>NW_022196279.1:107305-541766 GCF_008641045.1 Pistacia vera | reverse complement strand
TATTAAAACCGGATAGGAGTTTTCTGTTTTTTGTGGTTTTATGGGCTGATGTAATCTCTCTTTTTAGTGTTCATATTGCATAGTTTACCCAAGACTTGTTAAGTTTTTGAGATTTTTGTAAAGATTTAATTCTTCTACAGTAGATTCCGAGACCACCTTTGTATATTTAAACTATATTTTAATATACTGGTGTTTCCTATAAAATAAAATAAAAATGAGAGTAAAAGTATTTTTAGTGGTTTGATAGTAACAAGGGGCGTTTGGTTCGAGGTTATATGAGATTATTAAGGTTAAGTCATCTTATATTACTTGATTGTCATGTTTGGTTGTCAAGTAATATAAAATACCAGTAATCTTCAAATATCAATAGTGGTTGCTATTGGTAATATTGAAGTTAACCTCATTACCTCCATTTTTTAAGGTATTTTAAGATTACATGAGTTATCTTTTTTGTTACAATTTTATCCCTTATTAATAAAATTTTAAGATAATAATGCCCTTATTTTTAAATTTATTTACAAGAATATGCTTTTACTATTTCACCTCAATTAATTAACCTTTTGGACAAAATTACCTTTGAATTCAAAACAAATTTATGGCCATTTTCTGCCAAATACCTGGCCGTCACAGGCCATCGATGTGTCGATCTGGCTGTTGACAGCCAGATCTGTCATGTCTGACCATTTCTAGCCAGATCTTCAACCAGAAATAGCCATACGGCACACATAAGTCATTTCCTATCTTCCATGCACCGTTAGGTTGCCTGTGGCTTGCGGTGGTTGCCGACGGACGGTAGTGGCTGAGTTGGTAGGGGTGCTTTGTTGATTTTCTAAACTTTTATTATGAGGTTATTTTTGCTAAGTTTTTAAATGCAAAGGAGTTATAATAATCTAAATAATAATCAATATTAAAAAATAATATAATAATATATTGAATTAAAGAATCATCCTGTAATTTAAATAACATATCTACCAATTTATTCCTCTAAATCAAACATATTAATATAATATACCCACTAATTAATCAAATATATTTTTCTAAAGATTTGTAGAAATCTTTAAAATAGTCTAATTTTTAGTAATTTAATATTCCTATTAATCCAAACCATCCTCCAAGTATTTTTAACGGGTATCCGAAAGGGGTGAGACTCTGGAGAGGTTGTAAGGTGAAAGTACTGAGATCTAAGAAAAACTGAAGATGAAAAGATGGCTGAAGAAATTGATCCGATGGTGAAGACCCACCACGTGAATGTCCAAGAAAGTAAAATTAAAAGCCTGAAGCTTAACAAGGAGGAAGACGACACTTCTTTCCAGGTGGAGTGAGCTATAAGGGTAAGAGGTGTACATTTCTTGATAGAAGAGACTTTGACAAGACGTCCCTCGGGCACACCAAAGCACTCAGAAACGTACACCCCCTCTAATTCAAAAGACTTTGGCAAGACGTGCCTCTAATGGATTGTAAAAGCAGATTCTTATAAATTATATTTCATGGTTTGTAAAAAAGGCAATCTTACGTAATTGTCCAAAACGTGTTTCATGGTTTGTTCTGGTATTAATGTTTTCTATTTGCCACTTTATTCTCCATAAACTCTCTTTTACTTCTATTCACAGGACCTGATGCCCATTTTGAGAATATTGATGACCCTGGAGACTTCTGTACAAACAATTTATATTTAGTAAGGTAATGAAATTCTAAAAAAGCAATAAAGCAAAGCTACTTCTCCAAATGCTTTTCTTCTGTAAACAAAGGTTTTGCTACACTTTTTGACACATAGCCCAACCTCAATATTTTTACTTTTTTTAATCTTTCTTCTTGGGACCGGATTCAGAGCCCCACAGACTTAGGTGGAACGCCGCCATGCTGTGATGTGACACGGAGCTCAAAACTAATTTGGAGAATGATTAATCCCCTGACATTATTTTTTGTCAACTGTAATCTAGGTCTTGCATTGTAATATTTAATCACCTCCATGAAATTAATCACCTCTTGAAGCCTCCAGGTGTCCTCCAATGGAGAATCAAGACACCTTCACACGATCAATTGATACATCACAAGGATCATATCACCCTTTCATTTTCGAAGTTGCTTTATAGATAACACCCTTTTGCCTAGTGACTTTTACAACAGAAATCTTATTTAGTTTTTATTTACAAAATCGTTTGTATTAGAGTAGTATGCATTAACCTTTAGTTAATGTCTCATGCCCCTCAATCCGATTACACAAAACACTGCCCAAAGAAAATAAAATATGTCGACTAACTACAAATCTATTTAGATAAACAAGTGAGCTATAATAGTACTGAGTTCAGAGTATCCCAATAAATAGAAGCTTTTTATACAAATACATTTTAGTTCGTTAAACAAATATTTGTGTTTATACACGCATTTTTTATTGTAAAGGCCCTGATGATAATTGTATTCCAAAAAGACATCACATACCCTTGTTGTGGACTGCGTTATGTTTTTATTGAGCACTATTTATTTATTCATTTTACACCAAAGGGTGGGGGGGGGGGGTGGTCCAACTAGCTTACCGCCACCAGACTAATCTTCTGATAGAGCTAATCAGCACCGCCACCGTCATGACCGTTCACTTAAATCGCCAATACATCCGAGGGAGAATATCAAACCCTTAGACTATCTCTATCTACCACCATCTCATCGTCCTAACCACTAGACCTATACCAACGGATATGTTATTTGCAAGATTACGGAATATTTTATTTCAGAGACACATTTAATCAATTGAAGAATAAGGTTGGTTTGGTTATGGTGTGTTTATCACATGGACCTTTAAAGCCTTTGAATCTCTAGTGGCTACTGATACCCTTTACCCTAACTTTGTTATGTTGCCGTTATGTTAATATGAGTTTGATAACTGTTATTTATACAAACTTGTTTGGGGTAAAGAATATAATTGTTGATGTATAAGACGGATGTTTTGGTAAGACCACGTCAATCGAAAACAAATCAGGTGGCCAAAGGTATTCATTGATAGTTTTTTAAAATGTAAGGGTCCATTTAACAGCAATAAAGGATATCAAGATCATGTCTTAACAAACGTTTATGTTGAATCTCCATGATATCAATTCTAAAGACAAGATGGGCAGCCAAAATTAATTAATTCATTTATGCGCTGTTAATCATCTTATTTGTTGTTATTGCAGATCCATCAATTCTGTTACTCTTGACAATCAATTCAAAACATCAGAAGCTTCATGCGCACAGGTTGTGGTAAGTCACCATAAACTATCACGCTTGGAATGTAGCAGGCTCTTCTTCAATAATGGTTTGAATAACCTCCAACAGCGTCCTTCTGTTTCCTCTGGACAACCGTTTCTTTACGAAGAGAGCTGAAACCTGCAGAAGACACACTGCTTGAGCTTCGGATAGGTCAGTCGAAATCCTTGCCTTTCCTTAGAAAACACTCTACAGTATTAACCTACAGATCACCATTTTTCTTACAAATAAGCACAATAGCTTCAATTGCCACTGTTGTCAAAGTAATCCAACGATCGCAAACGAGATAGAGTGGTTCAACAACTGGTGTGTGTCTGACATTTCTTGCTTTGATCCTCTCAAAAGTAAAAACAAGAAGTTGCTATGATTTCCTATTCCGCCGTTTCCTTCACAAGACTAGCGTTTTGGATTATGACTACGTACAAAGCTTATTCAACGATCCCCAGTATTGCAAATCTGCCCTTCCATTCATATCTTTATTGCCAAAATTGGGTCGGTGCGACAACTTACTAATAGCCGCCACTGTTTTTTTGAGAAAAACAGAATATCAAAGTGCCGCTTCCTGCAGATACTGAATAGGAACACTGCAACATTCAATAATCACCTCGCGATTGCAACGTAAACATATTTTCCCTACTATTTGATCTTGTTAATACTGTAAGAGGATTTTGTATGATATAATCAGATACATACTCATCTTTTTTTGTGTTTTTTTTTTTTTTTTTTTTTTTGTTCTTTTTTTTACATGAATTAGTATATTTGTAATGTGTAATCCTCGATTGTGTTTAAAACCAAAGTTCTGGCTTTGTCTTTTACCTTGTGAACGTGGCGATCACCAGACCTGTTTGCTGTCGATATTTCACTTGATAGCACACAAGCCTCGTGTTAATTAAATTGAAAAGCGTGAATCCCTTGGGCGGGGGAAAAAGACGACTATTAAATGTTTTATACTAGTTGTTTCGTAAAAAAAAGGAGAACTACAGATGAAAACCAAAGGAAAGTTCAATATCTAAGTTCTCAATAAAATTTCTTAGCTTTTTTTCCCTAAAATAGCAACCGGAGCTTTTAAGTGCTCTAGTAATGGACTATTTTTCTTAATAAAAAGAAATGCGTATAAATGTTCTAAAACGTGTTTTGCTGTCCGTCACGAAAGGCATTAGTCTTATATAATTGTTTTATCAGCAACTTTAATTGCTTCATCATTAGTCTCTCATTAGTTACTAGTGCATGAACCTGATGATTTCAATACTAGGAATAATTTGGACCTTGACCCTTGCCCTCATCATCTCCGTTGATCCCTCATGGATACCATTTTGTTTTGGGGCCTGTTGAAAGGTGGTAGGTATAGGAAGGGATGTGGGGTGTGGCCTCGTTCTTGGATTTTTTGAAACAACTGGGGTTTTTTAGCTTATTATTGTATGAATTGTCCTATTTTCACTTCTTCTCTTTGCATTTTCTATTAGGGCGGTGAGGGATACAAGTTCAATCACATTGACATTGGTCGTTTTTTTTTTGTTTTTTTTATTTGATTATGAGTTAATCCACATGTTTATGACTCTCAGGCTGAAGCAGCCACAGTGCATCTGTGTCGGTCAAAACTTTTAAAAAAAATCAATAGTCAAAAATTTTTTTTTAAAATGAGTAAGTATACAAATCAGTCAAAAATCAATATAAATAATAATTTAAAAAAATTTAAAAGCTTATTACAATAAAAAATAATTTAATTTATATGTTAATAGATTTTATATCTAAATTATGTATTTACTAGGTCTCTTGAGGCATATTCAGAATTATAAAAAAAAAAAAAATCTTCTTTCATAACTCTCAAATTTGGTTGTTTTAAATCTCAAATCCGCCCTTATAAATTGAGAACAACAAAATTTCATACATGCTAAACAACGAAAATCATAACATTATCTTGTGTTTCGGGTTCCGGCAGATTCAACAATGATAATAGTCAAAGATTTTCACATTCATTTCAATATTTTCATAATTAAATGGGTTTCCTCAACAAAAATTATACATAAAATAAACAAAATTATGACATCCTTGTTGAGCGAGTGCACGTAGAACTTCTATCTTAAGATGTGTCATTCCTTGAAGGCAACTGAATTGCAGACAGATTTGAAATGATAATTAACATAAGTCAATTTACTGATATGTTCTTATATTCAGTGGTACGGCAGAAAAACCCCAAATAGTTATTCAGAAATCCAAGTTTCAAATGGCGGAATGTAAACCTGATTTCCAGAATTATCTTCAATTTGTGGCCATCAGGGACTTCCATACATGATTTTCCCTGCATAGGTACAAAAAGCACAAGATACGTTTCATCAGACAATCCCGCAAGGCGCAAGCATATATAAAACCAGTCAAACGCACCCAACCACGAAATAAGATTTTTTGTTAACATCTGCTTCTTTGATTTCAAATTATTCCTTAGATTACACTCAAAGAGTTTTAAGGTGTGGGTTCCCATTAATGCAGTAATTAAACAAATACGCTACCAATTTTTTGATTTTAATCAATAATTAAATGTTAATAGTAAGTTACTTTGTTAATCCAATCGCCCAGGACAAGTGCTTTGTTCAACCAATAAAACAGTCAGCCATCCAATCGTTTTAAATTTCACACCACACGTGAATGTTACAGAATATCTATCCCATGTATGAAAGAACAAACATAAAGAGAACTAAACCTTTACAAACTCCATCATGCTTGTACACACAACCCACATCTTTTCAGATTAATATCAACCACTAACAATTTCCTACCAATCTTTCTTCAATCAACTTCCAGTGCCTGCCCCCATCTCTCCGCAATCATATATTCTCTCAACTTAGTATCATTAATATTCCAACCTATATAATCTACTCCCAACCATAAAATATAACTAACAGCATCATTGGAGACACAATGATGATTTATGAAGGTTAGATCCCTAACTTATTGTCTTCTATTTAACTTTAAACGTGGAGGATTTTAGTGGGGGGGGAGTGGGCTGTGCAGGTGAAGGAAAGAAATGGAGGTGAAAAACATGGAATAAAAGAGAGTCGGCGATCTTTCCTCTGGCCTACGGACAGTTAGGCACATCGCCAATAAACTTAAAATACCAGTTTGTCATGAGAAGTACAAGACTCAAAAAATTACATAACACACTCCCAACTGGCGTCATGCGATAAAAATGAAACATACTCAGGAACCTAGTGTTGTGGGGAGTGGGACTTACAATTGTGAAATGGTCAAAATCCCGGACTAGGGTGCGCGCGATCAGCAAGATGGTGATAACGTGTGTCATGTAAGTGTAAGGATTTGAATGAATGCCTTAAGGAATCGAGGTAGATACTGTCGACTGAGGTGTTATGAGAAGAAGTAGCCCAAATTGAAGGGGCAATGGGAATTGGGGCGATTGTATTAGGTTTTTTCCATAGGAATGGTTGGTTTTATAAATACATGGAATTTCTACTCTTTTTTTTTTTGTAATAAACTACTTGTTGGTCGTGTACCAATAATAGTATGTTCCTGTTTTTTAAACACCCACTTTAGTAACTAAAATTTTAATTTCCAAAGTCCTCTGCGAGGAATAACTTGGAGGGGAACTGAAACTTCAATTAATGGATTTCGACTAAAGTCCAATTCCGGTTTCTAACAACCTTGTTAATTGTTATAGACGATTTTTGTATGTTATTTTTTAATCTCACAAAATAATTTTGTTGCTAAATATTACCGTGGCCTGTGTTTAATTATTGTCAAAACTTGGATTTTTCATAATTAGCTTTTATTCTATAACTAATTTGCTACAATAGTGTAGTTGTCAATAATTGTTTTTTATAACCAAAATTTTAGATACGAAATTATATATATTTAGACGCCAAATGTTCTGCTTTATCGGGAAAAATTTCCACACAAAAATTGCAAACTAAATAAATTAGTCGCCAATGTAAATTGTTTTGCAATTAATCAAATAGTCAGAGAATATTAATTTTAGACATCAAACGTGAAAATAAATGGCCCTCAAAATTTTACCCCCCTTTTGCCGACTAATTGCATTTTAGTTGCTAAATGTAGGGTATCTGTAACTACTATTGGCCGATTGAATCATGTATATATATAATTTTGATGTATAAAGAGATTATTAATTTATATATCAAGTGGTACCTATGTGTTTTTTTTTTTTAAATATATTATCTTATAAATTTAGCAAATTATTAATTTACCACATTGATCTCAAGGCGGGAACGGCCAAAAATATTATTTAATCGAGGTTATTAATTTATTGAGTATTAATTTATCGAGGTTTAAGTATATTAGGATTTATTCTCTTGAATTTAACGAACATTTATATAATCGATTAATTGAGATCATCTTAATGTTTACAGACTAAACTATCCCTCATTTTGATATTATTCCAATTTTAAAAGTCCAGATTCTGCCCCTTGACTATGTATATTCTTAAAATTTGGTCAACTCAATTTCTATATATAGAGTAACTCAATTTCTACCACAACCTTCCAATACGTCGGGAAGTCTCGGTGGAGCCGTAGGTATGCATATCCATCAAAATATTGTTAACAAATGATCAATAACTTGATTATATGCATATACATATATATATATGTTCTTGTACTTGAGTTGTGCAGGACCTGCAGGTTTAAGTTCTGCGATTTTAAGTTCTGTGATTGGAACGTTGTCCATATCCAGTGGAGCGCAGTGTTTGCACGAGTTCCTTAAAAGATGGATAGCAAACAAGCTCAGGCAAAAATTCTTTAAGAAAAATGGTGGTTTGTTACTACAACGCCGCAAGTCTTCCAATGGCGGCAACATTGAATTCTTTACCGAAAATGAATTGGAGAAGGCAACTGACAGCTACAATGAGAATCAAATCCTTGGTCAAGGAGGTCAAGGCACTGTGTATAAAGGAATGTTGGAGAAAGGAAGAATTATGGCTGTTAAAAGGCTCAAGCAAGTGGCTGAAAGAGTTGATGTATTCAATGAGGTGGAAATTTTGTCACAAATTAATCATTCGAATGTGGTTCAATTTTTAGGGTGTTGTTTGGACACTGAATTTCCCCTTTTAGCCTATGAATTCATTCCTAATGCAGCTCTTTTTCAGTATATACATGGCCAAAATGAGAATGAGGAATTTCCACTCACTGGGTACTTATGCCTACGTATTGCCATAGAAGTTGCAGGTGCTCTATCTTATCTACATTCAACTGCTTCTATGAGTATATATCGTCAAGATATTAAGTCTTCGAACATACTACTGGATGAAAAATATCGAGCAAAAGTCTCAGATATAGGGACTTCAAGATCTATTCCAGTTAATGTCTACCACTTTGGAGTGGTTCTTGCAGAGCTCTTAACTGGACAAAAATCTATTCATTCAACTGACTCAAAAGAAGTAAAAGATTTACCACCCTACTTTCTTCAGAAAATGGAGCAAAATCGTTTGTTTGAAATCCTTGATGCTCGAGTTTCAAAGGATGACAAAGAACAGGAGATTATGAAGTTTGCTGATCTCACAAGAAGATGTCTAGACTCAAATGGGAGACCTACAATGAGAAAAGTAGCAACAGAATTAGCAGGTATTAGAACATCTAACGGAGCTTCAATCTTGAATCAAAATCCTGAAGAGGATGATTGTGTTAAGATTGAGATAACATCTGAAGTTGAATTTGAAGCCAGTTCATCTGTTACTGATGAATCGATTTTGGATATTATCACTAGCCTTTGTTTTTAAGCAAGTGTGGCAATGTAGTAAAATAATTAATTTTGTTTCTGGTTGTATATATCTTATCCTGTGTTGAATGTATTGTGTGCATTAAGTTCTACAGCAAGTGTGGCAATGTAACAAAATAATTAATTTGTTTCTGGTTGTATCTTATCCTATGTTGAATGTATTGTGTTATAAGTTCTACTTGTGTCCTCAAAATATCTTTTAGAAAATAGTTTATCATTATGTAATAGCAATTTGATATTTGAACTTTCCAACTATTGCTAATTCTACAGAAATAAAATAAGCATGCGTATATAATTATCACCAGGCCTTTGCTAATATTCAATATAGGGGTACTAAAATTATTTTCAATGTATGTCAAAAAGCATAATACTATATTTACAAAGACTTCAAACTCCAAGTAAATTATTAGAATTGATGTTTTTATAAATGCCATGAGGAGACAGCAGAAATTATTCAGGTCAAATAATGAATCTTTCTGCTTCATGGTGTGTTACATGTCAAAACAATGAAGAAACTTCTAACCACTTTTTCCTCCATTGCCGCCCAGTGGCGGCTTTCTTGTAGGCTAAATTATGCATTGAAGTAAAAATTCAGAGGATAACTCCGAGAGTTGCCCTTGTTTACTTATGGAGAGTATTGTAACTGGCAAAGACTTTTTTGAAATCTACAGTTCTTACTCTTTTGTACGCCTAACATTATTGTTGGCGTTCGGCATGATCCCTCCTTTTTTTTTAAATTTATTATAACTGGATAGGAGTTTTCTGTTTTTTGTGGTTTTATGGGCTGATGTAATCTCTCTTTTTAGTGTTCATATTGCATAGTTTACCCGAGATTTTTTAGATTTTTGAGATCTTTGTAAAGATCTAACTCTTCTACAGTAGATTCCGAGTCCACCTTTGTATCTTTAAAGTATGGATTCATTTGGTTCATTATTCTTATAGTTTTTAGAATAATATTTTGAAAAAAGTTAAATTGGGTGGGTATTACGATGTAGAATTTGAAAATTAATAAAAAATACCCTCTATGTTTGTTTATTTACTAAACACTCCTATAATAAAATATTCAAAGTTAAAAAAAACAACCCAACCCACTCATTAAATACAGACAACTGGCCACCACTGCTGAAAAGTGGCCGAAGTCGCCATATCTATGCATGACCAATTGGATCTTGCTGGTCGTGCGTCGATATGGCCTTTTTCGGCCAAATCCACGGTGGATCTGGCATTTTCAGCTAAATCTGGCCATTGACGACCAGATTTGATCATATTTGGTCATCAACGACGGCCAAAGATACGGTCATCATTGATGGTCAACGACGACCATATTTTTGCCGTCGTTAACGACTGTCTACGACAACCAGATCTTTGGTCGTAGATCTGGTCTTTTCCGGCTAGATCTACCGTGGATCTGACTAGAAAAGGCTAGATCGACGCACTACCGGTCAAATTCAGCTGATAGTGTACCATTACACCAGATTCTGGTTAGTTTCTGGCAGTGGTGGCCAAAATCTAGTAAATGTGGGTTGCTAGGGTGTTTTTGTCAATTTTAAAAAAAAATGGGATTGTTTAATTAAATTAACAAATTTAGGGGATTTAAAAGAAATTGAATAATTTATAATAATATTTTGAGAATAAATGAACCAAACACAAATATTTTGTTGAACTTCATTAGGAAATTCCTAATAGTTTTCCCAAACTATTTACCAAACAGAGCCCAAGTATTTTTAGTGGTTTGATAGTAAAAGTATTTTTAGTGGGCATCTGAAAGCGGTGAGAGTCTCAGAGAGGTTTCTGAGTGGAAGTATTGAGATTTAAGAAAAACTAAAGAGGAAGAGATGGTAGAAGAAATCAGAACTACAGTGAACATCAATCAATCATATTAACTTTATTGTGAATAATTGATCTGACAGTGGAGACCCATCACGTCAATATCCAATTATCCATGAAAGTAAAATTAAGAGACTTTGACAAGACGTCCCTCGGACACACCAAAGCACTCAGAAACGTAAATCCTCTGTAATTTAGAAGACTTTCACAATACGTGCTTATATGGATTGTAAAAGCAGATTCTTATAAATTATCCAAAACGTGTTTCATGGTTTGTTCTTTATTGTCCATTGAGTCCATTATCTCTTTAGTTTCTATTCATGGGACCTGATGACCATTATTGAGAATATTTGGTTGACCGTGGTGACTCACTGTGCCAACAAATTTATATTTAGTAAAGTAAGAGAAAGTTTGATAAACCCTTTCATTAATGAAATTTCTAAGAAAAGCAAGTAAGGTCTCTGGGAAACTAGAAAACAATTAAGCAAAGCCACTTCTCCAAATACTTTTCTTCCAACAACAAATGGCATAAATGATTTCAATCTTTTTCGACTTTGTTGAAGTATCACACCGAATAAACACATTCAAGCCTACTAGTTTATAAGAGGGTGTAATCCTCTCATTTAACAAGACTTTATTAGATAAGGAGTCAGACTCACCTTAAATTATATCATGATATCAGAGTCAGATTCAATTGAGTTAAACCGAGTGCTTCACCAGCGGGTGAGAAATCCTTCCATTCAACAAGAACCCACCTCAAATTCTATCCAACTTTATTAAATAAAAAAATAAAAAAAAATCGTACCTTGTTTCCATATCAACCCATTCATACATCACAAGGATGACATCACCTATTCAATAATTTCAAAATCTAAGTGCATGATTCAACTTCAATTCCTAACCGTGAACATTAAAATATATTTTATGTACATTTTATTTTCTGCTAAACAAATATTTTGTCTAAGCTTTTTGACACACCAACCTCAATTATTTGTTACTTTATTTATCTTTCTTCTTGGGACCGGAATCAGGGACCCAGATACGTTAATGGTGGAACGCCGCCATGCATGTGATGTCAGCACTGACATCAAGATTCAGTCGGCCACCACTCCAGCTGTCTTCATGAGAAACTTAATCACCAGTTGCCTCCGTGAAATTTAATCACCTTCCAATGGAGAATTCAAGACACCTTCACACAATTAATTGACATATCACAAGGATCATATCACCCATTCAATAATTTCAAAGCTGCTTATAGAAAACACCCTTTTGCCTTAATGACCTTTGTACAACAGGAATATCTATTAGTTTTTATTTAACAAGATATGCCCTGTATCAGAGTATATAATGCATTAACCTATAGTTAATGTCTAGTCATGCATACACATTGATGTCGGTATTATCAATCAGATAAGGTGGTATTAGTTGTGAAAAATCCAAACCATCTCTACGAGATATTTTATATCGATCTTATCCCATTTAAAGATAAGAATTAAGGAGTGATCTCCACGTGTCAAGACAATTTGTGAAAGTACTCATTACATTAAGCTCAAATATGTATAAATAGGCACTTCTCTTCATGAAAAATGGGCTGGTTAGGTACATAAGAGTTAGACAAACATTTGAGCTTTATTATTTTTTTCTATAAACAAAGCATTTCTCTATTTTTATGTCTTACAGGCAATATCAGAAAAATAGTTAGAGAATAATAAAATAACAGTGAAAATAGAATCACTTTAAGCATCTAAACCACTATAAAAATATCTCTTATCAATCTTTTATTTATGTTTCTGTAAACATATATAATCTCAGCACTATAAACACTTTTTATGAATTATTCACTTGTAATTTTTAAGAATAACTTAACACTTTATACATACGAGTCGTTGGTGTCAAAATCACACATCAACAGTTTGACCCGTTAACATAAATTAACATGCCCAAAGCATATAAAATAATTGCCGACTAACATTTATAAAAATCTAAGTGTATAATAAAATGTACCTAAATTAAGTTAGGTTCATACTAAATAAAGATAGAAGCTTTTATACAAATACATTATAGTTTCTGTTAAACAAATATTTGTCTTTCACTCGTTTTTTGAGCTTTGGATTTGGGATTCCTAAAATCAATTCTCAATAAATCTTATTTATGAAGTTCATTACACTTTTTCCAATTAAAAATTAATATTCAATAAAATAGTTATTATATATATATATATTTTTCTATTATATTTTACTCTTTTCCCTCTTAACGTAAAAACTTTCAGTTCAACAGAGAATTGTTAATAGAAATTAAACACTTGTGTATTTATGATAAGTTTTTTTATATGAATAAAATAAGTGATAATTTATGAGGTGTACGAGTTCGTTAAAAGATGGATAAAAACAAGCTCAAGCAACAATTCTCTAAGAAAAATGGTGGTGTTACTACAACGCCGCAAGTCTTCCAATGGCGGCAACATTCAGAACCCAGAATTTTTACCGAAAATGAATGGAGAAGGCAATGCAGACTAGACTACAATGAGAATCAAATCCTCGGTCAAGGAGGTCAAGGCACTGTGTATAAAGGAATTTTGGAGAAAGGAAGAATTGTAGCTGTTAAAAGGCTCAACAAGTGGCTGAAAGAGTTGATGTTTCAATGAGGTGGAAATTTTGTCACAAATTAATCATACGAATGTGGGTCAATTTTTAGGGGTGTTGTTTGGACACTGAATCTCCCCTTTTAGCTATGAATCTCTAATGGAACTCTTTTTCAGTAGATACATGGCCAAAATGAGAATGAGGAATTTCACTCACTTGGGACTTACGTCTATGTATTGCCATAGAAGTTGTAGGTCGCTATCATATCTACATTCAGCTGCTTATGGGTATATATCGTCGAGATTAATCAGTTTCGAACATACTACTGGATGAAAAATATAAGCAAAAGTTTCAGACGTTGGGACTTCGAGATCTATTTCAATTGATGTCTGCAGTTTGGAGTGGTTCTTGCAGAGCTCTTAACTGGACAAAATCTATTCGTTCACTGGCTCAAAGGAAGTAAAAGATTACACCCTACTTCTCATAAGATGGAGCAGAATCGTTTGTTTGAAATCCTTGAACTCGAGTTTCAAAGGAGACAAAGAAACAGAGATTAGAAGTTTGCTGATCTCACAAGAAGATGTTCAGACTCAAATGGGAGTAATAAACTGGTAAGTGAAGCTTCAATACATGAAGTTTTAATAAGTGTAAGTGACAAATCTTAGCCATAATCTCAGCCTAATCTAACAGTGGAAATTAGCCCAGATGGTCAACATATTTAAAGCTGAATTCACTGCAGAAACAGATTCAAAAAACAGATTGAAAAACTCACTCTCTCTTTTGCGTTTTTCGTCAAGTGCTAGGTGCTTAGTTTGTTTCTTAAGTTGTATCATGTCACAGTTTTTCTTAGAATTGGGGTAGAAGAAGGTGTATATTTTGTGTGTTTAGATGCTTGTAAGTGTCTTGGTTGTGTTGATTATGGGTAGTGAGGGGCCATGTGAGAGGAGAGATTTGGGGGTTATTGAGATTTCTTGTTGTAATTGAACGAATTCAATCCTTATAGTGCATAGAGTCTCAAATTACTTTGAGCTCAACGTGGATGTAGTTATTCCATTGGAATAAACAAACCACGATAAAACATGATGGTTCTGATTTGATTCTTAATTTGTTGTGTGTTTTCTGAGTGTTTGCTGGTTGTGGTTGATAGAGGAACAGGGTAGTTGAGTTTGTGATTTAACATAGACCTACAATGAGAAAAGTAGCAACAGAATTAGATAGTATTAGAACATCCAACGAAGCTCCAATCTCGAATCAAACTCTGAAGAGGTGATCCTGTTGAGATTGAGATAACATCTGAAGTTGAATTCGAAGTCAGTTTTGTTACTCATGAATCGATTTTGATAGTATCAGTAGCCTTTGTTTTAAGCAAGTGTGGCAATGTAGTAAAATAATTAATTTGTTTCTGGTTGTATATATTTTATCCTATGTTGAATGTATTGTGTGCATTAAGTTCTACAGCAAGTGTGGCAATGTAACAAAATAATTCATTGTTGCTGGTTGTATCTTATCCTATGTTGAATGAATTGGTTATAAGTTCTACTTGTGTCCTCAAAAATTTTTAGAAAATAATTTATCATTATGTAATAGTAATTGATACTTGAACTTTCCAGCTCTTGCTAATTTGCAGAAATAAATAAAGATGCGTATATAATTATCACCAGGCCTTTGCTAATATTCAATTTAAGGGTACTAAATTAGTTCAAGTATGTCAAAAACCATAATACTATATTTACAAAGACTTCAAACTCCAAGTAATTATTAGATCTGATGCTTTATAAATGCCATGAGGAGACAGAGATTATTCAGGTCAAATAATGAATCTTTCCGTCACGGTGTGTTCATGTCAAAACAATGAGAAACTCTAACCACTTTCCTCATTGCGCCCAGTGACGGCTTTCTTGTAGGCTAATTATGCATTGAAGTAAATTCAGAGGGTAACTCCGAGAGTTGCCTTTTTTACTTATGGAGAGTATTGTAATTGGCAAAGACTTTTTTGAAATGTGAGTTCTTACTCTTTTGTACGTTAACATTATTGTTGGCGTTCGGCATGATACCTCCTTTTTTTTTAATTTATTGGATAGGAGTTTTATTTTTTGTGGGTTTTATGGGCTAATGTATCTCTCTTTTAGTGTTCATGTTGCATTGTTACCTGAGATTTGTTAGATTTTTGTAAAGATCTAACCTTCTACAGTAGATCCGAGTCCACCTTTGTATCTTTAAACTATATTTTAAAAAATGAGAGTATAAGGGTCGTTTGGTTCATATTCTTATAGTTTTTAGAATAATATTTTGAAAAAAGTAAATTGGGTGGGTATTACGATGTAGAATTTGAAAATTAACAAAATACTCTATGTTTGTTTATTTACAAACACCCCTATAATAAAATATTCAAAGTTAAAAAAAAAAAACCCCAACTCACTCATTAAAATTGGACAGCTGGCCACCATGTTGGAGGGTGGCCGAAGTCGCCGTATCGATGTATGACCAGCTGGATCTTGTCGCATCCGTGCATCGATATGGCTTTTCGGCCAAATCATGGTGGATCTGGCTAAAAATACCAGATCTACGATTAGATCTGACCATTGACGGCCAGATCTGACCGTTGGTTGTCAAGCGGCCAAAGGTACGGTCGTTATTGATGATCAACGACGACTATACTTGACCATTGTTGACGACTGTCTATGATAAAGTCTGGCCGTTGATGACTAGATCTTTGGCATAATCTGGCAGAAAATGCTAGATCGATTCCGATAATGGTGCCGGAATTGGTAAATATGGAGTTGTTGGGTGTTGTTGAATTTTAAAAAAATGGGATTGTTTAATAAATTAATAAATTTAAGGGTTTAAAAAGAATTAATAATTTAGAATAATATTTGAGAATAAATGAACCCAACATAAATCTTTTGTTTAACTTTATTGGTTTTCCCAAACTATGTACCCAAGGGGCCCAAGCATTTTAGTGGTTTGATAGTAAAAGTATTTTTGGCAGGTACTGAACGTGGTGAGTCTTAGAGAGGTTTCTGAGTGGAAGTATTGAGATTTCAGAAAAACTAAATAGAGAAGGATGGTGAGAGAAATCAGAACTACAGTGGAATCACATCAATCAATATATTAACTTATTGTGAATAATGATCTGAGGTGGACCACCACGTCAAATCCATTATCCATGAAAGTAAATAGTTTCAAGACGACTTTGGGAGCAAGCGAGTCCCTCGGTACACACCAAAGCATCACATTCAGGAAATAAGTACACCGTCCTCCATACATCTTAGAATGACTGCTTGGACACACTTACGGGATATCTTAATGGCCCGTTACGTGATGGAATTGTGAAAAGGTCAGATTCTCGTATAGAAATAATCAAAAACAGACGTGTATGTACATGGTGTTGCGTTACCTCTTATATCTCCGAACGTTGGGTCCATTCTCCTCTTTAGTTTCTACATTTCGACGGGATTCCGCTACCTGACTCGAACCCTATTACGTGAGATACTTTTGGTGATCGTGGAGGAGAACTGCACACCTTGCGGCACAATAGACGGACACCACAATCCTTGTGATCAGGTTCAGTGCGTCTCTACCAGGATGATCAAGGGAGGACAAGGTTGAGATTAGAAACCATGTTTCAATCGCTTGATACCCTAAGGTAATGAAGAAGTCCTAAGATAAGCACGTAGTGTCTCGCCGGGCCCTTAAACCCTAGGAAACAAGTTCAACAAGACCCCGTCTCCAAACATTACACTTTGGCCATGTCTGCGGTCTACATCTCGCTCACATAGTATAATGGAGACCACGTCACAAAGCAGGGCCTATGGTAGTCCGACAATTCTTGGTTTCACCTCTGTGCGTGCATGAGCCAGACGTTTCGCAGCAGCAGCATCCGAGATAACCAACTCACGTACACACCGATTACCAGTCTAGCTAGGCGGTTGTCATGGAGGCGGCTTGCGCTACGGCGCATAACCATTCGGCTACGTAAACAAAGAAGCTTAAGTTGGTTAGAGATCGACTAAAAATGACTATTCGTAGTCCGGATATCAAAATCAATCTAGCTTCAGTTGAGTTGTTTTCATCCTGTTAAACTTCGGCAACGCGCTACGTTTACCCAAGCCAAGCGCCTGTGGTGAGGATATCTTCCATTTCCAACCATCGGAAACCCAAATCCGCCCCTACAATTCTATCCACTACAGCCATGAATCTTTATATAGATAACAAAAAAAAAGACAACTCATCCCCGCTGCCCTGTCTTTTTCATATCACACTTCTTTGGCATACTTTCCGATTACACGCGATACCAGATGGAGGACTTATCAGGTATTCCTATAAGTTTCGCCAAGATCGCGAAAAGATTCTCGCAGATCCGAATAGTTCCACTTTAAACCTTTCCCACTCCAACATCGGTGAAACAAAAGTAGACATGAAATATTGACTAGTGCCGAAACTCTATATATTTACTATGTTCCGGATCTACCGTTAAGTGAGGCAAAACCAACTGCGTTGTGCTCTAAGGCTTGTTGAGGGGGGATCAAAAATCCACTCACTGTACTTACTGTTACTTTATTTTAGTAATTGTCAGTCTGGGGCAGCCGGAAATCAGAGGACCCAAATACGTTAATGGTGGAAACGCGCGCCATGCAGGTGATGTCACAAGCACAGGTAGCATACAAGAATGCTAATTGCGATGACCTTTAAATCCACACCTGAACGAATTTTTGTATACTAGGACACTCTAGTCATGCAGTTGGTAGCGGGAACTGACCTTGTCCTGAATTATAAATGAACTAACACATTAGATTATAATCGATTATCTGTACGGAAGCTGATGCTGAAAAGATTAACATGCACCCATTTGCTAAATAATCGATTTGTAGTAAATAATGCTGACAAAATTAGCGCTTACAGTAATATCATAAATGACGAAGGGATTTAAGTGGAAAAACCCGTACGGAAAACACACCATGGCAGAGATAAAAGACCCACTATGTAATTTGGAATTATACAAATTAAGGGCTGCCAGCACACTCTCTTTTACGAATCGCACAAATATGAGATTGTGTCTTTTGATTTTTTCTCAAATCAGACCTCTATACTATCACTCTTCCTTTTCACTCTTCCTATGTTTCTCCGAGCTTCTGCATGACCTTTATAGCAAGAATTTCTCTGATGGCGGTTGCTGCAATAAAATAGGAACCACATCAAACTACATGTGGCTACCTAGTAAATATTAATTCATCAAGAAATCCAAAAATGAGCATTCACAGAGAAACTTATGGTGTATTCTATAGAGTAATACATTATTCTTGAATTTATATTGGGACATTTTATCTTAATGAGTTATCCCAAATGCAGGCAGCCATTTGATTTTTCAATTTCTCCAAAACTAAAAAGACAGCAATCCTGCTTTACTTGCAAAATACTTACAGAAGTACTCCTTCAAGAAGGTATCCTTGGTTAAAATTCGGAACCAGACACAGTTGCTTCACGAGGTTAAGTTCTCTTTGGCAGATTCAAAAAGTTTTGTGTTGTCTAGGTCTCACCATGATACAGTTTCCATTCTTCCAAAATCTGAGCACATCCTCAGTTACAAAATTGTGCCACTTGCCTCAGGTTCCCAATCACTGCCTAAAGTTACAGTGAGCTCAGTGAGATATTCAGCCGAGTTTCAGCCGTCTAATGCAGCATCATCTGTGTTTGTATTTCCTTCTAAGCCCCTACATCTAATTCTTCTCTTTTAGGGATGAACCATTTTACTCCAGCTAAATCATCGGCCATAGTTGAAGATATCTGCTAGGTCTTTTCCATCTTCCTCTTCATTTTGATTTTCTCTTATGACCCACAAGAATGGAGGAGATTGCACATGGGTTGCTAAATAAAAATAAAGAAGGGAAGACAAGATAGCTAAGAAAGAATTCCCTAACTGCATTCAAAGAAGATATTTGGAATACGGCAGTGAGAGTGAGTAAGAACGAAAAGGATGGGCATCCATTCCTCCAAACTTAAGGGACGCTTGTCCACAGTTTATGGATAAGCGTCCAAAATTAAGGGACACCCGTCCATAATTTATGGATGGCCGTCCAAAATTAAGGGACACCCGTCCACAATTTATGGACGAGCGTCCAAAATCAAGGGACGCCAGTCTACAATTTATGGACGGATGTCCAAAATTAAGGGACGGTCGTCCATAACTAATGAATGGCTGTCCCTAATTTTTATAAAAAAAAAATTATTCTATTTTATTGATGGACGGGCGTCCTTTAAATGGGGATGCCCGTTCATAGTAAATGAACCCCCGTCCATATAATATGGACGGGAGTCCATCGTAAGTAAACGGCCGTCCATAGTTGATGAACGGCCGTTCACTAGAAAAAAATTAATAATGTGAAATGTGTCTGATTTGCTGGTGTGAATTACAGAACACGTAGACCGGTACAAGATTTTGGTGTAAAAAAACCGGTGTCTCTAGCATTATTGTTCCAAATTTCCTCTGGCGAGACACAAAAATTGAATGGGAACATGAAACTTCAATTAATTTCGGCGACTAAATCCAATTCAGTTGTTAACTTGTTATAGACGGCTTTTGCATTTATTTTTAATATGCACCAAATAATTTGTTGCTAAATATACCGTAGACCTTTTGTAATTATTGTCGAAAATTTGGATATTTCGATAATTTTGTTATTCTATAACTAATTTTGCTACTATATTGTAGTTGCCAATAATTGTTTTTTATAACCAAAATTTTAGATACGAAATTATATATATTTAGATGTCAATTGTTCTGCTTTATCTGGAAAAATTTCCGCAAAAAAAATTGCAAACTAAATAAATTAGTTGCTAATGTAAATAGTTTTGCAATTAATCAAATAGTCACAGAATATTAATTTTAAACATCAAACGTGAAAATAAATGGCCCCCAAAATTTTATCCCCTTTTGCCAACTAATTGCATTTTAGTTGCTAAATGTGGGATATCTATAACTACTATTGGCTGGTTGAATCATGTATATATATAATTTTGATGTATATGGAGATTATTAATTTATATATCAAGTGATACCTATGTGTTTTTTTTTTTTTAAATGTATTATCTATAAATTTAGCGAATTATTAATTTACCACATTGATCTCAAGGCGGGAACGGCCAAAAATATTATTTAATCGAGGTTATTAATTTACTGAGTATTAATCTATCGAGGTTTAAGTATATTAGGATTTATTCTCTTGAATTTAACGAACATTTATATAATCGATTAATTGAGATCATCTTAATGTTTACAGACTAAACTATCCCTCATTTTGATATTATTCCAGTTTTAAAAGTCCAGATTCTGCCCCTTGCCTATCTATATTCTTAAAATTTGTTTAACTCAATTTCTATATATAGAGTAAGATCAATGTTGAATCTCCATGAAAATAGAGTAACTCAATTTCTACCACAACCTTCCAATCCGTCGGGAAGTCCCGGTAGAGCCATAGGTATGCATAACCATCAAAATATTGTTAACAAATGATCAATAACTTGATTATATGCATATACATATATATGTTCTTGTACTTGAGTTGTGCAGGACCTGCAGGTTTAAGTCCTACGATTTTAAGTTATGTGATTGGAACGTTGTCCATATCCATTGGAGCGCAGCGTTTGTACGAGTTCGTTAAAAGATGGATAGCAAACAAGCTCAAGCAATAATTCTTTAAGAAAAATGGTGGTTTGTTACTACGACACCGCAAGTCTTCCAATGGCGGCAACATTCAGAACCTAGAATTCTTTACCGAAAATGAATTGGAGAAGGCAACTGACAGCTACAATGAGAATCAAATCCTCGGTCAAGGAGGTCAAGGCACTGTGTATAAAGGAATGTTGGAGAAAGGAAGAATTGTAGCTGTTAAAAGGCTCAAACAAGTGGCTGAAAGAGTTGATGTATTCAATGAGGTGGAAATTTTGTCACAAATTAATCATACGAATGTGGTTCAATTTTTAGGGTGTTGTTTGGACACTGAATCTCCCCTTTTAGCCTATGAATTCATTCCTAATGGAACTCTTTTTCAGTAGATACATGGCCAAAATGAGAATGAGGAATTTTCACTCACTTGGGACTTACGTCTATGTATTGCCATAGAAGTTGTAGGTGCCCTATCATATCTACATTCAGCTGCTTCTATGGGTATATATCGTCGAGATATTAAGTCTTCGAACATACTACTGGATGAAAAATATCAAGCAAAAGTTTCAGACGTTGGGACTTCGAGATCTATTTCAATTGATGTCTGCAGTTTTGGAGTGGTTCTTGCAGAGCTCTTAACTGGACAAAAATCTATTCGTTCAACTGGCTCAAAGGAAGTAAAAGATTTAGCACCCTACTTCTTCATAAGATGGAGCAGAATCGTTTGTTTGAAATCCTTGATACTCGAGTTTCAAAGGATGACAAAGAACAAGAGATTATGAAGTTTGCTGATCTCACAAGAAGATGTCTAGACTCAAATGGGAGTAATAAACTGTTAAGTGAAGCTTCAATACATTGAAGTTTTAATAAGGTAGTAAGTGACAAATCTTAGCCATTAATCTCAGCCTAATCTAACAGTGGAAATTAGCCCAGATGGTCAACATATTTAAAGCTGAAATTCACTGCAGAAACAGATTCAAAAAACAGATTGAAAAACTCACTCTCTCTTTTGCGTTTTCGTCAAGTGCTAGGTGCTTAGTTTGTTTCCTTCAAGTTGTAATCATGTCACAGTTTTTCTTAGAATTGTGGGTAGAAGAAGCTGTATATTCTTCTGGTTTTAGATGCTTGTTAAAGTTGTCTTGGTTGTGTTGATTATGGGTAGATTGAGGGGCCATGTGAGAGGAGAGATTTGGGGGTTATTGAGATTTCTTGTTGTAATTTGTAACGAATTCAATCCTTATAGTGCATAGAGTCTCAAATTACTTTGAGCTCAACGTGGATGTAGTTTATTCCATTGGAATAAACAAACCACGATAAAAATTGACTGTGTTCTTGATTATTGATTCTTTATTGTTTGTGTTGTTTCTTGAGTGTTTGCTGGTTGTGTTTGATAGAGGAACAGGTTAGGTTGAGTTTGATTGATTCTTAACATAGACCTACAATGAGAAAAGTAGCAACAGAATTAGCATGTATTAGAACATCCAACGAAGCTCCAATCTCGAATCAAAATCCTGAAGAGTTGATCCTGTTGAGATTGAGATAACATCTGAAGTTGAATTCGAAGCTAGTTCATTTGTTACTCATGAATCGATTTTAGATAGTATCAGTAGCCTTTGTTTTTAAGCAAGTGTGGCAATGTAGTAAAATAATTAATTCTGTTTCTGGTTGTATATATTTTATCCTATGTTGAATGTATTGTGTGCATTAAGTTCTACAGCAAGTGTGGCAATGTAACAAAATAATTCATTTGTTGCTGGTTGTATCTTATCCTATGTTGAATGAATTGTGTTATAAGTTCTACTTGTGTCCTCAAAATATTTTTTAGAAAATAATTTATCATTATGTAATAGTAATTTGATACTTGAACTTTCCAGCTCTTGCTAATTCTGCAGAAATAAAATAAGCATGCGTATATAATTATCACCAGGCCTTTGCTAATATTCAATTTAAGGGTACTAAAATTAGTTTCAATGTATGTCAAAAACCATAATACTATATTTACAAAGACTTCAAACTCCAAGTAAATTATTAGATCTGATGCTTTTATAAATGCCATGAGGAGACAGCAGAGATTATTCAGGTCAAATAATGAATCTTTCCGCTTCACGGTGTGTTACATGTCAAAACAATGAAGAAACTTCTAACCACTTGTTCCTCCATTGCCGCCCAGTGACGGCTTTCTTGTAGGCTAAATTATGCATTGAAGTAAAAATTCAGAGGGTAACTCCGAGAGTTGCCCTTTTTTACTTATGGAGAGTATTGTAATTGGCAAAGACTTTTTTGAAATGTGCAGTTCTTACTCTTTTGTACGTCTAACATTATTGTTGGCGTTCGGCATGATACCTCCTTTTTTTTTTTAATTTATTGGATAGGAGTTTTATGTTTTTTGTGGTTTTATGGGCTAATGTAATCTCTCTTTTTAGTGTTCATGTTGCATAGTTTACCTGAGATTTGTTAGATTTTTGTAAAGATCTAACTCTTCTACAGTAGATTCCGAGTCCACCTTTGTATCTTTAAACTATATTTTAAAAAATGAGAGTATAAGGGTCCGTTTGGTTCATTATTCTTATAGTTTTTAGAATAATATTTTGAAAAAAGTTAAATTGGGTGGGTATTACGATGTAGAATTTGAAAATTAACAAAAATACTCCTATGTTTGTTTATTTACTAAACACCCCTATAATAAAATATTCAAAGTTAAAAAAAAACACCCCAACTCACTCATTAAATATGGACAGCTGGCCACCATCGTTGGAGGGTGGCCGAAGTCGCCGTATCGATGTATGACCAGCTGGATCTTGTCCATCGTGCATCGATATGGCCTTTTCCGGCCAAATCAATGGTGGATCTGGCTAGAAAATACCAGATCTACGATTAGATCTGACCATTGACGGCCAGATCTGACCGCATTTGGTTGTCAACGACGGCCAAAGGTACGGTCGTTATTGATGATCAACGACGACTATATCTTGACCATTGTTGACGACTGTCTATGACTAAAGATCTGGCCGTTGATGACTAGATCTTTGGTCATAGATCTGGCCAGAAAATGCTAGATCGATTCCGATAATGGTGGCCGGAATCTGGTAAATATGGATTGTTAGGGTGTTTTTGTTAATTTTAAAAAAAATGGGATTGTTTAATAAATTAATAAATTTAAGGGTTTAAAAAGAATTAAATAATTTAGAATAATATTTTGAGAATAAATGAACCCAACATAAATCTTTTGTTTAACTTTATTGGTTTTCCCAAACTATGTACCAAAGGGAGCCCAAGCATTTTTAGTGGTTTGATAGTAAAAGTATTTTTGGCAGGTATCTGAAAGGGGGAGAGTCTTAGAGAGGTTTCTGAGTGGAAGTATTGAGATTTCAGAAAAACTAAAGATGAAGAGATGGTAGAAGAAATCAGAACTACAGTGAACATCAATCAATCAATCATATTAACTTTATTGTGAATAATTGATCTGAGGTGGAGACCCACCACGTCAATATCCAATTATCCATGAAAGTAAATTTAAGAGACTTTGACAAGACGTCCCTCGGACACACCAAAGCACTTAGAAACGTAAATCCTCCATAATTTAGAAGACTTTGACAATACGTGCTTATAGTGGATTGTAAAAGCAGATTCTTATAAATTATCCAAAACGTGTTTCATGGTTTGTTCTTTATTCTCCATTGGGTCCATTATCTCTTTAGTTTCTATTCACGGGACCTGATGACCATTACTGAGAATATTTGGTTGATCGTGGTGACTCACTGTGCCAACAAATTTATATGTAGTAAAGTAAGAGAAAGTTTGATAAACCCTTTCATCTCTTGTACATAAGTTAATGAAATTTCTAAGAAAAGCAAGTAGTGTCTCCAGGAAACTAGAAAACAATTAAGCAAAGCCACTTCTCCAAATACTTTTCTTCCACCAACAAATGACAAAAAAGGTTTCAATCTTTTTCAACTTTGTTGAAGTTTCACATCGAGTAAACACTCTCAAACCTACTAGTTTATGAGAGAATGGAATCCTCTTACTCAACAAGACCTTATTGAGTTATGAGTTAGACTAACCTTAAATTCTATCATGATATCAAAATCATGTTCAATT
Organism: Pistacia vera; assembly: GCF_008641045.1. NCBI lineage: Eukaryota > Viridiplantae > Streptophyta > Magnoliopsida > Sapindales > Anacardiaceae > Pistacia > Pistacia vera. The sequence continues at coordinate 516,614 of NW_022196279.1, read as the reverse complement.
GAGTTGAATTGAGCACTTTACCAACGGGTGAGGAATCCTTCCATTCAACAAAAACCCACCTCAAATTCTATCCAACTTTATTAGATAAAAAAAAAAAAAAACCGTGCCTTGTTTTCATATCAACTCATTCATACATCACAAGGATGACATCACCTATTCAATAATTTCAAAATCTAAGTGCATGATTCAACTTTAATTCCTAACCGTGAACAATAAAATATATTTTATGTACATTTTATTTTCTGTTAAACAAATATTTTGTCTAAGCTTTTTGGCAAAACAACCTCAATTATTTGTTACTTTATTTATCTTTCTTCTTGGGACCGGAATCAGGGACCCACATACGTTAATGGTGGAACGCCGCCATGCATGTGATGTCAGCACTGAGCATCAAGAATGCTAATTTGAGAATGATTTAATCCACCCTGAATTTTTTGTCAACTATAATCTAGGTCTTGCATTGTTAGGACTTACTTCCTTGAATTTAATTAACACACATTTATATAATCGATTTGTACTGAATAATGCTGAAAATTAACACTGCACATTTATATAATCGATTTGTAGTAAATAATGCTAAAAATTAGCGCTACAGGAATATAATAACTGACTAAGGATTTAAGTGGAAACCCTTACGGAAAAATACCATGGCAGAGATAAAAGATCCACTATGTAATTTGGATTATACAAATTTCTCCCTGCCAGCACACTCTCTTTTACGAATACAAATATGAGATTTTGTCTTTTGATTTTTCTCTCAAAATCACTCTAACTCTCACTCTTCCTTTTTCACTCTCATATGTTTTCTCCGCAGCTTATGCTGCCCTTTTATAGAAGAATTTCAGTCGGCCACCACTCCAGCTGTCTTCATGAGAAACTTAATCACCAGTTGCCTCCATGAAATTTAATCACCTTTTGAAGCCTCCAGGTTTCTTCCAATGGAGAATTCAAGACACCTTCACAAAATTAATTGACATATCACAAGGATCATATCACCCATTCAATAATTTCAAAGCTGCTTATAGAAAACACCCTTTTACCTTAATGACCTTTGTTCAATAGGAATAGCTATTTAGTTTTTATTTAACAAGATATCCCTTGTATCAGAGTACGTAATGCATTAACCTATAGTTAATGTCTAGTCATGCACCTCAAATCCCATAGTGTGCAAAAAATACACACTGATGTTAGTACTACCAATTAGAGTTCAACAAGCACTTAAAAATAAGGTGGTATTAGTTGTCAAAAACCAAAACCGTCTCTAAGAGATATTTTACATTAATCCTATCTCTTTTAAAGATAAGGATAAATGAGTGGTCTCCACGTGTCAAGACAACTTGTAAAAGCATTCATTACATTGAGCTCAAAGGTGTATAAATAGGCACCCCTCTTCATAAAAAATGGACTGATTAGACATATGAGAGCTAGACAAACATTTGAGCTTTATTATTTTTTCTATAAACAAAGCATTTCTCCATTTTTGTATGTCTTACAGGTAATATCAAAAAAATAGTCAGAGAATAATAAAATAACAATGGATGTAGGATTCGCTTTAAGCATCCAAACCACTATAAAAATATCTCTTATCAATCTTTTATTTATATTTCTGTAAACATATATAATCTCAATACCATAAACACTTTTCATGAATCATTCACATATAATTTCTAAGAACAACTTAACACTTTGTACGTACAAGTCGTTAGTGTCAAAATCAAACACCAACAATTTGACTCATTAACATAAATTAACATGCCCAAAGAATCTAAAATAATTGTCGACTAACATTTATAAAAATCTAAGTGCATGATAAAATGTACCTAAATTAAGTTAGGTTCATACCAAATAACGATAGTAGCTTTTATACAAATACATTATAGTTTCTGTTAAACAAATATATGTCTTTCACTCATTTTTTGAGCTTTGGGTTTGGGATTCCCAAAATCAATGCTCGATAAATCTTATTTATGAAGTTCATTACACTTTTCCCAATTAAAAATTAATATTCAATAAAATAATTATTATATATTTTTTTTTTCTATTATATTTTATTCTTTTCCCTCTTAAAGTAAAAACTTTCAGTTCAACAGAGAATTGTTAATGGAAATTAAACACTTGTGTATTTATGATAAGTTTTTTGATATGAATAAAATAAGTGATAATTTATGAGGGTTTTTTCCGTTGTCAAAGTAATAAATTTTTTTTTCTTATATTTTAGACAAATATGTCTAGCGTATTTTCATTTTTCACATTTTAAAATATCATTTTCAGACAAATATATCAAACGTGTTTTTAATTTTTTATCTTTTAAATTCATTTTTAATATTTTTAAAAATATATAAAATAGATAGACAAAATTCATAAAAGAAAAAAAAAAAAAAACACACCCTAAGTAACAGAAATTTCTGAGATTAGTGTCTCCGGCAACAATAAATGACAAAAAATGGTATGTATCTTTTTCAACTTTATTAAATTAAATAAAAAAATAAAAACCTTCATACCTTGTTTCCATATCAATCCAAGGGCTGAAATTTAATTAACAGCAGTTATCTTCAAAATCGATTCATACATCACAAGGATGACATCACCTATTCAATAATTTCAAAATATTCTGTTAAACAAATATTTTGTCTAAGCTTTTTGACACACCGACCTCAATTATTTGTTACTTTATGTATCTTTCTCCTTCGGACACGATTCAGGGACCCACATATGTAATACGTTAATGGTGGAACGCCGACATGCACGTGATGTGATGTGACCGTCAAGAATACTAATTTCTATAGAGAAAATGATCAAATCCACCCTCAATTATTGGTCAATCATGATCTAGGTCTTACAATTGTAATATATAATTAAGTTTTGATAAATTAATATTTTTGAAACAATAAAAATTTATTAATTAATTGATAAATTATTTACGCATACGTATTAATAAATTATTAATTTACCGAGACATTTTTTTTTCTCCAAAACAACAAACGTAATACATGTACATATTATGTATAGTTAAAAATAAAGTTGAAAACGATAGTTTTGTATTAGAGCCTATCTTGCGTAAAATTGCACTCAAAGCAATAATCAAATCGCATAATTTAACGAGAATACTACATTAGAGCTTCTTAATACATTAAGAAAAGTTAGAGATGAAGTCCAAGAAGACATCAATTTTACATAGAAAACAACATTAGAATCATATTTTACAAATGTCTCCCTCTAATAAGTATTATATAGATATATATGATATATTAATATATATATATATATATATAATTTTGATGTATAAGAGATATTTAATTGAGGTTATTAATTTATTATATTCTTACAATTTGTTACAATCAAGTGGGGTATATACCAACATTTAAACTACAAAACTGGAGGGCGTGCATGCAATTAATTCAATATCTATATATAGAGCTAACATCTAGTTGAATCTCCATCAAATTTCTCAAAGAAGAAGTGCAGCAGGATTAACTAATTATGGCTGTTCATCTCATTTCTTGTTGTGCGATACCATAATTTTGTTAGTTGGGCAATCAAAGCCTCAGCAATTCATGTCCAACGAGTTGTGGTAATGTCAGCGAATAAGATATCCCTTGGAATGGAGAAGGCTGCTACTACAATGAATGGTTTGCCGTAACGTGGCAACTCTTCGGGCTTCCAGTACCTTTCTCAGTAGAACGAACCTGAAATTAGCAGAAGACATCTCTCGTCGAAGCAATGGGATGGCCATTGGATTAAGCGCTTATGTGAATAAATTGGAAGCTGAAAACCTGTCAAGAACGCCGTTTAACTTTTCACATAAGCTCAATAAGTTCATGGCCACTGGTTGTAATAGTTATACCACGACGTTCAAAAGACATCAAATCAAGTCAACAACTAGGTGTCTGCCTATTTGTACATGTGATCCTGCTAAAGATAAAAGATGCTATGATTTGATGTGCACCATTTCTTCAAGTCATCAGGCTTTTTCAGTTCCCGAGAACTGCACAGGTGCCCTCATGGTTGAGCAAGATTGGCTCATGACAAACTACCTAGCCAATACCAATCCCAATGTTTTGAAAGAAAGAGAGCTTTTTCCTGTAGTGATGGAATTCGGAAGATACAGGGGGAATTGTGCGGAACCATATAAATCGGGGAAAACATTTTGTAACGACGATGGTTTTTGTTTAACACAATTAAAGTCAGGCTTTTTTTGTGTCTGCAGTCAGCCAAAAGAAAAAAACGATGAATCAAGCTGCACAGGTACGGATTTAAACAATGAATTTAAATTAAAGTAATATTAGTCAAATGTAAAGGTTTCATTTTTGCATTTCTTCTGTAGGATTTTCAAATTTTGGTGATCTGATTTGATATTTTATCTATTAATTATCTCTTTTTTGTATAGGTACCTTGTTCTGTAATATCACAAGCGGCAACGATTGCTTCATATGTCCTCATGGTTATAAGTTCAATAGTTCTCAAAAAGTTGATGGTAAACCCATGTGTTACCCAGCTCCCCCGAAAGGTCCCGGGAAGAACAAAGATATCCCCATAGGTATGCATATCCATCAAAATATTCATCAAAATATTGTTAACAAGTGATCAATAACTTGATTATATGCATATAGATGTACATGTTCTTCTACTTGAGTTGTGCAGGTTTATGTTCTGCGTTTGGAACGTTGTCCCTATCTATGGGAGCACGGCGTTTGTACGAGTTCGTTAAAAGAAAGGCAGCAAACAAGCTTAACCAAAAAAATTTTAAGAAAAACGGCGGTTTGTTATTACAACAACGCATGTCGTCCAATGACGGCAACATTCAGAAACTAAAATTCTTTACCGAGAATGAATTGGAGAAGGCAACTGACAGCTACAATGAGACTCGAATCCTTGGTCAAGGAGGTCAAGGCACTGTGTATAAAGGAATGTTGGAGGAAGGAAGACTAATAGCTGTTAAAAGGCTCAAGAAAGTGGCTGAAAGAGTTGATGTATTCATCAATGAGGTGGATATTTTGTCAAAAATTAATCATAGGAATGTGGTTCAATTTTTAGGGTGTTGCTTGGACACTGAATTTCCCCTTTTAGCCTATGAATTCGTTCCTAACGGAACTCTTTTTCAGTATATACATGAGCAAAATGAGGAATTTCCACTCACTTGGGACTTACGCCTACGTATTGCCATAGAAGTTGCAGATGCTCTATCATATCTACATTCTATACGCATATATCATGGAAATATTAAGTCATCAAACATACTGTTGGATGAAAAATATCGAGCAAAAGTTTCAGATGTTGGAACTTCAAGATCTATTCCAGTTGACCAAACTCACTTGATCGAAAATTATCCGGATCCAGAGTATTTTCGATCAAGTCAATTTACAGAAAAAAGTGATGTTTACAGCTTCGGATTGGTTCTTGCGGAGCTCTTAACTGGACAAAAACCTGTTCGTTCAACTAACTTGGAAGAAGAAGATAAAAGTTTAGCACTCTATTTTCTTCAGATAATGAAAGAGAATCGTTTGTTTGAAATCGTTGATGCTCAAGTTTTGAAGGATGGTAAAGAAGAAGAGATTATAGTCTTTGCTAATCTCACAGAAAGATGTCTAAAGTTAAATGGGAGGAAGAGACCTACAATGAGAGAAGTAACAACGAAATTAGCAGGTATTAGAATATCCATTGGAGCCTCAATCTTGAAACAAAATTGTGAAGAGGGTGATTATGTTGATGGTGACATAAACAGTCAACTTAAAGCCAGTTCATCGTTTACTGGATCATTTTTTGAGTAGTACTTGTTTTTCAATAGGTTAATCCTTTGATTTCAAGCAAGTGTGGCAATGTAGAAAAATAATTATTTTGTTTTGGTTGTATCTTATCGTATGTTGAATGTGTTGTGTTATTGAGTGTTGTGTTATTGAGCATTAAGTTCTATTTGTGTCCTCAAAATATCTTTTAGAAAATATTTTATCATTTGATTCATCTATAGTCTTTATGTAATAGTAAAAGTCTGAGGAAGAAAATAATGGAAGATCATCGACACGTGAATTTAATTAATTTCTATATTCAATAAGAATGGAAGCACGCATATATGATTTTCACCAGGCCTTCTGCTAATATTCAATTTGAGGGTGCTAAAATTATTTTCAATGTATGTCAAAAAACATCACAAGTAAATTAAGTAATACTACACTTACCAAAACTCTATAGAAAATTTTTCATATAAAATGACGTGTCAAAATATGATTGGATGAATTAATATAAAAATCAACTTTATAAATGTATATTAAATGATAGTTAATGATTTTGATTTTTATATTAATGTATTCAATCCTATTTTAATACGTTATTTTGTATGAAAGATCTTCTATAGAGTTTCGATAAGTGTAGTATTTTTTCAAGAAAATTATTTGAACTGATGCTGTTATATAAATGCCATGAGGAGACAGCAGAAATTGTTCAAGTCAAATAATGAATCATTTCGTTTCACGGTGTGTTACATGTCGAAACAATGAAGAAACTTCTAACCACTTGTTCCTTCATTGCCCAGTGGCGGCTTTTTTGTAGGCTAAATTATGCATTGAAGTAAAAATTCAGTGGGTAACTCCGAGAATTGTCCTTCCTCACTTATGAAGAGTGTTGTAACATTATGGTAAAGTAAAAAAGGCAAAGACTTTATTGAGATGTGTAGTTCTTACTCTTTTGTATGTCTAGTATTATTGTTCGGCATGGTATCTCTTTTTCTCTTTTTTATTTTATTATTATAATTGGATAGGAGTTTTCTGTTCTTGTGGTTTTATGGGCTGATGCAATCTCTCTCTTTTTAGTGTCCATATTGCATAGTTCAACCAAGATATGTAGATTTTTGAGATTTTTGTAAAGATTTAACTCTTCTACAGTATACTCCTAGTCTACCTTCGCACCTTTAAACTATATTTTAATATACTGGTTTTTCCTATATACAAGAAGAAAAATAGCCTGTGCTTGGTTAGGGCCTTTGGAAGATTACTTCGATAATTTATTTTTTAATTCGGTCATTATTTTGCTTGGTTCAGTGGGTAATAAAAGATTATTGTAATCTTTTATTATTTAGATAATATGAGAGGTGATATAAGAGGTTATGTGATTAAAAAGTGCTATTTTAAGATTACTATAGTAATCATATTTTTATTATAATTTTACCCTTACTAAAGTTCTAAACTCAAATACACTCCTATTGATGTCAAATAAAAATTAACCTAACTTGTTGAATGGCTTCTTTAACCTCAATAATTAATTATTTGGACAAAAATGTAGAAGAAATTAATGTCCATGATTTATTAATATTGGATTTTGTATCTGAAAAGAGATAATAACGCTTATACATTCTTTATTTTTTTCATCTAATAAATTCTTAATTATACTAAAAATAATGGTTTAAAGAATTAACTAAATAAATTAAAATTCTGGTTAAAATTATAATCTCCTTGTTACATCAGTCCAGAGTGTTAGATGACAATTATGCAATGTTGGATGTTCTTCATGGATCATGATATAAAACGTGCATATGGAAATATCCTCCGTATGTGGCTTTGCTAAACGTATACATGTTTAATCAAACAAAATATTAATTTATATCCACTAATCTTGTAAAATACATTTCAATAAAATAATATTTAAGTATTTTGTAATTATTGCCTATCAAACATGATAATAATATTATCTTTTTATAATAAAATATTGTCGAAATAAAAAGAAGTCTAAATTTTTTTTTTGCGGGTATTAAGGGGTGAGAGACGCTTCTAGTGAAAGTATTTTTGATATTGATGGTTTATGAAAGATTGAGAGATCAAGTACAGAGACCCATCACGTGAATATCGATGAAAGTAAAATTAAAAGTCTGTAGATTAAGGAGGAGGAAGAAGACACTGCTTTCCAGCTCGAGCAAGAAGAGACTTTGACAAGTCGTCCCTCGGACACACCAAAGCACTCAAAAACGAAACGTACACCAAGACGTGCTTTGACAAGACATCTTCGGACACACCAAGACGTGCTTTTAGTGGATTGTAATTTTGTAAAAGCAGATTCTTATAAATTTATCCAAAACGTGTTTCATGGTTTGTTCTTATATAATTGTTCTATCTGCAACATTATTCTCCATCAACATCTCTTTAGTTTCTATTCATGGGACCTGATGACCATTACTGAGAATTATTGGTTTACAGTGGAGGAGACTCACCATGTGAACAAATTAATAATAGACCTTATGATTATTGTACTCCAAAGACCCACATACCCTTGATGGTGAAAGCTTGCAATGTCATTTGAGCAAATGTTAAGAATACTTATTTCTATAAAGAGAATATAAAAGACTACCCCCTTAAGGTTTTTGAATTTATTATTGGATGATATAATTTTTGTATTTTTTATCACATGAACCTTCAAAGTTTTGAAAACTATATCACTGATAGCTCTTTACTCTAACTTCGTTATGTTGCCGTTAGTGTTAGATGGGTAAAATGATAACTTTGATTTTACAACAATGTGTTGGGGTAAAATAATAATTTGAGCTTATTAGATAGAAAGTGTTTTGTAAACCGGATTATAATGTAACAAAATTAGGGCAAAGACCAAAGGGGTATCAGTGATAAAGTTTTCAAAAATTTAAGGGTCTATTTAACAAGGCAAAGGAGTATCAGTGTTACATTTTTCAAACTTTAAGGTTTCATTAGATAAATAGTGCTGAATTTATTATCCAAATAATAAATTGAAAAACCTTGAGAGCCGTCTAGATACTCTTCCATTTCTATATATATAGCTAACGTTTATGATGAATTTCCATGAAATTAATGCTCAAAGAAAAGGAGCGAGGGGCTGTCAGAACCAGAAATATTAATTAATTAATTAATTATGGCTGTTAATCATCTTCATTTGTTGTTATTGCAGATCATAATCCTGTTAGTCTGGACAATCAAATTCAAAGCATCAGAAGCTTCATGTCAAACGAGTTGTGGTAAAGTCCAAATAAACTATCCCTTTGGAATTGGAGCAGGCTGCTTCTTCAATGAATGGTTTGAAATAACCTGCAACATCTCTTCTTCTACTCCCTCTGGACAACCTTTCTTGACGAAGATGAAGCTGAAACTAGCAGAAGACACCGCTGCTATGAGCTTCGGGATAGGCGTCGAAATGCCTGCAATTTCTTTAGAAAACCCTTCTACAGGTATTAACCGTACAGGATCACCATTTTTCTTTACAAATAAGCACAATAGCTTCATTGCCACTGGTTGTAAAAAGTATGCCAAGATCGACATAACTGATGAGAGTGGTTCAACAACTGGTGGGTGTCTGACAATTTCTGCTTGTGATCCTCTCAAAGAAAAAAAAGAAGGTTGCTATGATTTCATATGCCCCGTTCCTTCAAATACTACGTTTGATTATGGAATCGTATCAAAGCTTAATTCAACGATCTCCCAGTATTGCAAAACTGCCTTCATTCTTGACCAAAATTGGGTCATGACAAATTACGTAAACGACCCCACTGTTTTGAGAAAAACAGAATATCAGAAGGCCGCTCCTGCAATACTGGAATACGGAACACGGCAATGCATTCAAAATTCACCTCCAGTATGCAACTAAAACATTAATTTTCTACGAGTTTATCTTTGTAAGACTGATGAAGATGAGTTTTGTATATATAATAATAATACTCATCTTTTCTTGTGTTTTTTTTTTTTTTTACATGAATTTATATAATTTTCAAGTGTGAACATCCTGGAGTTTTTAAAACCAAAGTTCTGGCTTTTGATCTTTTATCTTGTGAAAGTGGCACTGGCAATCCCCGTTTGCTGATATTCACTTTGATAGTAACAATCATCGTTTTAATTAATAAATTGAATCGTTATCCCTGTCCTTAAAACTGATATTAAATTTTTTAATTAAGTTTGTTTAGCATTAAAAAAGAGAACTAGCTATATATGAAAACAAAAGGAGAATTTAATATCTTTTTGAATAAAATTTCTTTATCTTTTCCCTGAAAATAGCAATCTGCGCTTTAATGGCTCTGGTATGATTATTTTTCTTAATCAAAGCATATTCTTATTATAATATCAATTTTTCTTACAAAATTGATATTATAATAATAAGAGTTCAATATCTTATATATATATATTATATCTATATATATATATATATATGAGAAATTAACACAAAATAATTCTAAAATCAATATAACAATTTAAAAAAAATTAAAAGCTTATTACAATAAAAAATAATTTAATTTACATGTAATACATTTACATCTAAATTACTTATTTATCTATCATACATATTCATAATTATAAAAAAATAATAATTCCCTGTCATAACTCTTAATTTTTTTTTTAAATCTCAAATCACCCCTTACAATTGAGAAAACCAAAAATTCATACATCATGAAACAACGATAATCGTAAGCATTTATCGTGGTGCCTGATTCAGTGTTGATTCAACAATGGTAATGGTAGTAAGATTTTCATTTCATTTCAATTGTCATAAGTTAATGGGTTTCTCAAACAAAAAACATGACATAAAAATAACACAATATTATAACATCTTAAACCGTCACGACACAATGACTTCAACCTGTCAATTCAAAAAACCACCTTCCATGAAAAATCTTCCATATTATGCCACATTCATACAGCTCCGAAATTGCACTTTAAAAACACAACTCAAAATCCGACTTACAAATAGGCTTCATTTGTCATAACTCATTACTCATCCATGAAAACCAAACCTTCCCAATGAGTACTAGCAAATGCTATAATAGTTTGTTAGGTTATTTTTTCTGGATAATATTACATTTACAATTCAATCTCATAAATATGATAATTCGTAATTAGTTAACTCGTAAATAGATCTTGTTTACTTATTTATGAATTGACTAATTACAAATTATCACATCGAGATTGTAAAAGAAAATTTATAAGATTAAGTTGTAAATCAATTTTTTATCTTATTTTTCTTTACTGAACTTAAATATTTCTTGCTAGGTAAGGTGAGAACTATCGTCTTAAATATTTGTGCTATATTAAACAAAATATTTTTTTAATCCACAAGTCATTTTCTAATTAATGGTTATCTATTTTTAATTTAGACTTTTTTTTTTTTTTACTTGAGGTAAATCATTTTTAGAATATTTAGTTACCAAATTGCCTTTTATTCAAAATTGAAATTAGCATGAGACTATTTAGTGAATTTTAAATTTTTAATATATTTCCAAAATTGAAAAGTTTTCCTTTAAAACTCCCTCGAGACAAAAAAAAGTCTCTTTTAACACATGGCATAAATTTAGAGGTTCAACTATTCTTGGCATATTGAGCGTTCAATTCACATACACACACGATACATACATACATATACTTTACACTTTCTAGTTTTAATCACATTATACAATTTTAGTCTTCTCCCTTTTTGTCCAGCTTTTTTTTAACTCAAAAAGAACCCTAGAATCACCGTTAGTGATTCAGTGGAAAATTTGAATAACAACAATGAGACTCTTATTATTATAATATCAATTTTGTAATGTCATCGGACTGGTAGCATCACCAACTTTGCTGATAATAACCGAGGCATAATTGGCAATGGTGGATTCCGGGGATTGGCGAAGGCGGCCGATCACTGGGAACAACTCTGATGAACGTAGGAAGTGTCTGCAGGGTTGGTGTGCACACATTTTGGCTAATGAAAAGAGAGCTATCTTTAGAGGAGACTCATTAACAGCATCTCTTCTGCTTGGGTTTAGGGCCAATACTGAGCAGTCTGCAACCAACTTCAACAAAGCCTGTACCATAATAACCATAAGGAAAAAAAAAATAATAATAATACGGGCTTAAATCATAGATTCACAAGGATGAATGCCATTGATATTCCAAAAAGATTTAACTAAAATACAGACTCCATTGATCTCCAAATTTCTTATAAACCTTCCATAAAATTCGTCAAGAATGTGGGTTAAATTTCATTCTCCATCTTAACAGATAATTAAGTCCTAAGTGTCACAAAGATTTTCAAAAAGTATTAAAAACACCCTTTATAAATATAAAAAAGAAATTTTGAACACGGTGTTTTTAATACCCTTTGCAATCGCTAGAACACTTGAGACTTAGCTTTCTCTCGGGAGGGAAAATTAAATTAACCCGCAAGAAACTCTTCAAAATTTCCTACAGTTGATTAGAAAATGCATATTGAATTGATCATAGGAACACCAGTTATGAAAAATAAATAAAGTCAATGAGTTAAATGTACTAATATCAATTCAGATTTTAGTTTCGGTGAGTAGCAGTATTTAAAGTTTTATATTTTAAACTTTTAAATCATTTATAGTTTCCTTCAAAATAAAGGTTTGATTTCAGGTTTGAATCACTATTAAAATTAACATGCTTATTTTAACACTTAATGAAGCATGGTTTACAAACCTGCATGGCTCCTTTCGACACAATGTCTTCACAGAGCTTGTTGGAGTTGCGAACAAGATTACTTAGTGCACCAGCGGCATTTGCTTTCGTCTTGTCTTCCTCTGCTGAGAGCAGTATATTTGCTAACTGTGGTATGGATCTCCGGAGTTCTTCATACAACACATCGTTATGGTAGGAAGCATTACCAATCTGGAATTAGAGAAAGGTTTACTGTCATTATGAATCTAGCAAACTGTGCATTCTCACGACTGAATGAGATCAAAGCGTAAAGGTGAATTTAATTCTTGGGAGGGTAAGGGAAGAAAGTTACTCTGTATTTTACAAAACTAAGTTAAAAGTACATAAAAACTACATTAAGAAAGAACAGATTGTACCGCAAAACATGCAAATTTCCGTGTTCGTTTGTCAGGATCAGCACATCGATCTATGAGTAGTCCAATAATCTGATGCTTTGCCTATATTATCACATTAAATTGTAAGAAAGTATTTACAAAATCAGAACTACAAGTTCATTTAAAGCATACAATAAGAGATTTACCAGTGAAGTATAAAAATAGCAGCTGTGGCGACACATGTTTCCAAGAGCACTGCAAGTCTTTGCACGCACATTGTGATCTTCATGGGTGAGATATTCTTTAAGGAACTCTAACATGGAAGCTCCATTAATGTATTCATAGAAACCCTGAATGCTCATAAAATTCAAATCTAATTAGGCGCATCATAAACACGAGTTCTGATTAATGAAGCAAAAATTAGATGATAATGCAGGATATATTAACACTAGTGATTAAACTGACATCACCAGATGATGAGTTAAAAATGAGCAAAAGTCAATATGCAGAAAAACCGTTTAACGGAAACAGAACCTAACTTTATCCATTCGAGCTAAATCAGAAACCATCATCAAAACATCCAGTGTGACCTCTCTTGGACAAGAGCTATCAAGCAACCTTCTCACTCTGTTTGCATCCAACAAACCTTTGCCCACAAGTGAAACTGCAAGGGGCCGATGTCCAATCATTTTGGCAAGAAAAGCAACAGGCCTTCCCAAGTCTTTTAAATCCATATGATCCAAGCAACGAAGAATAATGCCAGGTACTCCTACCTGAAAATTTCAGAAATAATCAAAGTAGAAAAGTACGGGTCTCTCAGCACTAGGTTGGTTCTGTAACTTGGCATTAACTTTGTAACACATTAGTAAATCTGTGATAAAACATATTAATCTTCTTCTGCAAAGTTATTTAACTGTTTTCCAATACAATGCACAGAACTTATGACTACCTACATGAAATGCAACTTATCCTCTGTCTCACCTACCGGACACCATACAGAAAGAAAAAAAATTAATATTGACATGTTTTCCAAAAAGCCTACATTCTTTGAATAACATAACAAAAAATCACAAAAGCAAAAAGCTCTCAACATGCTAATCTCTAGCCTAAGATAGAAAGGAGAAGGAGATCTGACCTCTAGAAGGATCTTTATATATTTTCCCATGTCTTCCTCAATTGCTTTCACCATGTCCTTGTCTTCCATGCATACTCGCCCACCTGGGGAACCCATATTAAGAATAAACCCACTGTTTACAGATGCAGTAGCAGAGGCCAAACCAGGAGCATTCTGTACAGCAACGAAGGGAAATGCTAAGATATCAATTACTGCATTTATTATATCCCTAACTCCATCCTTCCCTCCACCAGGTCCACCCCAGCACTTCACAAGCTTGAGATGAACATCGAATATCAAGTTAGAGATGAGCTTCATGTGTTCATTCTTAAGCAAAATCTGACGAAAAGTTAAAACTCCACCCGGAAGGCAGTGACATATAGATGAAATTGCTGATACAACTCCAGTAGGAGATAACCCTACTCTATCTCTCGTGCTGTCAATTTCTAGAGGAGAATGACCATTGGCTAGTAAATCAATAAGAAGAAGAGGTATACCGCTGGCAATCATCTGTTGTACAGCTAATAGTCCTCCCCATTTCAGTCTGGATTCTAACAAGCCAACACATCCATCCCTAAGACCATGCCAGTAGGAGAGGACACTATTTGAGTCACTAAAGCCCACTTCATCCGAATTACCTGATGTGATCTTAAGGTGATCACAAATTGTGGCAGTTCGAGGAATCAAAGGTACTGCAATTTCATATATAGAAGACTCAACAGAAGCCCCGCTTTCAAGGGATAGAATGGATGCTAGAGCAAGCATGGCTGATGCACAATGAGGTTGAACAGATGCTTTTATTCTATCATCTGACGAGAAGTGATGTGCAAGGATTGAAAGTCGAGAAAGCTGCTTCTTTGGGGTGGTTGTAAGCATAAATAGCGCTGAATTTCTTAAAGTTGACTTTAAACATTGAGCAACTGTTGAGAGGAGAAGGCATGACTGCAGGACTAGGGCACAAGGATTGCTCAATTTGCACTTTGCATTATTTGTTTCACCCATTTGTTGATCTTTAGTTAAAGATGAAGCACATAGAGATAATATAGAGAATATCTCTGCAACAACCGTGCCATCTGCTCCACCACTGACAACGGTAGTAACAGGGAGGGAACTGGGCAGGCCACAAAGTATATTTGGAACAATTCCACTACGAAGGCAGCACCTTGATAAAAGCTGAAACATTGACCAAAAAAAAAAAAGGAGATATATAAGTGGAAAATAAATATCTAATATTTCAGCATGATGCAAACAAAAGAAAACAAAAATTACTTGAACAATTTCAAATGAACCAATATTTCCTGTTACTATACAGCCAATATTTCCTGTTACTATACAGCAAAGAAGAAATTTCAGGAAATTAGGAGCAAATACCTGAATGACAGCAGACAATGTTGCCTCTGTCCGTTGATGCAGGCAATGGTTAATAGCAAACTGCACAGCTTTTGATCGGAGAAATGCCCTTGTTACTGCATCAACAATTCTTGCTGATTCTGTCCCAACTGGTGATCCTCGGTCATGGTCCCGGATGTCAAGCCGAAGGAAAGAATGACTCCGGAAAGCATTGAGAGGAAATAGACAAGCATTCTCTTTTGCAAAATGAATTTCCAGTGCATCTATCAGTGACCACATAGCCCTACATGCTTCGCATGCAGCACGTAACATATTTGAAGAACCCGCACTGAGACTTGAACCTGATGTTGCTAAACAGAGACACAAATGGTCCACTAAACCAGATGTTTTAGCATGGTCTAATATCCGTTTCAGTGTTTCATTAACCACAGGAGCAGAAACGGTCTCAGAACCAGGAGTTCGGGATGCTTTAAGATCCTGGGCTACTTTAGATAACATAATTGTGATGCAAGCGGTAGACTCATAAAGAACCCTTCCAGAGGCATCTTCATTGGAAGAAACAACCTATATATCAACAGGATGAGAGAACTGGGAGAAGGCAGATAAATTGTAGGAGATCATTTTAGAATACAGAGAGAATATGACCTGTGAAAAAATTTCCACTATGGCAACCCAGTGCGTGAAATATGAGGTTGCAATGCCACTTCCACTGTTGTCAACCAGCATTTTAATAATTGAAAAACTCTGCAGACATTGGAAATCACATTTTGGCAGCAAGTATTTGTCATCAGAGAAAAACCAAACAAAAAAATTAAATTAAAACTTTTCAAGAGATAATCATTAACCTGCAGTATAATCAGTATGTAATGTTCAGCAGTAATTCCATCAAGTTAGATAAAGAAAACAACATACTTACCAGAGAGAACATATTTTCTGGGAATTCTATGATATTTTGCAATCATATCCTGTGTTTACGTTTTTCACAGTTTTTTCAAGATCTAGTGCGTAACCAGTGAAAAAAAATTTAAGAGCCTAAGAGTTTAGGCTACAGTTCAGGAGCTAATCATGATCATGATGATTTTTTCAATTGAATTACATCCACAGATAATCCATTTTTCCAAGTATTATGCAAAAGGGGTATGATTCATACAGTATACGAACAGAAGATTAGAAATCAAATATAGAAAGCAGTGGTGGATACCTTTGCTATTAAGTCATTGAGTTCTGAAGATTTTAAGCTAACTATTGTAGCAGTGAAATCAAGAAGTTCAGATATTATTTCATCAAGCATCCCACTAGAACGAGTAGCACCTGCTGCAACTAGGTTTGAAAGAATTCTCAGTGATTGGTTTGAATTAAGAACATCTTCTTCCCTGTGTGTGTTTGAAGAGAAGTTAAGTCTTGCCAATAAAACATTACTAGGCATCTATCATAATGAAATCAAGAACATGTAAACAGTTAATAAGCCACAAAAAGATATTTCCAGAAAAATATCCACAGAGGTAAGTCAAAGTAACATCATAAAGCATCTTTTTATACAAACTTCCAACAAATGATCCCTACATGTGCAATATATTCCTAAAACATCCTCTGTAAAAAGTAACATGTTGGAATGAGCTTAGACTGCTACCATGGATAGTTTATAGCTTAATTCTGGTTTTCTAACCCTTCATGGGATCATTGTAGGAGACTTCTGCCCATCACCAAAAGTGCGAATAAATGAGAATATGTTCTAATATAAAATCCTTGAGAGAGAAACTATATTATTCACGCAGCTTTCTCTTTCCCCTTTTTTTTTTTTTTTTTTCATATAGAAAAGTTCAACTTCATGATCTATAGAGATTGAGTAAGCCGCTTACTAACAACTTAAACAACTGTGAAGCAATAAATTAGAGTTGTTCTAAGACTTCAAAAAATATTGGGTGAAAATTAAGATTTCCTACTGCCACATACGAAATAAACATATAATGAGGCATGAGCATGATTTCACCTCATATTTTTTGGTCCTTTAGACCATCTTTTGAGTGGTTGCAATATAAGTTCTAATGCTTCATTATCTTGACCAATTGTCAATGCACCTTTAACCGTGCGCGAGTTATTCTCCAATCTGTTCAATGCCTGGTTACCTGAAGAGAAATAATACATGGATATAGTATGTAGAGTAGATTAATGCATTTATGTGCAAAATAATGATACTAATAATTTTGATCAATAGTAAAGCTAAATATCTGAGTTCAACAATATGAACTTGCAAATCCACTGTTAAATTGCAATCCCTTCACCTGAAGGCTTAACTTCATTAGGACTTGCAAATCCCGGGAACTCCTCATGAGGTGAAGAATTGCCTTGTGTTGTGTTAGAATTGTTTAACTGAGCATCACTTTGTGGACTTGGAGCAATATTCTTTTGAAAAGCAACTGGAGAATTTCCTTTACCTTTGACATGACAATTTGGAGAGTTAAAAAAGAGGCAAAGTCTAAATATCTTAAGTAAACTCTGTACACTGAAGAATGAAAATAATCAAACCACTAGATGTTTGATTAGCATCTCCTTCCCTCCATTGTGCATCACATCCCCTGACTAGAACAGTTGAAGCACGCAACTCCTGGACATCATTAAGAAATTATTATAATTTTTCAAAATTCATGATCAAGAATTAGAGAAAATAAAATCCAAAATTTGGTCTCTCTAAGTAAAAAATGAATATAACATCAATATAAGCTAACATTACCCTAGCCTCCAGTTCATCTGAGGTTTCTTTAACAAATGGATGTTCAAGAAGAGCGGGCCAAGTAAGTCGATTTTGTGGCACCTATTTCACATGATATCAAATCTGGGTTTATAAAACATAAACCGAAAACAGTCACCAAACAAACTATGCATTTGGATTACAAAACCTTATTAAGCAGTCCCTTCAAAAAGCTTCTGAAATTTGGACTCATATTGTCTGGATACTTAACTGGATCCTGGTTTACAGTGAGTAACATTAGCTTGAAGGTTTGCACAAATAAAGGTGAGCTTGAAAGCATACAGTCATTAAAGATTTGAGCAAATATACCTTGACAATATGCCTAATGAGCGCATATACTGAATTTGTATAAAATGGTGGTTGGCCAACAAATAATTCATACCTGGTGCATAAAAAAAAAAAATGCTTCAGTTTAAGATGAACAACCAAATTGTCAAACTAATTACAGAAGGAATTTTAGGAATTTGAACTATATTTTAACCATGGAACTGCCTTGGAAGAAGCTGAAGGTATAGCAGTTCT
This sequence comes from Pistacia vera, assembly GCF_008641045.1. NCBI lineage: Eukaryota > Viridiplantae > Streptophyta > Magnoliopsida > Sapindales > Anacardiaceae > Pistacia > Pistacia vera. The sequence continues at coordinate 498,134 of NW_022196279.1, read as the reverse complement.
TTTTTCTTTTCCTCAGCAAAATTTAAAGCCTAGGACCTATCTCAACCTCAACCTCCCTGCATCCTTCTTCCTATCCTAGGTGTACATGTTAAAACGTAAAGGAAAGAGGGGGAAAAATAAAAAGAAACTACAGTATATATGTGGAATTTTGATCTCGCAAAAGTACAAATCATAAAAGAGAAATCTAACTAATCTATGGACAATATTTTCATATCAGATATCATTTCTATTTTTACTTAAGTCATAGCACAATGAGAGATGAATAAAACTAGAGATAATTCAACAATATAAATTTAAAAGTGAAAAAGTAGATTAGTACAGAGAACTTAAATTTATTGTATACAAATAAACTTAAAGACAAATGGAATATAAGACTAAAGTCCAATTACTTAAGCAATAAAAATAGTATGAAGTAAAATCAGGGAAATTCTTTTTCTTTAAAAAAAAAAAAAAAACAGAAATTTAACATACAATATAACTCCAAGGGACCACAAATCTGCAGTGTGGTTGTAGGGCTGTTCTCGTACCAGCTCAGGAGCCATGTATAGAGGAGTTCCTGAAATTCATTAATAAAAACAGTGCTGAATAGGTGAAAAGAGTAGTAAAAATTCTCAGCATTCCTAGAATACATTGGTTCACTTCCACCCTAGAAAGCAAACATACACTAATTAATGAGAACATACAAACCTTTTATGGATCTCAAAACTACAGTATTTGTAGACATTGCACGTGCAAACCCAAAATCACAAAGCTGACATGAAAAAAGAGGAGACACGTTAGAAACTAGTTAATGCAGAAAATTTGGAAAACATATCCTTGATGAAGCACATAACACGACCATAAGCACAATATCATAATAAGATATGTTATTAACTCTGTGATTACAGTTCAGAGATCAAACTATGGAAACATTTCTTCATAAAGCCAATGTCTGAAATACAAATGAGTAGAGTGCAGTATGCACATGAACCTTTTGGCAAAGGGAAGTGAAGAGGAAAGCCTATTTGCTTGAGTTTGTGGAATCCTATATTGGCCAAAGCAACCCCTTAGTCAAGAAAGTGAGAGCTATCTATAGGCAAAGCAGCTTGGATTTGAAAATAAGTAGGCAGTAGTAAGAGTTGCCGTAAATCTAATATTTTTGTTATATCCTTTAACTTCTGTTCATTGCAATCAATACCTATGATTCACATATAGATTAAAACCATTCTTGTTTTCTACTTTTTCCTGTCTATTAACAAGTAAGATAGTCATGATATCTTGCAATTTTATGCTTTTTTTTTTCTTTTTTAAATTCCTCACTATACATTCAGTGCTCCTAATTAGGATAGACTTTCTAACACCGATGGAAATTGAAACATTATTTTTAAATAGATAAGCAAAAGAGCTGCAGGACATTTGAATTCCATCAGAAATTGATATTTAACTCATTTTAAACACCAATAGTAAGCAGCTCTTCAGCTGAAAACTAGTGTATTTTTGTCCGCAAAAATTGATACAATGCATTTCCTGTGTTATTGGAATTAAATTAGTTTAAGATGAACTTATCTGGATTGCATTCCTCTACTATGTTATTGCACTCTAAACATTAGATACAATACCTAAATTGACAAAACAACGGAGCAAAAATACATTAATGCATCCTAGGCCAAAATGGCCATTATGTTAGACTATTATTTTAGATTTGGGAAAAATAAAATATGCTTATTGGTATCATTAGCATTTCAATGTTCTTTCTACTGATTTTCAACAAGCAATTACAAAAAGTCAAGTTTGATTATTCTTAGTTCCATAACCTCTTGCAAAATCCATAAAGATAAGTAGACCCAAATGGTCAAGATTTATGTGTATATCCTAAAATAAATTTTCCAAACACGATATACAGAGAAGAAATCATTGGAACAATGAAACATATAACTCTCTATTTTAGTGCCTAGAGCTGCTTCTTGGGCTCGTTAGCACACTAGAACACTCAAAACATTTAAAATAGAAAAATAACTATAAGCAGTAGTAGCTTTAGACAAGGAAGGATAATAGTTAAACTAATAAAACTGCACACCTGAATTTTTCTTATACCAAATGGCAGAAAGAAAAAAACAGATAAGAAAAATAAAAAACAAATTCATGCTATTAAACCATTCAACCTTGACAATAGAACCAGCACCAATAAGAATGTTTTGTGGCTTCATATCACGATGGATGATGCGATTTGAATGCAAGTAATGCAATGCTCGCACCTGCAATTTGTTAAACAGATAATTTAGATTAAGAGGGAAAATTCAAAGCCAATAGAACAGAAACTTGAATCTTGTGTAATCAAAATATTAACTTCAAACAGTAAGAAGTAGGTAATATTTAACAAGGGGGATGTACCAGCTGCTTTGCAATTGCCTGTACTTGTTCTTCTGGGAGGCATTTATCATCCTCGAGAATCTCAAATAGTTCACCCTACATATCAAGACACATCAACAATGTCTCAACCATCTGAATATGCTCATTAATTTTTTTTTGGTATATTAGTAATTTTGATAGGAAAGGAAAAAAAAGAATATTGATAATAGAGGCTACAAAAGTAGAATAGATGTCTGCTAATGTAACAGCAACCTCGCTGTGCACGGGGACAAATAACCATACAAAAGTTTGCAGTGTGATAAGAAAAACTTCAAGGAAAATGCACCAGTCTAGACAAGGACATTGTATCAATCCATAGTTTGCAACTGCACATAATAGAGGAAGGAAGATATTACTTGTGCAAATTCTGTAACAACACAAAACTCTTGTGGGCTTTCAAAGGAATCAAGCATTTCGATTATATTCTCATGCTTCAACTTTCTTAGAATCTGCAACAAACATCAAAGAAATTAAAAACTTGCTATCAACATTTGACAAATCGTAGGAATTTCAAACTTGATAAATTCTCATGGACAAATGGTAAACAAAACAACTTTTCTAAATATGGAAAGAACTTGAGTGGCAACCATGTCTTCCACACAACTATTCTCCCCATGAGTTAGTATCAACCCCAAGTGTGATAGCACATTGGTAGAAAGCTGTAAGTCTACTTAAACAGTGCTTTTCAGGGGAAAAAAAGAAACCTACTCAAATGCATCTCTGCAGAGCATATTAAGTACCTTTCCTACCCAACAAATTGGTTTCTAGAAAAGCACCTGTAAAATGCTTCAAAAAGAACATTATTTTTATATTAAAAAAGTGTTTTATCTATTTCAGCGGACCAATATAAAATAAACATAAGAGGCATAACCTTTGAATATTTGAGAGCATTTCTAGACATGTCAAACACACTCCCATATGCATCATGTGTTAGAATTTGATTTTGTCCTAACATTCACCAAGTTGGTGGGCTGTTATGATGTATATATGTTATTGGACTCCTCCTCCCTTGAGCTAGCTTTTGGGAATGAGTTCTACCCAAACTCATTTACCATCATGAACTTAACTCTATCATCACTACCCTTGAGAAAGAAAATACAAGAAGAGAGTAATTTTAATACCTCAATTTCCTGCCGCAAATTGTGTATGTCCTTCTCACTTTTCCCATGCTTCATGATAAATTTCATTGCAACAGTCTGAAACCAACAAACAAAATTTTCACTCTTACACTAGAAAATAAACTAATGACAACAGCATAGAGAAATTGAAAAATTACCTGGCCTGTGAACTTCCGCCTCCCCTTATACACCTTCCCGAAGGACCCTTCACCTACAAGCTCAATTACATGGTAGTTTTCTACTCCCATCTTTAGCCAGCCAATCAACTAAACACCAAATTCTCTGCACAAACTAAATATAGCTCAAAATTAACTTTCAAATGTCCACAAACTTTAAAACTAAATTTTCATAACTACTCAAATTCAATAAATCTCCTTTGCTAAGGAAAACTTCTTTAAACAAACCATAGCTCGAAATTAAAGTTAATTCCGACCAAATCTAAAACCCTACTTTAAACTCCTTTACAAACCAACCTATGCTCCTTCAAATCTCAAACTCTCTTGTAAGTAAGGATTTCTTAAAATTTATCAATCAAACCAAATTCAAAACTCAATTTGTCTGAATTTCTACACAAACTAACCGGCTCCTTCAAAACTCAAATTCTCCTCATAAACAAACAATTTATCGATACTAACTTCCACACAACCAAATTCAAAACTAAATTTCCATAAACATTCAAATTCGGCTAATTAAACCCTAAACCTACAACAATGACAAATTGACAACCACAAGTTCGAATAATCTCTTTCAAAAATGAAACAAAAACATAAATAAACAGAACGAGCTAAATCTCGAAGAATCTGAAATCACGGAAACCTAAACACATTCAAATTATCTCTTTCAAAGAATGAAGAATCTAAAATCAACAAAACTATAGACATTCAGTTTATTTCTTTTCAAAAGTAGAGGTAAATCGAACAAGCTAAATCTTGAAAATCTCAAATAAGCAAAACCGGTTAATTACAAAGGATCGGGAAAGAGAGTACCTGAGATTATCAGCTAAACATTCAGATTGTCTCTAACGGAGAATCCGAAATTAGGTAGACTATATACAGTCAGATTAGCAATTTGAAAAATTAAAATTAAAATAAATAAATGGAGCGAGCTTCAATTTGGAAGACTGTAGAATCAGAGTGACTGAGAATTGATTAACTACGAAGAAATGAAAGATCGATAGAGAGAGAATACTTGAGTTTAACGGTTACGGAGAGAGTGAGTTGGATTTAGAGAGAGAGATATTTGAAATGAAAATGGCTGCGATTCCCGCCTGAGTAATTTTGAAGGAGATTTTGTGTGGTTTAAGTTTCTCTACGGTACTGACTGTACAGTTCGTGCTGATAAGTGCCATGTCTGCGGTAAAGTTTGTGCTGATAAGAGCCACGTCATCAGTGAAAGATGGAATATTGGATGGAAAATGCTGCACCCATTCACCCACAACTCCTTCTCACAAATTTTGTCTCACAATCCGACAACTCACAATAGATCCTACCTGAGTTTTACCTAATAAATTGTAGCTGATTAATTACGAGTTACCGGTAACGTTTGTAAGAAGAAATTGTGAGTGTAGCATTACTCATATTGGATCTATATGGATGCAACTTAATTGGGTGGGGTTGGGCTCAATCATAAAGAAGTTTTGGGTCTGTTTGTTACACTTTTTGGAAAATGTTATTATGAGAAAATGTTTTAAGTTAAATTAAGTTGAATCAAATCGAATTGGATTTGAATATGAAAATATGTTTAGTAAAATATCTAAAATTATATCAAAGTTGGATAAAATACTGAATAGTTGTTTGGTACATTTTTTGAAAAAGACTTTTAAGACAAAATAATTTGTTTGGTACATTTTCGGAAAAAATTTAGATTATTTCTTTAACCCNAATTGGATATGAATCTGAAAATATGTTTAGTAAAATATCTAAAATTATATCAAAGTTGGATAAAATACTGAATAGTTGTTTGGTACATTTTTTGAAAAAGACTTTTAAGACAAAATAATTTGTTTGGTACATTTTCGGAAAAAATTTAGATTATTTCTTTAACCCTCAACATTTGTTAATTTAGCTAAACATTATACAATAAAAGTTTAAAATTAACTAAAACACCCTAACCACCCAAGAGGACAGTCGGTTGTTAGCCACCACCGTTGAACGACAGCCGACAATCGCCGAAACGGCGCACGACCAGTTGGATCTAACCGGTTGTGCGCTGATATAGCCATTTTTGGCCAGATATACAGTTAGAATCTGGCCGTTGACAACCAAATTCTAGTCATTGTTAACGGCCAAAGATCTAGTCGTTGTTAATGGCCAAAGCTCGGATTGAATCTGGTCATCAACAGCCAGATCTCTAGCTATAGATCTAGTCATCAACTACCAGATCAACGCACTACTAACCAGATCTGGTCGATCGTGCACCGTTTTGACCATGTCGGCCGACAATTGCTAGCAGGTGGTGGTGGTGGTCTTGGGTGGATTAATTTTCATAGCGAAAGGAGAGAAAAATGAGAAGGAGATAAAAAAAAAATGTTTTCAATTTAATAGAGTTGGATAATCTGAAAACAAGTCCCTCAATCTTTCCATTTTTAGACAAAAAAATCTAACTTGAGTTAGATTAATTTTTAGATTGGATTGGCCCAATAAGTAAACAAACACACATTTTATTTTTTAATCCAAATAGGATAACAAAATAATGATAAAAAATAGTGTAACAAACAGGGGCTTTAATATTTAAGCCCGAGGTTAATTTTATTCGCTCCTTGTAGATGGTTAAGTAAAAAATGCTCTAATAATTTTGTAGAAGTATTTTTTATCATCTTTAATAACCAAAAAAACAAATCTAAAAAACATCAAAAACCTCTTATAAATATAAAAACTTTTAAGGTGTGTTTGGTTCAGAGAATGTTGTATTACTGAATATATTATATTAAGGGGGGAATAGATTACCTTGAAGATTATTAGAAATGTTATATTAAATGTGTTTGGTTAGATTGGAATAAATTGGTGGGTATGTTATATAGATTATTGAATTACCCTTCTATTTTAATATTATTATTTAGATTACTTTTTAACCCCCTATATTTGAGAATTTAGCTAAAACACCCTATAATAAAAGTTTAAAAATTAGTAAAAAGACCCCAACCACCTAAGCCGACCACCATTGCCAACCGACGACTGCTATGGTCAGAACCGCACACGATTAATCAGATTTGGTTGATCATGCATTGATTTGACTGGAAACATTCAAATCTATTCTGACCGAAAACGACCAGATCTATTCTGGTTAGAAACAACCAAATGGCCTTGGATTTAGCTATTAATGGCCAGATCAATGGATTTGGCCAGAAACGGCCAAAATAGATTTAGCCATTTCTAGCTAGATTGGTGCACGACCAACTAGATCTAGTTGGTCATGCGTTGTTCCGACGTCGGCAACAAGTGGTGGTGGCTAGATCCGACCACCAATATTGGGTAATTGTTTCTAAGTTCAAGGTGTTTTTGTCCTAAAAAATTTGTATATAATGACAAAATAATCTATAAATATTTTCGTAAATTGTTTTCAAAACAAGAGCATTATTGTCAAAAAAAATTAATAGTTAGGGTTATAATTGAAACAAAATTAATATTACTAAGTAATATTAAAAAACCTAAGAAAATGACGATATACATTCATATTACCGCTTATATAACCAACAATTATTATTATTAGTTTTGGAAGATTACCAGAATCTTATATTACTTGACAAGTAAACATGGTAATGCAAGTAATATAAGATAATATTATCTCAGTAACGAGGGATAACTCCAAACCAAACAACCCCCTAGGGCGTGTTTGATTTGTCATTTTGTATTACTTAATTATCACGTTTTGTTGTGAAGTAATATAAGATTCCGGTAATCTTCCCAAAACAATAGTAGTTACTTTTGGTAACATAAGAGGTAATTTGATTACCTCAATTTTCTTAGGTATTTTATGATTACCTGGTAATCTTTAATTTGTTACTATTTTACCCCATATTAATAATTTTTTCGACAATAATGCCCTTATTTTGAAATTAATTTACATTAATTTGCCATTACAATTTTACCCCTATTTAATTAAGTTTTTGGACAATAATGCACTTATATTTAAAAAAATTATAGGAAACCCAGGACTATTGCCACCCGCCATCCACCACTGTCGAAAGTTGACAAAAATGGCTGTCATGCGCCTATATGAATGTTTTTGGCCATATTGATGACCGGAAACTGCCAGATCTACAGCTGTTGACTGTTAATGACAGCTAGATCATGACTGTTAACAACCATAACTCTAGCCATTAACGACTGCCAGATCTCTGGTCATTAACAACGACTGGTTTTGGTTGTAGATCTGGCCATTTCCAACTAGATCCATCATGGATCTGGCTGGAAATGGCCATATCGATGTATGATCGACCATATCCCATCGGTCGTGCACCGTTTTGACCACTTCCGCTGTCGTTGGTGATGATGGCAAGAGGCCGACAGTAGCTTGGGGTGGGTAGGGGTGTTTTTGTTAAGTTTTAAACTTTTTTGGCTGTTGGGGTGTTTTAGCAATATCTCAAACATAAGGGGTTAAAAAATTTATTCAAAAAAATAATATTATATTAATTTTAAAAATGAGGGCGATTTAGTAAATTATATAATATACCCACCAATTTATTCATCTCAACCAAACATATTAATATAAAATACCCACCAATTTATTTCAACCAACCGAAAATATTTTCTTAAACATTCGCAGTAATATTCAAACCAAACACACCCTTAGAGTATGTATTTATTTAATCGTTTTTAATAATTTGACGTAAATATCTCTTAGGTGGCATATAAAATTAACCCTTTAAGCCAATCTAATATTTTTTTAAGCTCTTCTTTAAAAATAAATGAGTTAATTTTTTAATTAATATATATATATATTTTAATCTATCAAAAAAAAAAAAAAAAAAACACTCAGCCATTCCTAGGCACTAAAATTAAAAAAAAAAAAAAAAAAAGGAAAAAAAATACCAAGCTTATAATTTTATATGGTTTAAAGCCTAATATATTTCCTTACAAAGCTTATTTCTTCATCGAAAACTATCTTTTAATTTTCAAAAATGTTTCAAATCTTTCAAAATAAAGTTTGAATAAAAAAATACAGAATTGGGGTTTATGTAAACATGAATGGAATGTCAAAAATATCTATAAAGAAGAAAAAAATACTTGTAAGTATTTAAACTATTTAAATATTTATATGAGTGGTGTTACATATACAAACTAAGTATACAAACTCTTATATTAAAACTGATATGTCACAACTTTTTTACTGGCTCATCGTTAATTTATATTAAATTAGCCCTTATAGAGTTTACTTATGTAAAAATTCATCCATTCATTTTGTATCAAAAAGTTTGTACAAAATCTAGCCTTGTTTTGTAAGAGTCAATTTTTTTTGGCCCCTCGATATATTGCTAAATCAAAATATCACAGTGATTTTCAATAACTACCAAATACCTCCTTGCCATTAGTAAAAATTCCTTTAAATTTAACTTAGAGAAGACATTTTAGTCTTTACATAAACTTGAAAGAAAGAAAAAAAAAAAAAGTCTTTACATAGTCTAGCAACATGTTTTTAATTATAAAAGTGTAGGGTTATGTTATTTTTCTTAAACCTTAGGGGGCTAAAGGTAATTTAGCCTTTACTCACATCACGTCTTCTGTTCTGGGTGCTTTCAGTGATCCAGTCCATATATATCAAATCTTCTTCACATCGCCAGTTTACTTCCTCTGAAACGGGTCGCGTTGTAATTTTTCAAGTCGGGCCAAACCCGACCCGATTCGGTCTCTTTTGCCCCATATTAGATCCAATCTTACTCCGGTCTTCAGTAAGCTTCCATCTTCGCCACAAAACCGAAACTGTGCGAGGTTCGTAACACTTTCTCTTTGATTTTACATTTCATTGGTTTTGAAGCTCGCCAACTGTTTGTGAATACGTCTCAGCAGAAAATTTAACGTTTTAGATGATTTTTTGTAATTTTAGGGTTTTTTTTTGTGGCGGGAAGTGAATGGTTGTTTCTCCCTTGCTTGTTTATTTGATGTTATTTCTGTGGGTCTTTTTGTACTGGCACTTATAGTACCGAACTACTTAAGAACTACAGGCCCGTTAAGGTTACCGGAATGCTGCCGACCGTTTATGGGCAGTTTATATTGCTGGGACAATGCATAGTTGCCCACATTAATGTTGTTTCTTATTTGTTATTATGGTAGGTATCAAATTGATGTTGAATGTTAGAATGGTAACAAGTATGTTATTATAATTTTGTGGGTTGCTTAAACTTTTGATCCTGATAATGGAACCAGGGCTGCCGCTCTAATCATTGTACTGCAACTATCCCTTGTTTTAGTTGGTTTGAGTTCATGAATTCATAAAGTTTTTGTCATCTTAGCAGCCAGTGTGGAGTGTAAATGGAGACAGCATTGAATGAAAGCACACTGCAGTCGGTTGATGAACATCATCCACTTGATCAGCAGCATCCATTTGAGCAGCAGCATCCTGTTGAGCAGCAGCATCCTGTTGATCAGCAGCACGTAGTTGATCAAGAGCATTCAGTTGATGAAGTGCATTCAGTTGATCGAGAGCATTCAGCTGATCGAGAACTTTCAGTTGATAAAGAGCATTCAGTCGATCAAGAACATTTAGTTGATAAAGAGCATTCAGTTGATCAAGAGCATTTAGTTGATAAAGAGCATTCAGTTGATGAAGAGCATTTAGTTGATCATAACCAGGACAACATGGTTGCTGATGTCTCGAATCATGGGTACTTGCTACTTTGTTGCATAGTGCTGGATTAAGAATATATCTTACTTTTATTGTGAAATTACTTAGCATATTAAGGGTGCTTTTGGGTTTGTTTGTGTTGAAAGCATCTTTTAAATGCTTTTGGGTGAAAGTCATTTTTATGAAAAGCACTTTCTGGGAGTACCTATGATATGTTCTCCAGAAAAAAACTTCAAGTGTGTCTCTTATCTAAATTTTGCTTTCTTGGGAACACTTACCAAGGGTTCTACTACACCTATGGAGGTCATTTTTTATTTTGGGAAAGGGAAGAAGGCAAAAGGTCTTTGGAAGTGTGCAGTTCTAGCTCTTTTGTTGCTGATTTGACAAGAAAGAAACAAAATAATCTTAAGATAAAAGGGGGAACTAGCCATTGTGCTATGAGGGGAAAGTAAAATTTTTGGCATATCTTTGGGCTTTGGTTTAAAAAGACTTTCAGGCTATATCTTTCTTCTTTATTTTTCATGATGGGGACGGGTTCTGCTATGATTTTGTTTCATTATTAGATTATCACACTGCGATTTTTTTTTCCTTTTCTGTTTTCACAGATTTTATTTACACCTTTACAGTTTTGGGAGTCATTTTTATAGTTTTTTTTTGTTCCTTCATATGGGGGTAGCTCCTTTGCAGTGGACAGATGGTCAACCTTTGTACTTCGTTTTTCTTTTAATACCATATTTCTATGTTTCCTTTTTTTTTTTTTTAATTAAATGAAGAAAGAAAAAAAGAAAGCACCGATGAAGTGGTTCTCTTAGAAGTACCAAAAAAAAACCCTAAAGAATTTTACAAAAAGGTTGCTTTTCAACAAATGCTCCCAAAAGTATCATTATCTTTACTTGGTCTTTTTTATGTTTTCCCATGCTTCTAGTTTTGTTTTAATACCCATGTTATAGTTTGAAGCTTTTTGTGTTTGGAGACATAGTGAAATGTTATATTAATCTAAATAAATGGTTAAGTTTTGTGTTTTGGCTTTACATGCCTGCTAATATTGATCAATTGGCATATTTTTAGTGGAATCATAAAATTTCTTCTTTCAATGCAAAACAATTGCCATGCTCAATGCTGGTTTAGCATATTGGGTGGGGAGTTTTTTCATGGTTGAGATGCTTCTGCTACTTTTCATAAAATCACAAAAGGGTCATTGATTCCAGGGGGGAGTTTTTAGTGAGTGGGGAAGTTATCAAATGATGGACCCAGGGAACCACCTCATAACTTCCTTATAATTATTCAATTTTGAATTTGTAGTCATATGCTATGAAGTTAGCCCGGTAAAATGACAATGAATGAGCAGGGTATTTGGTATTTGGTTCTTTTGGAAGAAACATATCAAAATTCTTCTCCGATTTATATTTTATATTCTATTTAAGTTCCATTATAGTGTAACAGTCAAAGAGTTTGTTGCTTATCTATCACCTACTAAAGTACTATGTAATCTGTTCATTATGCTTTTTTTTTTTTTTTTTTTAAATCATTTTAACTATACTAAAATTGTATTTCACTTTGATTTCAGAGTTCCAGAACCAAATCCTGATTTTAATGAAGAAGAAGTTAGACACACACTGGAAGTCATTGCATCCACCGGGAAGTTTTGGTATGACTTAGTCATATTCCCTTATTTTAGTAATGCATAGCAATTTGAGTGCTTGTGTATTGATTTGTTCCTTGCTATATTATGTTGCATATTATGCATAAGCAAATATTGCACCTCCTTTCAACCAAAAGAGAAAAGTACAAACACATCCTCGTATATATCTTGAAAATAGGTTGATTTCTTTTTTGCCGTGTTGACTATGATTGCTCACAATAGCATTGTCTTCCTAGAAATCCTTTTATTATGTTTTCATCTTGATCAACTTTCAAATTGACATGGCAGTAGTTAGTACATGAATAACATAATGCACTCGAACCTATGTTGATGTTTGCATTGGGTGTATTTCGCTCCTCCTAGTGGATCAGCCAATAGCTGTAGGCACTGTAGCAATTTACTGCTTTTATAGAGTATTTTGTTTGACAATTAAAAGAACCTACATCAATTTATTCATTCATTAAGATCATACCAACTTAGGAAAGAGAAGTCTAATCCAAACAATATCTGTTCAAATGATTTTGGAGTTTAAAAAAGTTGTCTTAAACTCTTATGAACCGTACGTGATGAAATGAGAGTGAGATAATGGCAATACAACCGCAACTACACAAGGCTACTCCAAGAACAATCGGCCAACGCTTCAGTCACCTTGCACAATCTCGGCTAAACACACAATTGTAACTAAACAAATCAACACAACAAGTAATAAAGATAAATGCTAAAGGGATCCAAGGCCTAAAGGTTATACCACCAGCCAAGGAGATCCACCACCAACCCTCAACAAAAGTTGGATAAAGGCAAATAACATTCTCAAGAGCAACTATTTTTCATTCATAAAATCTGCCTCTTACAATGAAAATTTGCCCCTTATAAAGGCTTTAAAAGGTTTTGTCCTAATTTAACAATTGATCTAAACCATCCATATGACACAAAATAACTATAGTCAATAATGACCATACATGTGGCGGCCTGAAGAGACTGAGATTCAAAATAGTTCAAAATTACATAGGAAAATGCAAATAAGAAATAACATAAAATACTTATAGTCAAATCCTAGGAGAAATCAAAGGATCACGTGACTTCTCTCGTTGGGTAAGGGACAATGAGCCGTCCAAGTCTTCCATCCTTATCCATGCCAATTTGGGAAAGAGTGTGACAACTTACATGTGACTTTCCTCTTTGGGTAAGGGACAATGAGCCGTCCAAGTCTTCCATCCTTATCCATGCCAAATCGGGAAAGAGTGTGGCAACCTATATTTCCTTGTCTCTTTTGCAATTAATGCTCTCACATGACTATTTTGACTCCCCTTGGACTTCTCTTTGGTGCCCAAACTACTCCACATAAGGATTAACTTATGTGATGAGATTAGCCCTAAGTAAAGGATCAAAACTCACAAATTGGGCTGGATTGGGCTTGGAGCAATTAAATCCATCTTGAGTTATTTTGCCTCCTTAGATCGACACATCACTAAGGGTTTTGTCCCTTTGGGCAGAAATTTCACAAGTGTTTTTGACAACCATGATGGCTTTATTTGCATCATCCTCCCCGGGTTGGATAGGATTTGCCCTCAAATGCGCAAGTTGATGATCCTCCAAGTATGGAGACAAGTCCCCAATGTTGAATGTAGCCGACACCCCACCAAACTCACTTGGGAGATTGATCTTCTATGCATTGTCTCCAATCCTTTCAAGGACTTCAAAAGGACCATCGACTCTAGGTGCAAGCTTGCTTTTTCTCTTTGCTGGGAATCTCCCTTTCCTCAAGTGAACCCAAACCAAGTCACCCGGTTGGAAGTGGGCTGGTTTTCTATGCTTGTTGTTCCTCTTTTTGTACGTTTCATTGGATTTCTCTATTTGCACTCTAATGGATTCATGAAGCTTCTTCATTGCCTTAGCCTCCTCTTTTTCATCTAAACTCACTTGGGCATCAATAGGTAAAGTAATTAGTTCAATGAGAGTGATAGGATTCATACCATAAACGACCTCAAATGGAGTGTGGCCATTACTTGGTGACTGCTTGTTGCACTTGGTGATCGGTTGTAGGCAAATCTGGCATGTGCAAGCTTGATGTCCCAATCCTTATCTTCTCGTTCGCCATTATTCTAAGGAGAGTCCCCAAAGTTCGGCTGGTCATTTCGGTTTGGCTATCGGTTTGGGGATGGTGAGATGATGCAAATAAGATCATCATGGTTGCCAAAAACACTTGTGAAATTCCAGCTTAAGGGGACAAAGCCCTTAGTGATGTTTCGGCCTAAGGAGGCAAAATGACTCAAGATGGATTTAATTGCTCCAAGCCCAATCCAGCCTAATTTGTGAGTTTTGCTCATTTACTTGGGGTTAATCTCATCACATGGGTTAATCCCCATGTGGAGTAGTTTGTGCGCCAAAGAGAAGTCGAAGGGGAGTCAAAACGGCCATGTGGGAGCATTAATTGCAAAGGGGACAAGGAAACAAAGGCTGCCACACTCTTTTCCGATTTGGCATGGACAAGGATGGAAGATTTGGGTGGCTTATTGTCCCTTACCCAAAGAGGAAAGTCACATGAAGGTTGTCACACTCTTTCCCGAATTGACATGGACAAGGATGGAAGATTTGGACGGTTCATTGTCTCTTAACCAAAGAGGAAAGTCATGTGATCCTTTGATTTCTCTTAAGATTTGACTATAAGTATTTTATGTTATTTCTTGTTTGCATTTTTCTATGTAATTTTGAACTATTTTGAATCTCAGTCTCTCTAGGCTGACATATGTATGGTCATATGATTGACTAGAGTTATTTTTTATTTTGTGTCATATGGATGACTTAGATCAATTATTAAATTAGGGCAATACCTTGTAAAGCCTTTATAAGGGGTGAATTTTTATTGTAAGGGGTAGATTTTATGAATGAAAAATTGTTGCTCTTGAGAGTGTTATTTGTCTTTATCCAACTTTTGCTAAGGGTTGGTGGTGGATCTCATTGGTTGGTGATGTAACCTTTAGGCCTTGGATCACTTTAGTATTTGTCTTTATTGCTTGTTGTGTTGATTTATTTAGTTACAATTGTGGGTTTAGCCGAGATTGCGCAAGATGATTAGAGCTTTGGCTGATTGTTCTTGGAGTAGCCTTGTGTAGTTGCAGTTGTGTTGTCATCATCTCACTTTCATTTCATTATGTACGGTTCAAGTGGTATTAGAGCTTGGGTTGGTGAGTGAGATTCCTACCTTCTTTCATCTTGTTCATGTTTTGATTTGTGTTGGTTGGCTGGAAATTTTGAAGTTGAGAGTTAAATTTTTGGAAATGAAAATGTGAGAGCTCTTGAGAGAGTTTTTTTATTTATCCTTTATCCAAGTTATCCAAGTTCTCTCAATGCTTGATGGTGGAATCCAAAACGTTTTGGAGACCCTTGGCCGGTGGCATTGCCTTTAAGCCTTGGGAATTTGGCTTCTATCTTGTTAGGGATGTTCCATAGCCGGTGGCGTAGCCTTTACGCTCTGGAGATCATTGACACTTATCTTTATTTTATCTTGTTATTTGTTGTGTATTATCTTTAATTTGCCCTTTACTTTATCTAGTTCATGTATTTTAGTGTGTTTTGTATGTTTGTGTTGTTTAGAAGAATTACAACTCACTCTAAGCTTCTGAAAACGCATCATATATTGGAACTTGTTTAGGGCAACTTTTGTAAGGCCTATATAAAGGCCAACTTCTTATTGTAATGTTAAAACTTGTTGAATGAATTTGAAGTCTCTTGAGAGAGCAAATACACTATCTTTTATCCAAGTTTTAGCCTAACTTGGTGGTGGATCCAAACCGGTGGCTCAGCCTTTAAGTTTGAGACTCTTGGCGGGTGACATTGTCTTTAAGCCTTGAGATTGGCTATTGTGTTAACTTTTGTGATTGTTTGAAGTTTGTGTTGTTTATTGTGCTGGCCGAATTCCACCTTTGGTGTTATTGTTGTGTTGCCAATTTGTGGAGTTATTGCGGAGTAGTATTTGATATCTGAATTTTATGATTGTTTGTGTGTTTTGGGCTGTTGGAAATCATCTTTAATTCACTCAAACTAAGTCAAAACGGATCATCTTACCATTAGATTCTTTTAAAAACAGTTCCTTTATAGAGTTTTATCTGTTAGATGCTTGAGAGGAGGAAGACGTTTCTCCCCCTTCTTATTACTTATGCAAGCACAAAGTGAATATGAGTTAGCTTTGGGTCCAGCCGATGAAATGTCTTGAGCTATCTTCTTTTGTTCTTGTGGTTTCTTAAATCAAGTTGAATTGTCTCCATACTTGTAAATAAAGGCACTCACCTTGGTTATCAACAGTGAGGCAGCAGCACCAACACTGTTATGGTGCCACTACTTGGTCTGGCATTCACTGGAATGCTTCTATTCCATCTCTATTTTCACCACTGTCATTGTTGTCCTTGCTTTGTGAGAAAGATTTGCGTGGTGCCTTTTTTATTTTTGTGATGGGCTAAGTTTTGGGGGAAAAGGGTTAGGGGTACTTATAATTTCATTTAGGTTTTAAAAGGCTCGATATTGGTGGTTATTTAGTGGTTGGAATCTGAAAGTCAGGATGAGCTGGGGTTTGATAAGATAATGAATGCTAAAGTTGTACTAAGGCTTATTGTTGCTTGTTGAGGGATGGTTAAGGCTAGTTAGAAAATATGATTCAGACTAGGGTTTAGAGCAATTAAAGCTAGATTGGATAGATGTAGGAAAATACTGAAGTGTATTCCAGAAGTATAAGAAGAAGGAATAAGAACGGAAGAGGATAACATTTACAGCTATCTTTGAGAGAACTCAATGAGAACAAGAGAAATTCAAGCCCCTGTTAATTATTTCTGCCATCCTAGTAACAATATTATTCTTTTTAAGATACCAATTGATCTGTTGTTATATAATCCAATATTGGATTCTGTGATGCATATACTGAACTTATTGTCATAATACAATCAGGTAGTTCATGTTGATATTGAATATTAATGGCAAGGTAACGAGTAGTATAAGAGTTTCCTGGTCGTAGATAGACCTCTCCTTAACCAGTCTATGTGGTGGGCCTGCAGAGCAATAATCCAGCTAAAAGGATTAAAGCTCCTTTTTGATATTAAATCTTGATAAAGTAGTGTACCACTGCTTTTTGTTTATTAAATTGATTGTGATTGAATTTGGTGAAATCTCATGGTGCTTGCACAACTGCTGTCATGTTATAAATTTTGAACCATGCTGAGAATTTGTTTTCCTTAATTGTCCTTTTAAGGTCTGAGATGTGAATACTGATTATGTACGATTTAGTACCTGTATATAACCGTGTGCACCATATATTTAGTATATTGCTCTTCAATCTGTTTGTGGTCATATACTTTGGAAGTTTTCTTGTTTTTGTCTTATTTTTTATGTGCTCTATTTAAAATACACAAAAGGGTAAATGCAGTGGTAAATATGGATTCCCTTTGATTAATAGAGTGTATTCTACTGTAGGCATGATTGGGACAAACTGAAGAGCATGCTATCCTTTCAGCTGAAGCAGGTATGGGGAGGTATGCCAGTATGTGGGTCTTAAGTTACTTGACAATGGTCACTTGCAGTTTTTAAAACTCTTCCAATGGAAGTGCATACATCATTGTACCTGCAATCTTTTAGTTTACAGTTGATGCTCCTAATTCCTTCCTCTTGTGAATTTATCATGAAGGTCCTGTCAGAATATCCCGAGTCACAAATGACTACTGAGCAGCAGACTGCTTCTATAGGAGAAACTTACCCTGAACTGTTGAAGAAATTGGATGACGGTATTTTTCTAATTATTCAGTATTACTGCTTTTCTTGCCATACTGAGATGAGTAATAGGCCAACTGTGAAAATTATGGATAGTACAAAGTGGGTGATAATAAGATAAGACAAGTTCCTTTTGAGGCTTGTGCTTTGATTGAAGTGAATTCCGAAAGGGTTGAACTTGGGTGACTACCCTATTACTGATTGATTGAGTTGGTATCTGTCATCTGTTATCTTGCTTTTATGGCAAAATAGAAAAATTCAGGAGAATGGAAAGATTAGGTGGTCAAGCTGTTTTTTATATGAATAAGAGAGACCAAATATACTTAACATTGATTTCTTTTGCCCACTTAGTGTGTTCTGTGATTGTTCTTTCTTTTAATTTGAAGTATTTAAAGGCCACGTTTTGGTAATAGGAAGCCCAATTTTTATTAATGGTTGATGGACTTTGTAATTTCTGAGACTTATTCTTTTTATGATAAAACTATTTACATATGTTTCTTTATGCTTTACAGCACTTCTATCTTTCGTTGAAGGTCCTCCATTTACCCTGCAGAGGCTTTGTGAGGTTACTATCTTTGTCTACATTTTCATACATATAGTTGTTCATATTTATTGAGAAAATGCCCATTTTTACCAAAAATTGAGAAAGTTGACATTGATGTCCAAATTTCTATATAAATGTAGTTTTATAATTATCTTGAAGACGATATTTACTTTCGACCACTGTGGACCAATGTAATTTGTGCTCTGATTGGAATTTCATCCACTTTCCTTGACCATTGAGTTCCTTTTCTGCATATCATCACTCCCTGATTTTCCTTCAGCTCATGGTTCTGAAACTATCTCCCAATTTCTCAAGTATCCTTCTCCATTTTCCCAATCCCTAATTCTTCTTTCTTTTCCTTGTCACTTTATTTGGAGTTTTAAAAAGAGATCAATAATATGGTCGCAAGCTTGATAGTACCCTTTACATTATGAAATTTTCAAATCAAACATTACCAAAAAAAAAAAAAAAAAAAAAAAGCATTACCTGCGAACAAAATCTAGGGTTTGATTACCATACTTTTCTGTTCTCGGTTTTATATATTATACAGCAATAACATTTGCTACTAATGGACTCTATCTTATCTTCTAATTTGGGTTTTGTATTGAACAGATCCTTTTGGCTGCACGAAGTATCTATCCAAATCTCTCAAAGCTTGCTTTGGCACTTGAAAAAGTATGTTGCTTGATAAGACATCTATTATATATTTATATCTTTTTATTTTGGCGTGAGCCTTTGACACATTTGGTGCCGTCAATGTAATGAAGTCACGGTGTACCCTACTTGACAGATAAAAGGAGCTAAAAATTGGAGATTTTGAAAATATAAGATGCTATGAATTCCAAAATTCAAGAGAACAGTTGTGCCATGTTTTTTGGCTTACCTTAGTTCATTTTCTTATTCTATTTTTTAGCTTATTATTTTGCCTTTGGCTGGTTTGCAGAATTTGTCAGTGACATCCACACTGACTGTTTGTACCGATCCATATCCGCAAACACCGATGCAAGCTCCAAATGAAGCAGAAAAACCAAGTGAAGAACTCCAGTTGCAATCAAATTCAGTACAGAATGGGGTTGAACCTATCGTTGAAGACAGGGACGAGATAATGGCCGAGGTAGATCAGGGTGATATTGATGATGAAATGACCATTGATATGGAAGCTTTAGAGGAGATAGTCGGATCGTCAGAAACAAATGCCACACCGACAGCGAATTCCTAGGTTTGCAGTTAGTCTTTCCAGTTGATTTCATACCCGTCTTTACAGATCTCATGGTTCCATAAATTGTTGCTTAGAGAGGGACATGGCTGAGGTTCATATTTCTACAAGTTGTATTGAATGATGGGGTTGGTAAACCTTCAACTAAAAGGAGCAAGGAAAATGCTAGATTCTTTTTACATGAAATCACCACAAAATATTGCTATTCTTGTATTTCCTTGGATGCTATGCATTTTGATCCATGAGAATTGAGGATTCTTGGCTTATAAAATCTAAAATGTTTCAGTCGCCTTGGTAAGTTTATGAATGCTAAAACAATTCTGCTTTATTTTTTTTTTTTTTTTAATGGAATTTGTAGTAGAGAAACGGCGTCATAGTATTTATAACATGATTTTGTTAGATCAAAATAGGGATATATTGGGGAAGCCTTATTCTAGTACACATTGTTTGGAATTGTTTATCTTGAGGGTCTACTCGTCACCATATGTTAAAATTCACATAATCTAGAATTCTCATCTAGGTTAATGATTCTCGAGCCATTTGAGGTTTAATTTAATAACACAAATCGCCCAACGTTTGAGAATTATCAAATATCCTCTTGTTGTTTATGAGTTGTTTGAGTCGTGAACTGACTCTAATAAATATTTACTCTCTTGTGCTCTCAGTTGTTGTTACTCAAAAGACCTTCTTGTTATGGGGATTATGCACTTAAATATGTGTAATGTGTAAAAGAAAGCACAAAAACATATAGGTTCAAAAGATGAGATCATGGTAAGCTGGTGACTGAATTTCTAAGATGAAAAATTGGGTTAACTTATAGATTACTCACTTCAATATGATTTAAGGATAGAAGCCTCACAATAAGAAATGGGTGTTTTCCCGACTCCGCCTCGCATTCCTCAAGAAAATGGAGCTGGGGACAGAGGGAAAAAAAAGGTCCCATCCTCGGAGACGGTATAGATGTCTCCCTCCTCTGCACAAAGTCGCCCGACCTGACCCGACTTGGATCCTTTTTTACTAAAAAATTGTAGTGCAGTTTTTCTTTCCCTGCAATCTCCCAAAAAAAAAAAACCAAGCCGAATCTGTCTTCTCTTCCATTGTGCAACTTCGGCTTCTTTCCGTACCCAACCTGTCGATTCCCAGAACTCCGAAGTGGGGTGTTGTCTATTCCATTCTTCGTCGCCTCGTTCAAGCTAAACGTTGAGTGTTTTCGTTTTTGGACTAAGAAGTAGAAGGTTCAGTTCTCTGGTGGGTTCAAGATTGGGTTGATTTGGAGGCTTTTTTATGTTTGTGGTGGTTAATTTCTCAAATTTGCTATGTTTTTAGAAGCTCCACTCTGTTTGATCATTGAAGTTTGGTTAACGGGGCTTTTTAGTTTTCATGTGATCCGTTTTATAGACTGTTTAGGGTATTTTATCAGTTTCAGCTTTTGTGATTTGAGGTTCAATTCATGAACCATTCTGATGCGCAATTGCATTCCACATTGTGTTTGATAGTTGTGTTTGAGGATCGAAAATGCTTTGACCGGGGTGGGACGGAGGTTCCCCATCATCCCCGTCCTGGCCCTGGCCCCTACACTCATGCCTAAATTATCTACCGATTATAGACATAATATTAATAGGATGGATCGTAATCCTTATTAAAGAATGACTTTTGGATTGGGGATGATATATATATATATGTGTACTAGGCTCGATTTTATCTTGTTAAACAATGGCTTAAACATTAGGTAGGTCTTCAACGTTATTATATATTTGTGATTTAAAAAAAGAAAAGAAGGTAGAAGAAGAAAATACCATTCCTAATGTTGAAGGCATTCTTAGCTTAAAGGGATAATCAATTTATCTAGTTCATACTTCATCTTATGATTCAATCCCTCGGGAAGAAGTTATTCCTTTATTAATTCTAGTCCAAAGTTATTATCTTATAATCTCATTTCCCCTATAGCAAGAGAAGTTCCTTCTCTAAGACTATACTTCTCTAGCTCTTTCTTTTCTATTAATGATTAGGATGACCTTAAAGTTCAGATCTTAGAACAATTGAATTTTATCACTTACTGGCTTGGAGGACAGCAACATCAAGTCCTTGACTGCATTTTTTTTGTCCAGGTAAGTGAATGATTTGTTATGAACATGATCTTGAGTATAAATATTAACATATTCATTTAGCACCTAGATCTTGGAAAATTGTCCTAAAAAAGTTAATTACCCTTTATATTTAAGCTCCTGTATGCATATAGTTTGTGATTTTGTAGTGTTAGTGTCCACATTTATTTTATATATACCAGATTTTCATTTTATTTTATATTTCCTTATCTTGGATGGGTCAAATGGACCTTGCGTACCAATTAATACAAAAACAAGGTAACAGAAAAATAAATCCAACATCAAATCTTTGTTATTTGACCAACAAACACACAAACAATATAAGTAATAATGGAAAGTTAAAATTAAACATAATAATTTACTTGATTCCCCCCAAAACTAGGGTTGGCAATTTTATGGGGATGGGGATGGGTAATTCCCCACCTCCGACACCAAACTTAATCCTTGAAGCCATCTCCATCCTCGAAATTTAGGAGCCGAAGATGGGGTGGGTAAACCTAGGGGTGTGCAAAACCGTACATTTGATCCAATTTTGCTTTTTTCTGATTTGATCCAAAAATTCGAATTAGATAAAACTCGATCCGAATCCGATTTGGTTTTGATCTAATCTGAATATTTAGATGGGATAAACTGGATATTGGGGCTCCGTTTGGTTCATTATTGGGTAGTTTTTAGAATAATCTTTTGAAAAAAGTTAAATTTGGTGGGTATTACGATGTAGAATTTTAAAAATTAACATAAATACCCCTATATTTGTTTATTTACTAAACACCTCTATAATAAACTATTTAAAGTTAACAAAAACACTCCCAATCCACTTATAAATACAAACAGCCGACCACCACCGCCGGAGGGTGGCCGGAGTTGCCTTATCGGCGCATGACTGGCTCGATCTTGCCGATCCTACGCCGATATGACATTTTCCTACTAGATCCACCTTAGATCTGACCGGAAAAGGCAAGATCTGCGGCTAGATCTGGCCATTGACGGCCAGATTTGGCAACATTTGGTCATCAACGACGGCCAAAGATACGGTCGTCGTTGACATCAACGACGACGGTATCTTTGGCTGTCATTGACGACTGTCTATGGCCAAAGATCTGGTCGAAAAAGGCTAGATCGGCGCATTACCGGCCAGATTCAGCACGTAGTGCGCCATTACACCAGATTTTGGCCAGTTTCTGGCAGTGGTGGCCGGAATCTGGTAAATTTAGGTTACTGGGGTGTTTTTGTCAATTTTTAAAAAATTTTTTGGGGTTGTTTAGTTAAATTAACAAATTTAGGGGGATTAAAGGAAATTAAATAATTTAGAAAACTATTTTCAAAATAGGTGAAATAAAGTTAACTTTTTTGGGAAAACTTTTGGGTAAACTAGAATAGTTTTCCCAATATGTGAACCAAACGGAGCCTCGGTTTTATCATAATTTTTATGGAAACTATTAAGTTGCCCCCTAAAATTTTACATTATTCTTTAGTACCCCTACCACATCAGCATTTCATTACATTTTGACCACCAAAGTTGTCATCGTATTAAAATAGTCCACATACTTTACCAGTTTTCACTTAGGACCCCAAAATAACTTCTTAAAACTTATAGTTATGGACAAAACCGAATCGGATTTCGATATCCGGTTCTTTGTAGAGACGATTCGGTATTTGATTCAGAAATCCGAATCTTCCAAAAATTGATATTCGAATCCGATTCGAATTTTTGGATATCCAAGTTTTTCGGATTGGATATGGACCGGATATTGGATTTTTTAGCACACCCCAAGGTAAACCCGCACAAAAGAGACAAAATCCATTCTCATACCCATACTCATGCCTTCCCCGAAAATTTCAGCACATTTTTTTTTTTAAATGAAAATAAATAAATAAATAATAATTATAATACTCTTTAGAGGTGTATTGGATTATTATTTGAATTTTTTTTGGAATAACTATTAGTCATTATAACGTAAAAAAAAAAAAAAAAATAAATAAAACTTTGTGTTTCAAACCAACATTGTTTAAATTAAAAAACCACACCCAACATATAGATTAAAAAATCACACCCAACATATATATTAAACAATTAATCAAATATATTTATAACCATTCTCATCCAATTTTAATGCAAAAATGAAGGAAAACTTATACATGTCATATATATTTAATAAACTAAATGAAAATTATTAATATATTAACAAATTATTAACTAGGGACGACAGGTACGGGTTTTTGCCCGTGGACACCTCTACCCACCTCCGTAGCCCTCTCCTATATCGGGGATGGAAACTTTCCCTATCCCCGCCCTTGACATTAGAATTTTTCAAGGATTCCCCATTCGATAGGATTATGTTTTTCTGGGTATCCGACCCCGCTAGGGTTTTATTGCCATCCCTACCCAAAACTAAGTTATGCCGCAATATTGTCATGTTGATTGAATTTTTCTCTATAGATAAAAAAATTACGATTGGATCATGAGACTTAAGCTTAAATCTCAGATCACTTTATTATGGTAATATATACTTATAAACTTGAAAGCGAAGTTTTTTCTGATTAATTATTTGCTTCTGCTTCTGTGTCAGTTAGCTCTCTAAGGATAATATAGAAGATGGCGTTGCAGGTTTTGCAAGAGAAATTAAAAAACCTTTGGATTGGATGGGAAATTCGAATGCTGGTTTTACTTAGCCTTTCATTGCAGATCATCCTCATCTTATTTGGATCTCGAAGAAAATACATAGCAAAAAGTTGGATAAAAATTCCTGTGTGGTTAGCATACTTAGCAGCAGATTCGGTGGCAACTGTTGCCTTGGGCAACCTTGCCACCAGCCAAGGAGATTATGGAGTTAATTCTCAAAAACTAAGCCACCAACTTCAGGTTTTTTGGGCTCCATTCCTTCTCTTACACCTTGGTGGCCCAGATACTATAACCGCTTACTCATTAGAAGACAATGAGCTGTGGTTAAGACACTTTCTTGGACTTGTGGTTCAAGTTGGAGTGGCATTCAATGTCTTTATACAGTCCTGGAGCAACAATACCCTCACATTTTTAGCCATTCCAGTGTTTATTGCTGGAGTCACTAAATATGGAGAGAGAACTTGGGTACTTTGGTCTTCAAGTACTGCGAGTTTCAAAGATTCATTGCTCTTAACTCTGGATCCCAGTCCAAGTTTAGTTAAAATCAACATGAAAGGAGATATCGAAGATCAACAAGAATGTAGGGGCTCTCATGACCTCCTTGAAGCTCATTTTTTGTTCAAGAGATTTTCATTTCTATTTGCAGGCCTAGTTCTCTCCAACAATGAAGTGATGAAAAGCCGTAAGATCTTTGATAAAAAATCAGCAGAAGAAGCTTTCAATCTGGTTTCAATTGAGCTGGGGTTCATGTACGATTTGTTATACACCAAGGCCATTGTTGTTTATTCTCGATTAGGAATCTTCCTCCGTTGCATTACATTCCTTTCCTCAATTTCTGCATTAGTTCTCTTCTCAATCTTTATTAATTTCCATGGATATCCATTGACTGACATCTGCATAAGTTACTTCCTCCTACTCGGAGCTGTTGTTCTAGAGGTTTACTCATTCATTCAGCATTTTTCCTCTGATTGGACGAAATTAATCTTTTTGATTAAGTCCAAAAATGCTTATCAGCAAAATATCTGTGGTACCTCAACATGTCATGCTCAATCTAATCACAAGAGATGGTCAAAGTCCATGGGACAGTTCAACCTGATAAGTTTTTGCCTTAAGGAAGACATTTCTATCACATCCATTTATATTAATGGAGTTCTGAAGTTGCTCGGTGTCCGTAAATTCTTCGAGAAGTACCTGCACTTGACTTCCAAAGATGTGAATCTTCAATTGCAAGAAATTGTCAACAGTCAAATCCTAAATCTACCCGTTGATTTGGGGAAGACCATATTGGATCGACGAGGTGATTATGTTCTTAAAGAAAAATACCTTTTTGATCTTTCTGATAATGAGTGGTTTATAGTTGATAGAGAATTTGACGAGAGCCTTCTAACTTGGCACATTGCTATCGATATCTGTTACCACCAAGATTTAGATAAACATGGAGATAATTTTGATCACCTAAAATGCAAACTCAGCACATGCATATCCAATTACATGCTGTATCTCTTAATATTTTGTCCATCATTGATGCCTAAAGGGAATGGTGAGCTAAGATTTAGAGATACATGTGATGAGGTCACGCAATTCTTCGAGTCAGAAAGGGGTGTGATTGGCAATAAAAAAATTGAAGCTTGCAAAATGTTGTTTCAGAGAAAGAAAGAAATAATGCGAGAAGATTTTTCAGTAGTGGATTCAGGGTGTTATCTTGCCAATGATCTGCAATCTCTAGAATTGAAGGAAAATTGGAGCTGTGAAAAAAAGTGGGAGATGATAAGTGAAGTGTGTGTTGAAATGCTAACTTATGCAGCAAATCATTGTGAATGGAAAGAGCATGGACAACAACTTGCAAAAGCTGGAGAGCTGCTCACTCATGTTTCTCTTCTCATGGCACATTATGGCTTTAGTGCACAATATGACCCAAGAGCATGGAATATTTCATAGTTTTTTCTTTTCATTTTTTTTTCATTGTGTAGAAATATGTACATAAACTATTTCTAGGATATAATTATTTTATGATTTGAACATTTCATTTAACATGAAAAATACAAAAGTAAGGGCCTGTTTGTTACAATTTTTTGGAAAATGTTATTTTGAAAAATCTCAGAGACGCTGAACAGGTAAAAAAGCCATAAGCAGCAGGAAACAACCTGCCCTCCCATACAAAAATGTCAGCAGCCCAGAACCATCCACAAGCCTCACAGAAACACAGACAGCAAAAACCACATTAGCAAAAGGCACCCCTGCCACCAGTAGCAGATCTAGAAATTTTTATTAGGATTGAACAAAATAAAAAGTAATTACACACGAATATTTTTGTCTAATAATATTTCTGTTAGAGTGGGTAAAAATCCAGAAATTATACATATATTAATATATATTTTTTTTAAATGTGAGGATGGACCATGGCCCACCCTCAACTAGTGCTGCATCTGCTCCTGCCGACCGCGGACACCAAGCCCCCAACCCGAAGTCGAACCCCACATCCTTCCTCAGCTTAATCCGAAGGCCAGAACCCACCTCACAGAAGCAACAGCCCCCACAAACCAAACAACCAAAAACATAACAGAGAGCACCCAAAGCCATATCCCAGCCACACCTAAAGAGACGACTCCACAAAAAATATAACAGAAGCAACAATGTAACGCACCAAAAATCAACAAACCCAGATAGCAAAAGCACTTCAATTGAGCAAAAGCACAAATAAACATTGATCTGACTCAATAAAAGCATAAAAATCCATGAAAAACAAACACTTTAATGTTATAAATATGACTTTGAAATGAAGACCCACAATATAATATATATAACACGAAAAATAAACAAACCCAGATAGCAAAATCATGTAAAAAACATCACTAGGGCCCAATAATAACATCAATATGAGACATAACAAGACCCATAGTGAAAAACTCCAAAAACCAACAACCCCGAAACCAGATAGGAAAATTACTTACTTATAAAATCACAAGTAAAGGATGAACATAAATCAAAAAGCATCAAAATTAATTGAAAAAAGAAAAAGAAAAATGAGAATGATTACTCGGGCATAGGTTGTGTCGATTCTAGTGGATTCTAAAGCGTCGTGCAACGCCGAATTCACTCACTCACGGTTTTGGTCGGATTTGTGAAGAAAGCAGAAGTGGATTATGGAGCAGACCGAAAGAGAAAAGAAAGAGAACAAGAAAAGAAGAGAGGTCCGTTGACAACAGAATAATTATCAAATAATTTCTTCGTATATAAAATTATAAATATACTGGACTAAGGTTAAAGAATTTGTGTTACAATAGCTTGGTGCGTGTTTGGCTAACTATTTTATCAGTATTTTGACCGGATTTTTGAAATGCTGTTTGTTTATTATTTAAGAATTCTACCCTGATAAATAGATTCCTGACACTATCCTGACATTCTGACCGTTACAGTTTATTTTTTCTTTTTTTTTTCACTGCATCCTCACTGTTTGACCATTTCACTTTCTCTATCACTGCCTCCTCACTACCAGTCGTGCTCAGTTCTCAATTTACATAATCGTTTTAGTGCTTCACTTTCTCAATATCCATCACCACATTTCAGTTTCTGATAATCCATTACCAGGTTCGGTGCTTCACTTCCCAGTTTGCATTACCACCATCTCCCTTTCTAGTTTCCAGTACCAGCACCGTGAACCCCCAATGCCCTCTGCACAAACCCACATTCTAACCCAACGTGAACCCACCGTCAACCCGGAAACCAGCCCACCCGAGCCTCCACGCACACCACCACACCCGACTCTACCCCAACCCAGCCCACCCGAGCCACCACGCACCCGATCTACCCCACACAAGCCCACCCGAGCCACCACGACCCGAGATCTACCCCAACCCGGCCTACCCGACCACCACGCACCACCACGATCCCAACCCAGCCCACCAGCCCACGCACCCCCCCGAGCCCCCACGCACCCGATCTACCCCCACACAAGCCCACCCAGAGCCACCCGAGCCCCCACCACCACCACGACCCCAACCCACCCACCCGAGCCACCACCGCCACCCCGACCACCACGCACCCGATCTAGCCCACACAACCCACCCAGCCACCACGACCCGAGATCTACCCCAACCCCCCCACCCATCCACCACGCACTACCACGACCCAACCCAGCCCACCCAGCCCCCCGAGCCACACCACCACCCCGAGCCACCACCACCCACCGACCCCAGCCACCACATCTCCATCAAACCCACACCCCAATCTCCGCAAACCCACCTCATATCTGCGCGTAAAGACACCAACCGTCACTGCATTTGACACTGATTTTTTTTCTTGAAATGAACATTCTTTGTTTTGTGGAAAATGTGTCCACTAATAAAACAAACCCAAACCCACCTTATATGTATTAAAGCAATTGGGTTTTTTCGGCTTTATTGTTTTAATTGGGTTTTTTTCGGCAATTCTTGTTTTATTTGGGATTTTGTTTTAATTCATTTTTTATTTTATTAGCAATTGCATAATTGTTTTAATTGGGTTTTTATTTTATTCGGCAATTGGCACATAATTGTTTTAATTGGGTTTTTGTTTTGTTTGACAGCTTTTTAATCTCGTGTACCCACGATCCATTTAATTGTATTTGGATGTTTATCTGACTCAAGAAGGGAAAGAGACCCACGACGTTATCCAAATCAAGTTTGTAAGTTTCCGTTACCTATTTGTTTTCAAGACACAGCCGCTATTTTTTTCAATTTTTTTTTGGAAATTTTGTATTAGTCTGTTTTTTTTTCTTTTCATTAATCCTTTAATTTGGACTTTAATAATGCGTTTTGTATTTGGTTAACTGAAATATTTTATTCCGGTTTAACTAACTGATTTATTTGTTCTATAGATTTGACATCGTCTTTAATCGTACCTAGAAATTACGCTCATATGCTATGTCAGCATAATTTTCTCGACGTCGCAGGATGTATTATTACTTGCAACAGAGGCGAAAGTTTCGACGTTTTTCCAGAGTTGGAGTTCGTCATACACCCTGTTGGTCGACAGTGTCTGTATCTTCCCCTGCATTGACGTCTTCAAGCATGTCGGATCGAACGAGGTATACTTTTATATGTGTTTAGTTGATTACGTTAACATGTCAGTATATATTGTGTATGGCTTGGTGATTCGTGTGGTGGCCCCAATGTTGTTTGTCCTGACTACTGTCCTTAGATGGTGACTGTGGCTTGGTCTGCTGAGATGACCCACAGATTTCTGGTCCTGTTATCTGAGCGGGCCAAAACTTAACATGGTACGTCAATAAAACAGCTGATTACCAAGAAATTACGACATATCATCATTGGCTCAGACTCAACGTGACGCAATTAGCCTCTAAGTTCTTTCGCCTGCGAAAACTTTATCAAGCATGGCGGAAATTGCTGCAACACACAGGATTCGGGTGGGATCAAGAGTCACAAATCCAACGTGTCCCGTTGAGGTTTGGCAAGAATATGTCAAGGTAAATATATTTTTTAACTATTATTATTCAACGTCATTGTAAATATACGCATTTTTTCGGACTGCTAAATATTAATATATTATTCGTTTAACTTATCAGCAAACCCCACTGGCGCAACAATTTTACCACAAGGGACTTCCCCACAAGGAACTTTATGAAATAATATTTGAGAAGCAAACTGCCACTGGAAGATATGCGTACACATCTACATCCCAACAGGTGGAGCCCTCCAGTTATTCCATCCGCTCGGCTCGGTTCCTATGGATGATAGCGACTTTGACCTGATCCTGATCGTTTGACAGGGGAAAAACGCCAAACACATCTAGTCATGGAGGGCGAGAAATCGGAGGCATAGAAGGGGGCCCGGACATACAATTGCGATGCCATTTTTAGCTTGACGATGAGCTTGCGAAAACGGACAATGGACCAGGGCTCCGATCGTAGTGGATGAGAGAGGAAGAAGCGAACACTAGTGCTCATCTGATCCTTTCTCCATGAGCAATTGTATTGACATCATGACGGCCATGCAAGTACTGACACAGTTTTTTCTGCCCTGTCATGTACTTATATAAAATCCAGGGTGGCGGAGATATTTGTGAAACTCCCTTGGACGAAAAGGCTAACTGGATTCCACACTTTTTCAAATAATTAGTAGATGACAACTATATTCATAATTGTTTGGCAACAATTTTGTAGTGCGTCAGTGGGCAGTTGTCATTACAATTACAATTTATAACGCTACTGTTTGAACTTATTTATGTGATATTGTAATGTGTAAACACTGTTTTAGATTGTCATTACAATTAAATATTGACTGTTATATTTTTCAAAGTAGTACAACAACTGCTAATTTTTGATAAATGTTTTGCAAATGTGGTTTAAATGGCGTCGTCTAGCCGTACAGGAAGAAGACAACGTGCTACAGATGAGAGGGACAAAGAGAATACGACAGTATAGCCATTGCCCTATGCGGTGTTGCCACGTTGAGCAAGTCACGCCTCAACCACGACATACACTGTATTACTGGTCATCAGTACATGTTGGAAGTCCTCAACGGTCATCCTGACAGGATCTATGACAAGTGCCGCATGGACAAGACTGTTTTACATTGTTATGTGAATTTTTGTCCGATCAAGGCAAATTGCAACCAACCGGAAACGAGTTTAGAAGACAAGTATGATATTTAACAATCGTTGGAAAAAATGAGACAATCACGAACGATGATGGAGTTCCAACATTCGGGTGAGACGATCTCTAGACATGTTACCGCAGTTTGCGATGCTATATGTGAGTTGAAGACAGAGTTTATCGACCACCTGACTTCAATGATGTTCCATGGAATATCAGCCAACAGAAAATATTACCCTTTCTTTAAGTGTACTGGTTCATTATGTTTGGTATTAGTAGATAGTTAGTTCATTGTGTTATTAATTTGTTTAGTAGGTTAATATTAGTGAAATGACTCATTTTCATGATAGGACTGTATTGGAGCCATAGATGGCACACAGTATACCTTCGGTTCCACGTGAATTTGCCATTAGGTACCGGAATCGCAAAGGATCGATGTCACAGAATATATGGCATATGCACTTTAACATATTTTCACTTTGTCGTTCCTGGATGGGAAGATTAGCGCATGATTCAAGAGTTTTAAATTCAATTATTGATCCTAATTCTGGATTCCCATATCCTCCACCAGGTATAAGTATTTTCTTGACGTATTACAGCGTATACATCCCCAGTTGAGGCCCTGTATTCAAATAAATATCTGATATTATTCACAGGGAAATACTATTTGGTTGACGCGGTTATGCAAATGATGGGTATTCCTCGCCCCTCATAGGCAAGTGGCTTCCCATATTTCTGATCACCGCCGTAACCGAAGGGGGCCACAAGAGTTGTTTAATTACAGACATGCTTCACTCCGCAATGTTATCGGAGAACCTTTAGTGTTTTGGAAAAAGGTTCCGTATTCTAAATGGAATGAACAATTATCCGTTGGACAAACAAGGGAAGATTGTCATGGCATGTTTTGTACTTCATAATTTTATAAGAATGTACAATATGGACGACCGTATCTTCGAACAAACCATAATAGTAGGCGGTAATGAGCAAGCATATTGTGATCATCAAAACGGAGCAAATATGGCCGAAATGGAGAAGGATCGTCAACCGCAAACAGGTATTATAGACAACATGTGACTGTAGCGGATACCATAACGAATGCACTGTGGGTAGCACAGTGGACCATGTCATAGTTTGTTAATGGAGTATCGTAATAATGATTGTAAGATTTGATAATTAGTATTTTGTCATATATGTATTAATGTGATGTTTTTAAACAGTTGGATTACTACTTGAAATTAATATGGGTTTTGTTTTTTAATATATGGGTACAAAATTACCAATAAAATATTTAGTATTATTAAAATGTGAGGTGATAAGTTATATATATATAAGTAATTACTTCTTTTTGACAAAATACAATAAAATATTATATTAATAAATCATTTATAAACAAATATATTAATCAAATATTTAACACAAATATCAAGGTCAAAATACTCTACCAAACACATATTCTGAAAATCATATTCTCGTAATCATAACCCTATCCAACTATCCAATACTATCCTCAAAATCCTACCCAAAATACTAAACCAAACGCACCTAAAAGGTTTATAGTCATTCTACTGATATCCTTCCCGCTACACTACAACAACAGGGAAAGTTTATTTTTTCACAAAGATATAAATTAAAAAGCCATACGAGTTGCCAAATTAAGGTGACCCAATAAAATATTGATTGATCAGTTAATCATTCTTTTTTCTTAGAAGTAAATAAAAGTCTCATGGACAAATCTTGGATACTCTTAAAAAATTTTAGTAGAAATTATTGACAAGAGCCGTCCTCTGAAAATTTCACTTTTGATAAAATAATTTTTATAGAAAATGTTGGTAGAATATTTTGAGTAGTATTTTTGAAAAAGTTGAATTAGGTTATTATTACGAGAATATGATTTAAAAATTAAAAAAACACCCTCTACAATAAAACAATAAAAATTAACAAAAACATCCCCACACACCCATTAAACGCTGACAGTTGGCCACCACCGTCGGAGGTGGCCGGAGGTCACCGGAATGGTGCACGATTGACTGGATCAGGCCGGTTGTGCATCAATCTAGTCTTTTTTGGCCAGATGCACCATGGATCTGGTTGGAAAATGCCAGATTGGCACACGATTGACACATCCAATCGGTTGTGCGCCATTCTGGCAGATTTTGGCCACCTTCCGATGGTGATGGTCAGCTGCCAGGAATATGTGGGTGGGTGTTTGTCAATTTATAAACTTTTATTATTGGGGGTGTTTAGTTAAATTAACAAACTTAAAGGGTTAAAAAATAAATATTTTGAGTTGAATAGAATATGATTGGATTATGAGAACATTGAAACAAATATATATTTTAGTTAGGATAAGAATAGGATATGATATAATAGAGAAACAAACACACCCCCCAATTATATTCTAATTTAGAAATTTCCAAGTGCAGAAGATATTCTTTACTTATGCTTCCTTCCTCAATGAAGGAGTTATTCTTTAATTATGATGATCCATTAATTGTTCTAGTTCACACTTCATCTTATTTTATGATTCCATCCTCCAATCCCTAAGTCATTCTAGTTCATAGTTCAACTTTCATTAATTTCATCTCCCTTACAACTAAAGCAGTGCAGTTTTCTTTTCCCCACAATCTCAAAAAAAAAAAAAAAAAAAAAACCGAATCTCTCTTCTCATCCACCGTGCGACTTCGACTTCTTTCTCTACCCAATCTTGTGATTCTCAAAACTCCGAAGCTGGCCGTTGCCAGTCCAGTCTTCTCTGCCTCGTTCAAGCTAATCGGTAAGTGTTTTCATTTTTTTGACTAAGAAGTAGATAGTCGAGTTCTCTAGTTGGTTCAAGATTGGGTTGATTTGGAGGTTTTTCAATGTTTGTGGTGGTTAATTTTTCAAATTTGCTCTATTTTTAGAAGCTCCACTCAGTTTGATCATTGAAGTTTGGTTAATGGGGCTTTTTAGTTTTCATGTGATCTGTTTTACTCACTCTTTAGGTTATTTTTTTCAGTTTCAGTTTTTGTGATTTGAGGTTTAATTCATAAACCATTCTGATGTGCAATTGCATTGTACATTGTGTTTGAAAGTTGTGGTTAATGGGGCTTTGTAGTTTTCATGCGATCTGTTTTACCCAAGAACCATTCCCATTTAGTCCCTAAAAATGTAATTTTCACAATTGAGGACAAAATCATATTTCGTCCTTAATAAGTTTTTCAAATTTTGTATGGTAAATTTCGTCCTAGGAAAATAAGGTTTTTTATTTCCATCCCTAAAAATGTATTTTTCACAATCAAGGACAAAATCATATTTTGTTCCTATTAAGTTTTCTAAATTTTGTACCATTAGAGACAAAATTTCGTCCCAAAAATAAAAGGTTTTTAGCTGCAAAATTTTTCATCCAAAAATAATAAATTTCATCTCAGAATGATTTTCCTCGGTATTATTTCATCTTTCCCTCCATATGGCCGACAAAATCAATTTTTGGTGGGAGTTGAAATTGATTGCTAAGCATTTTTTGACAAAATTATAATTTAATCCCCTAAAATGACCATTCTAGGATGAAATTGAATTCATTCGTAAATTAAAAATTTGTTGTAGTGTTTGAAGATTGAAATTGTGTTGACCGGGGCAGGGCGGGGCGTGGGATATGATCCTACCCCTGCCCCACACCCACCTCTACTCGGGGCCCCACGGGTTGAACTCGGGCGGGCCGAGGTGCCCAGCAAAAGAAAGTGGCTTGCAAACTTAGTAGGCTAACTCCCTGGGGGCTTATCCATACAAGTTAGAGCCTAGAGGAATTAAATTATGAGAAATTTCATTAGGCACAGTTCCACATTCCCTTAATTATTGCATTATTTTAGGCTGGGCCATTATTGTTTGTGGACAATTTTTCAAATATTTACTGAAAAATTACATAATTTTGAAAACATATTGAAAAGCCCCCAAAAAACCATTAATCACAGTTTAACTTAACGATATAAATATCCATAATCTAAAAATTAAGGGAAATAAATTTAAAAACAAAAATCAACAATGTCATTGAAATGTTACTTTAAAATACTCTTGCATTTTTTTAAATATTGGTTTAAGGGCATTTATATCCTTTTAATTTTTTTCTTTTAAATTTAACAGTAACTAAACGGATTTTTGTTCCTTTTTAATATATTTTGAAACTTATGTACCCTTTTGGTAAATATATGAAAAAAAAGCTCATAAACTGATAATTCTTTTTTGAGGTTTACTGTATTTGATATAAAAATAAGTAATAGATAGGATGTATTTCCAATTAAAATTTAACAAAATTTTCTTTCATATATAATATTACATATACTTGTAAACAAAAATAGGATTACAAAATTAATTAAGAATTATCAAT
Organism: Pistacia vera; assembly: GCF_008641045.1. NCBI lineage: Eukaryota > Viridiplantae > Streptophyta > Magnoliopsida > Sapindales > Anacardiaceae > Pistacia > Pistacia vera. The sequence goes on along the minus strand of NW_022196279.1, from coordinate 463,012 downwards.
ATTCATTATTCTCAAATTAAATTCCTTTCCTTTCTTTGTTGTATATTAACTGGTACAGAATCTTCATTAATGACATCATATCCAATGGTATAGTTACAAATTTTTAGTTTTTTTTGCAGTTTCTTCTCTAAGGGTATTATAGAAAATGGCCTTGGAGTTTTTTCAAGAGGAATTAAAAAATCTTTGGAGTGGATGGGAAATTCGAGTGTTGGTTTTACTTAGCCTTTCTTTACAAATCATCCTCATCTTATTTGGTTCTCGAAGAAAATACACGGCAAAAAGTTGGATAAAAATTCTTGTGTGGTTAGCTTATTTAGCAGCAGATTGGGTGGCAACTGTTGCCTTGGGCAACCTTGCCACCAGCCAAGGAGATTCTGGAGATAATTGTCAAAAACTAAGCCAGCAACTTCAAGTATTTTGGGCTCCATTCCTTCTCTTGCACCTTGGTGGCCCCGACACCATAACAGCTTACTCTTTAGAAGACAATGAGTTGTGGTTAAGGCATTTTCTTGGACTTGTGGTACAAGTTGGGGTGGCATTTAATGTCTTTATACAGTCTTGGAGAGGCAATGGCCTCACATTTTTATCCATTCCAGTGTTTATTACTGGAGTCATTAAATATGGTGAGAGAACTTGGGTACTTTGGTCTTCAAGCACTGGGCGGTTTAGAGATTCCTTGCTCTCAATTCTAGATCCCGGTCCAAGTTTAGTTATAATCAACATGAAAGGAGATATCGAGGATCAACTGCAATATAAGGGTTCATATGACCTCCTTGAAGCTTATTATCTGCTGAAGAGATTTTCACATTTATTTGCAGGCCTAGTTCTCTCCCAGTATGAGGTGAGGAAGAGCTGTAAAATCTTTGATGGAAAGTCCGTAAAAGAAGCTTTCAATCTGGTATCAATTGAGCTGGGATTCATGTACGATTTGCTATACACCAAGGCAATTGTTGTTTATTCCCGATTAGGAATCTTCCTCCGTTGCATAAATTTCCTTTCCTCTATTTCTACCTTAGTTGTCTTCTCAATTGTTAATAATTTCCGTGAATATCCATTGATAGATCTTTTCATAACTTACTTCCTTCTGGTTGGGGCTGTTATTCTAGAGGTTTATGCATTCATTCAGCTTTTTTCCTCTGACTGGACAAAACTGATCTGTTTCATCAAGTCCAAAAATGAAAATCATAATAGTGTCCACGGTGCTAGATTTCCTTTTCCATTGCTTTCGGCCAATCGCAAGAGGTGGTCAATGTCCATGGGACAATTCAACTTGATAAGTTTTTGCCTCAAGGACATTTCGACTATATATACATATATTAATTGTGTTCAGAAGTTACTTGGCATAAACAAATTGTTGGAGAAGTACCAGTACTTGAATAGAGAAGATGTGAATGTTGAATTGCAAGAAATCATCTACAGAGAGATAGAAAACACACGCGTTGAAGAACGTGGATATTTTAATCCTCTCTTGGACAAATCAGACAAGAATATATTGGCTCGAAGAGGTGATCATGTGCTTGAAGAAAAGTATCATATGAATCTTTCTGAACAAAACTGGTGGACAGTTGATTGTGAATTTGACGAAAGTCTTCTTATTTGGCACATTGCCACTGATGTTTGTTATCATCAAGATTCAGATGGGCATGGAATTGGAGAAACTATTGATCATCTTTATCCCACAGGCAAAATCAGTAGATGGTTGTCAAATTACATGTTGTATCTTCTAGTCTTTTGTCCATCTATGATGCCAAAAGGGATCGGTGAGTTAAGGTATAGAGACACATGTAATGAGGCGATGCATTTGTTCAAGTTAGAAACGAATAAGGTGATCGCCAAAACTAAAAGTGACGCTTGCAAGTTGTTGATTGAAAGACCGTCATCGTTTAAATCTAATGGAGATGAAAAACTATCAGTGTTAGAATCTGCAATGATACTTGTTTCGAATTTGCAGTCATTGGAATCTAAGGACGGTTGGAATTGTGAGAAAAAATGGGATATGATAAGTGAAGTTTGGATAGAAATGCTTGGATATGCTGCAATTCATTGTGGATGGAAAGAGCATTGTCAACAACTAGGAAGAGGTGGAGAGCTGCTCACTCATGTTTCTCTTCTTATGGCGCATACTGGTGCATGTTCACAATATGATATAATAGGTAAGGTAATTCCCTAAGTTGTTGTTGTTGTTATTATTATCATTATTTTCTTCTACTATGAATATGAAAAATCTTCAGTATATTTCTTGAACTTTGAGTGATGTATTGGCACCCAATCTATTATCTTAATTCAACCCAATTACTATTCTCTTCTTAATTACAATTTTATCATTTATAAAAATTACTAATTAAGACACAAAAATATTTTATAAACAATCCATTTAGAATAAGCATTTTTCTATTAATTTTACTTTGAAATAATCAAGAAGAAATAAGTTTGATCAATAACATATATGCATTAATATCTTTGGGTTTATTTTATCATATTTTATTGTTTCTAACTCTCAATTGATTTGCATATTTACAGAATTTATAAGTTTGTTATTCTTTTAAAAAAAAAAAACACATGCAATTCCAATGTGCACAACAATTTATATGCTTGATTGATATGTTAAATGAAGATTAAAAAAAAAAGTATATATAAAACAAGGATTGATAAAGTATAATAATAAAAATATAAATGTAAGGGTTATTTTGTTAATGGATGGGGTTTATTTAGACATTTAGAAATGTTTAAAATTTTTGACGGGGCAAATTTAGAAGTGAAGTTTATTAAGATAAATTATGGGGGGCCAATAGCATTACTCTAAACTTTTTATATATTTTAAAAATGCTTATATTAATATATTTGCAAATTTATTAATAGATAATAAAATAAAAATGAGTCTATCTTTTAAGTATTAATATAACAACAATTTAAAGAATTAAATTTAACAAGCACATATCATGATATTTATAAATTGAATTGTAAGTATTTTCCCCTATAACCTTAAACCCAAGTTTATTTATTTCTTTTTACTGTTGAAATAGTTGGAGAACAATTTTAATTCTAAAGTAGAACTTCTTTTTTATAGGATATTTGGAGTGATGAAAAACTTTGTTATAGAATAAAAATGATCAAGAAAAGAAGAAATTAGTTTTAGTTTCATTCTTCTCATTGTAGCAATAAGTTCGTATGTCATTCAACCCCAAGGCAGAAGTTACTTTGTTTTCCCGCTTTTCCTTTACCATTTTTTTTCTTTTACACTTAAGAGTAGAGCATCTATTAATGATTGAGCAAAGAATATTCTCCATTAATTGCATCTATATATATATATATATATATGTGTGTGTGTGTGTAGTAAAAGGAGTTTAATACTTTGATAATAGACAAAGCAAACATATATACTTGACGTAAAATAGGACAACGGAATCAAATAATTTATAATGAAGGCCGTAAACTTTATTGGAACCTCTTTTGTAACATGGAATATCAAATTAATAACTTATAATTTCATCTTTATAATATTAATCAATACCAACTCTATCCTTGACCATGATTCAAAATGGTTAACATCTTTTTGGGTTACTGTTCTTATTGTTGTGCAGTAAATCCCTAAGGCATAAATTCATGCCATGTGTCATATATTTTAGGTTAACTTTAATTATAAGTTTGTCATCGTAACACTATATAAGCCAACTTTTTACTCTAGTTGAAGGGAGAAATTACTTCTTTGCTACAACCGCCCTTGTATACTAAAAAAGAAAAGAGAAAAAGAAAGCAATACAGAATACAGTAGACATAGGATTTGTATCAAGCATCTGAACCACTTTAAAAATTCTATTATTTGTTCTCTTGTTGTTGTTTTTCCATTCATTGCATGATTCTCCACTTTAAAAATTTCTAGCTCTGTGAGATATTTCCATCTTTTTCTTCTCTCTAAAATTACACTCAATATATTCACTCTCCCTTTTAATATGTATCTATGCAAGTATAATCACTAGATTTTTTTGGGTAAAAGTAGATTTTTTTTGGGTAAAAGGTAATTATAAAAAGAATAAAAGAATGAGTCCCAAAAAGAGGACCCTACAAAGTCAAGTTCCTTGGACAAGCCCAAGCAACCAAGCCAAAGAAAACAAAAGAAGTTTCATGGATTTACATTCCCAAAAAACCACCATGCAAGCCTCAAAGAGGACTATACAAAATGACCAGCAACACAAAAACAATGCCGGACTTTGGTATACAAAAGCCAACTGCACATGCTATACACAAAAGAGCCTCTAACCAAGGAACCAAAAAATTCTACACAACAACTACTAAAATCCTGCTTATATACGCAACCAAAACAAGAAGAAAAGGAGGGAGTAGCAGCCTGAAATATGTAAATGATTCCCTCAGCGAAAACAGCTCTAAAAAAGGTTTTGGTCAGCGGAAAAAATCTTCTTCCAAGCCTCTAGGACTTCAACAGGAAATATCTACAGACCAAACAGTAATACTTGCCCAACACACTCGAATAAGTAAGCAAGAATGTAGCAAATCCTTTGGAGAAGACTTGGCAGCATCCAAAACCTGAAGAGTTAAAGAGCAACACCAATCTTGCTAGTGCAAAAGGCAGTCACTCATAAAACTTCTCTGACCAAAAAACACACACACCTACCATGAGCTCCACCATACTTTCCCAAAAGAACCACAACCATTAAACAGCCAGAGGAGCATCTATAGGCAAAAATAGTGGGCTTAGACCATTGAATCACCCCACACATAACAGCCAACCATCATAGCAACCCAACCCAAGCAAAGGGAAGAAAAAGGCACACCCACCCCGGATCCAGGAAGGCTAAAAGCAGGAACCTCAAACAAGTCCTTCTCTCTCTTTCACAATCGATCGAGGAGAGGCAAAGGGTATCCCAAGCAAAGAAAAAGAGTAAGAAAAGTACATGGAACTGACCCAAAAGGAGAGAGCAGCTTTGGGGCAGAGTCCATTGAGGCACACTCCTGAAAAAGAACAACATGCATTAAAATGTAGCCAATTACCTCTACACACTGCACAGGGAAGCATAAATACACACGGATCATACAGTCACCAATTAAATACACACCAGATCATAGACTTTATGTTTCTAAAGCTTGAGAATTAAGTTACAAACTTTGTTGCCTAGAAGTTGTTGGGGCAAAAAATCTATTGGGCAAAGTCATGCTCAATTGTAGTTTTCTCTACATTATGGCCACAAATAGTTGGCTCTACGCCACGACCCAACCTTGGTTGGCTTTACAATCTCCATTGGACCCTTGTTAGACCCAATAACAATGACTTTGTGCCATGTGTCACAAGCTAGAGTTTCGCACCCAAAAGGCAACCTATTAAGAAAGAGATTCCTCCCTTTATACCCAAAACCTCCCCAATATACTTTCGAGTGTGGATTTGTTACATTCTCCCCCATCCAATCCTGTGACACCTCGTTACAGGTGGGGTCCCTTGCCTATCCGCCACTTCACTCTCGTGTGGACCCACAATCACTGTGGACTCCTCTACGTGGGCACTTGTGGGACATTGAAAGACAGATCGGGTTAGCTCTGATACCACTATCATGGCAGGAATTTCACACCCAAAGGCTAATATGTTAGATGGAGGGCTTCCCCTTTATAAGCCTAAGACATCCCCGATATGCTTTCCATATGGGATTCATTACATTCTCCCCACACCCAATCTTGGGATGCCTTTGTCACAGGTGGCCCCTTGCATACCCATCCACCTCACCTCGTGTAAACTCATAATCACACGTAGACGCCTCTACGTGGTGCTTGGCGAGACACCAATGACGAACTAGGTTTGCTTTGATACCACTTGCCACGGGCTAAGAATTTTACACCCAAAACTCTAACCTATTAGGTGGAGAGACTCTCCTCCCCCCCCCTCCCCCCTTCTCTCTCTTATAAGCCCAGACCTTCTCAATACGCTTCTGATGTAGGATTTGTTACATTCTTCCCCACCTAATCGTGTGACACTCTCATTACAAGTGGGGCCCCTTACTTACCCGTCCACCTATTCTTGTGTGGACCTACAATCACACATGGATCCTCTGCGTGGTGCTTGGTCGGACATCGAAAGACGGACCGAGATGTTTTGATACCCAATGTCACGACCTGATTATTTCCCCTTGAAATCGTGCGGCCTTGCGCCAATCTCCCGTCGATTGTCCTAAGTCAGCCTTTCTTACTTAAACTTACTAAGAAACACTCACTACTCAAACTCACAAAGATGCTAATAAGAGAGAACTCGTACTACACAACAGGATGTCACGATACCAAATGGGCCAACATCCTGAACAAAGGGCACGTCAGCACTATTGAAGCAGCCTACTATTAGCCACAAATGTGGGACGATGTGGAGCAATTTGTAAAGAGTTGTCTGTGTGCCAACAAGATAAGGTGGAACCCGATGCCCTGCATGTTTGTTAGAGCTTGGCCACACCAAGTAGACCATGAGAGAGCTTCGATGGATTTCAAGTATGCCTATCGAAATCCGAGGGATTTAGCACCATCATGTTGTGGTGGGGACATGTTGTCAAAGTATGATATTTTCATCATTGCACAAAGGAACACGGAAGACATGCTAAACTCTTTTTCAAGCATGACGAAGTATGGGGTCTTCCAAAATCCCACAACGATTGAGACAGCCGGTTCATAGGAAATTTTGGACTGAATTGTTCAAGCTTATGAGGTTGGCACTGCACTTTTCTACAAGCTTTCACTCTAAAACTGATGGGCAAACTGAGAGAATGATGCTTTATTGAGATATATTTGCGGCACTTTGTAAGCGCCAACCAACATGATTGGGCAAAGTTGATAGATGTAGCCTAATTCTCATACAATTTGCAAAGAAACGAACCACCAACAAGAGCGTTTGAGATGGTAATGGTCAATAACCACTCATGCCGCACACCCTTGGAACAAGTTATATGGGGAGTACCCCATAACAATCAAAGTTGATAAGTCATGGCATGCAAACTGACATCACACGAGCGTATCTCGACAAAGTAACCAAGAAGATGAAGAAGTGTGTGGACAAAAGCGAAGGCATGAATACATTGGGGGATCTAGTACTTGTCAAAATCCCCCATCACAACATAAGTTCACCCGTCCACTACACAAAACCCTTGTCCGAAGATATAGGGACCTTTTTCCATCATTAAGAGGGTCGGTAACGTATCATACAAGCTAAATTGCCCTCTGGTTGAGACTCCATCTGGTCTTTCATGTAGTTGCTTGAAGCCATATCACGAAGATGCGAAAGATCCAAAGCGGAAAGAATCAAAACAGGTACCAATTGACGACACAGTTCTAGTAAGGAGGCGGATTGTGTGTTAATAGATCGCATCATTCGACAAAAAGCCATCCTCCAAGTCGAGAATACTTTGTCAAATGGAAGGGCTACCAAAAGTGAAACAAGTTGGGAACCCAAAGATGCATAGTGGCAATTCAAAGATAATGTCCAAGAATTCCACGATGACTCAATGAGGAGTCTCTGATTAGGTGAGGGAGAATGTGACGCCTCTTAAGCATCCATCAAATACTTGATGGGTGTCACCCAAAAATCGTACAGTTTCTCTTGAACATTCTAGACTCTCTTGAGTTCTCTATATTTTTGATTAATATAGTATTGTTAGTGGGTAGTTTGGAGTTAGCTAATCTCCACCATTGAAAGTGGAAGGCATGTGAAATCTAGACCATTCATTGTAAGCCTCCTCTACTATAAAAAAAAGGAGGCCTCATTGGCTAACCATCTAAGAATTGTAAACATTCTCTTATATAGTAAAGAGTTCTCTCTTATTAGCATCTCTTGTGATTTTAGTGGTGAGTGTTCTCTTAGCTAGCAAGCTTGAGTAAGCAAGACTGACTTAGGCAATTGATGGGGGATTGACGCCTAAGGCCGTAGGATTTCAAGGAAATAATCGGGTCTGACACACGGCCCAATCTGGTTGGTCTCACTCTATAAAAAGGCTACTCTATGAGTCAAACCTCTCTACGATATGGGTCGCACTACCCATCAAGCCCATCTATGAGTTAGACTCAACACTTACTCCTCAAGACTCCAAGTCTCGTAAGGATTCACATACAATCTCTCTCTAGCTTCTCTTGTTCTTACACTCTCAAGAACCATTGTTCCTTACCATAAAGTTGAGTTTTGACCACTCATATGCTGATAATCACTGTAGAGTCGAGTTTCAACCACTCTATGCCATAGTCGTACCTCCTCTCAACGCTCACTATAAACCCTACCTTGCCTCACTAAATTTTCCTCACAACAGTACATGTTGACTTGAGCGTTAGATTGCCTATGACCAACACCACATCGATGTCCCTAGGTCTTCATGTTCACTCTTCTATGTCTCTGTTTGCAGGTCTACGAGATTGTTAGTGGCGTCTTCCCTACAAGATCATCCTCACAAGACTGACGGTAAATTCTAACCGTCTACATAAACTAAATTACAATTAAAGACATGTTTATGGAAGAACTAAGTGAACACAAAACTATTCATCAATAGTTTCCCTTTATCTTCTATTTTGTCGTTTATCGAAAGAAATTAATAGTACCTATATATGGATTATTATCACTACTGTAATTTAAATGTTACCTTTTACAGATTCATTGAATTGGTCCATAAAATTTTATTTAACTTCAAAAATTAGATACCTTACTTATTTTAGAGGCCAGTGACCTATCATGATTGACATGCAATGAATTTCAGAGTTTATGTTATAAAGAAGTGTAAAAATGAAAAATAATGGTCACCAGAGCTTTAGAAAGAAAGAAATGGAAGACAAAGGTAAACAACAAGAGAAGAAGAGTCTACATATTGAAGAATGCGATGAGGAAGTAGCAGAGAATCCATTCATTCCAGACCATATTGTAAAAATTTCTAACTCTGTGAGATTTTTTTATCTTTTCCGCCCTCTAAAATTACACTCAATAATTAATTATTTTCTTTTCTTATGATGTAAGTTCATATTCACTCCCCCTTTTGATATGTATATTTGCAACTATGTTCACTAGATTTGCTAATCTTTTATTACCATTATTCTTTTAATTATGATATTTTATTTAGCATGATTATTTATTTATTTTATGCTTCTATATCTTGTAATTTTCTAAATCTTTATTCACCCAAAATGAAACCATAAATATATGAGTTTTTGTAAATAAATCATAATTTAAGATTCTCGATCAAATTCCTATTTTGACATCAAGAAGCAAATTTTATGCTTTGATCTTTATTACTGTAAAATAATTTTAAGAATTTCACCCAATAATAATTCTATAATTGAGAAGACTTTAATATATAGAACCCTTTAATGAAAATATGTGAACATCAAGAAATAGGTTATCCAAATTCACTGAGATCCTTTGTAATTTCATTCTTCTAATAGGTTCATTCATATTTTAATAGACATGTAATGTTGTCATTGTTCTATATATTTTTTTAAAATTAATTAATACCCGTATATATAAATAATCATATGATGATCATAAGAATGCCAATACTTATTTAACTACATTTTGATTATTACTTAAGCATCTTTCTTTAAAATACAGGAAGAAGTAGAGGAAGTTATGGAGCTCAAAAGCACAAAAAAGGACATTATTGAAGAACATGCTAATTTTAAAGGAAAAACGATCATGAATGACAAACTATATGAAAGGTGAGTAAACTTAAAACCTCTATGTGTAAACTTGAGTGTCTATAAGTATATATGTGCTATCATTCTTAACAAGATCAAGTAATCCAAATGAAAAAAAAATTGACACTTAATGTAGTATCTTCTTCTTCTTGAATTTCTAATTTGACTGAAGCCACTAATTGATAAGAATGTTCTATAATTGGTAGTAGAAGTAAATGAATGTGAAAGTTCTTATGAACTGTGCAGGAAAAACAACTTTTGGTGACACTTTTTTTGGTTGCCAAATATCAAGGGCAACAAAACAAAATCTATCACCATTTTATTGCTAATTGTGTGTCACACTCTCATGTGATTGTTCTAGCAAATGGTTTAAGCAAGATTTGTAGCTTGTTATCCTTCATCTCTAAAGCCAAATATGTACTTTATTAACTTAATGTTCGTGTGATATAAAAATAATTAATTTTATTAGATAAAAATAGTTGATGAGGAAGCATTATATTAGTTACTTTGAGAAATTAATTCGTAACATTCCTCAGGTTTATATATAGTGTATTTATAGACAGTTTCCAAAGGAGGAATAGGTTTGGAGAAGAGAAGATAAAGTTTATTGAGCTATTATCTTCTGAAGACAAGTGCATTAGTTCACCATTAGAATCAGACATCCCAATTTGGCAACCTCCCTTGGATCTAAGCAAGGTATTTTTTCTTTAGTAATTTAATTATTAATCTATTAAGATATGTTCTTTTTTCTTTGTATAATATATTGCTTAAGCATCATTTTTTAAATACAGGAAGAGGTAGAGGAATTTGTGGATCTCGAAAGCAAAGAAAAGGATAATATTGAAGAATATGTTGATCTGAAAGGAAAAACGATTATGAGTGATGAACAATATGAAAGGTGAGTAAACTTAAAACCTCTAAGTATAAACTTGAGTGTCTATAAGTATATATGTGCTATCATTCTTAACAAGATAATGGGATTCAAGTAAAAAAATTTGACACTGAGTATTATAACTTCTTAAACTTCCAATTTGGCTGAAGACACAAAACTGATGAGAAAGTTCTATAAACATTAGTTGAAGTAATTGATTAGGAAGTTGCTATGTAACTAAGTTTTGCACGTCATAAAATAATGGTGTCCCTTTAGCGACTAGGGTTAGTTGTACTTAGAAGGTCTAGTGTTTGAGTTGCAGGAGAAGTTCCTACCATATTTATGCAATTACTCTGATCCATTAGACTTGTAGGGTGTTCTATGACCCTAAGGATTAAACAGGCTCCAATATAGGTCAATGCCTTAAATACCTTTAAAAAAAAAAAAAAAAATTGTGATTACTACATGAAAAATAGCTTTTGGCCACAAAATTTAGTCACCAAATATCTAGGGCAACAAAACAAAATTTATCACCATTTCATTGCCAATTTCACGGCACAAAAAAATTTCACCACCAACTATAGATGAGTTTTTATCCTAATAAATTTTGAGGGTTTTTAAGTTGATCAGATTCACTCTCTTGTGACTATCCTAGCAAGATTTGTAGCTTGCTACCCTTCATGTGACTTGATGGCAACAAAGTTTAAAATATAGGTATCATTAATCAATCCAAATAAGCATTTCTTCTTAATCTCTAAAGCCAAATATCCACTTATAATTGAAGCACAAACACTCTATATTTTTATTAATTAAAATAATCTCTTAATATTAGCTATTCTGTCTTAATACAATCAATGAAAATCTTTTAATTAGGCATCATAAGGAGTTCAAATATATATCACATAAAAATGACAATTTCCGAAGGAGGAATAGGTTTCAAGAAGAGAAGAAAAAGTTTATTGAGATATTATCTTCTGGAGACAAGTGCACTAGTTCACCATTAGAACTAGAGATCCCAATTCGGCAACCTCCCTTGGACCCAAGCAAGGTATGTTTTCTTTTTTCTTTATCATTTCTGTTAGTCATGTTATATGCATAGAGTTTCTAATTCTTTTACATAAAAATGTGCATGTGTTATCACCTTTGTATTAGCTTAAAGTATTCCCATAACTTGATGTTGATCTAAAGAATTTTAATTCTCATATAATGTTAAAATATGTGTAATAGATGATGTTGTTGAAAGTCTCGAACGTATTCGGTATTCAGCCGAGACCATTTGATCCTGAAACATATGTTGAAGAAGAAGATGAAGACATGGTTGCTGCTGCTGCTAATCCTAAGAAACATTCTTATCTACCAAAGAATGTTATTCGTTGGAGGGAAGTCCAGAATCCAGATGGCACAATCACTGTTAGTCAAATTTTCTTTATATATACTCAATTCTTATCATAAGTCCTTCTATTAAAAGCATTATTTTTCACAGCATAGATCAATTTAGTTTTGCAAATTTTCCAGGTGGCTACTTGGAGTAGCCTGAATTACTTAATGTGGAGATTTTCTATTGTCTTATCTTGTGTGTTTGGACAGAGAAAAAGTGGGAAAGTTAGTAATTATAAGAGAACTTATTATAGAGAGTCACACAATAGAGGAAATTGCTTGAAATTATATTTCATAATGTATGTTTATCTTCATAATTCTTCCTGCATTATCAGCATTGGTTCCTGCTTATTCACTAATTCATTGCTTGATGATAATGCACATAGAAGAATAAAATTGCTAAGTTTGTTTTAATGAACTTTATATTTATAATCTTTTATCGATATCTATTTATACGGAAATTTTCAATGGGATAAAAGCATTTACATCCGTTCAATCACAATGTACATATCCAATTAACATATATCGAAATGGGTGTATGTGTCCATCCCATTGAAGATGGTTCTTCATTACCATTAAATCATATTGAGTTTATAATATTTATAATTATATGTCATGATTTTTCTTCTTGTCTTAGTTACTTTCATAATCTATAATTGAAATATGCTAATTTATTTTGTAGGGAGCAAGTAATGCACGTTTTGTAAGGTGGTCTGACGGAAGTTTGCAGCTACAAATTGGGGATGAGGCTTTTGATGTAACAAAGCAAGACATAGAGAATGAAAACAACCATCTCTTCCTGCGACATGATGAACAGGTAATTTTAATTTTTAACCCGAATTTATTCTAATATAACTTATTAGTTTGATGTCTAATTCTGTCATTTAAATTGTGTATTTAATATTAGTTTCTGAATGAGAAAATTATAATTTCATCCATGAAGTTTGGCTTAAGTTACAAGTCTTGTGGAATTTTTTAATAATACCTACAGTATCAGTTTATAGAATTTCCTTCTATTAGACAGTATAAGAGTAAACCACTTAGATTGTGTCCAGATGACAAGACTTTAGCCATCTCGGTAAGTTACCCAAAGTTTTGTGTTTGAGTTCCACAAAGTGATCACCTATTACATTTGTGACTTATTTAGTCNGCTTGCTACCCTTCATGTGACTTGATGGCAACAAAGTTTAAAATATAGGTATCATTAATCAATCCAAATAAGCATTTCTTCTTAATCTCTAAAGCCAAATATCCACTTATAATTGAAGCACAAACACTCTATATTTTTATTAATTAAAATAATCTCTTAATATTAGCTATTCTGTCTTAATACAATCAATGAAATTCTTTTAATTAGGCATCATAAGGAGTTCAAATATATATCACATAAAAATGACAATTTCCGAAGGAGGAATAGGTTTCAAGAAGAGAAGAAAAAGTTTATTGAGATATTATCTTCTGGAGACAAGTGCACTAGTTCACCATTAGAACTAGAGATCCCAATTCGGCAACCTCCCTTGGACCCAAGCAAGGTATGTTTTCTTTTTTCTTTATCATTTCTGTTAGTCATGTTATATGCATAGAGTTTCTAATTCTTTTACATAAAAATGTGCATGTGTTATCACCTTTGTATTAGCTTAAAGTATTCCCATAACTTGATGTTGATCTAAAGAATTTTAATTCTCATATAATGTTAAAATATGTGTAATAGATGATGTTGTTGAAAGTCTCGAACGTATTCGGTATTCAGCCGAGACCATTTGATCCTGAAACATATGTTGAAGAAGAAGATGAAGACATGGTTGCTGCTGCTGCTAATCCTAAGAAACATTCTTATCTACCAAAGAATGTTATTCGTTGGAGGGAAGTCCAGAATCCAGATGGCACAATCACTGTTAGTCAAATTTTCTTTATATATACTCAATTCTTATCATAAGTCCTTCTATTAAAAGCATTATTTTTCACAGCATAGATCAATTTAGTTTTGCAAATTTTCCAGGTGGCTACTTGGAGTAGCCTGAATTACTTAATGTGGAGATTTTCTATTGTCTTATCTTGTGTGTTTGGACAGAGAAAAAGTGGGAAAGTTAGTAATTATAAGAGAACTTATTATAGAGAGTCACACAATAGAGGAAATTGCTTGAAATTATATTTCATAATGTATGTTTATCTTCATAATTCTTCCTGCATTATCAGCATTGGTTCCTGCTTATTCACTAATTCATTGCTTGATGATAATGCACATAGAAGAATAAAATTGCTAAGTTTGTTTTAATGAACTTTATATTTATAATCTTTTATCGATATCTATTTATACGGAAATTTTCAATGGGATAAAAGCATTTACATCCGTTCAATCACAATGTACATATCCAATTAACATATATCGAAATGGGTGTATGTGTCCATCCCATTGAAGATGGTTCTTCATTACCATTAAATCATATTGAGTTTATAATATTTATAATTATATGTCATGATTTTTCTTCTTGTCTTAGTTACTTTCATAATCTATAATTGAAATATGCTAATTTATTTTGTAGGGAGCAAGTAATGCACGTTTTGTAAGGTGGTCTGACGGAAGTTTGCAGCTACAAATTGGGGATGAGGCTTTTGATGTAACAAAGCAAGACATAGAGAATGAAAACAACCATCTCTTCCTGCGACATGATGAACAGGTAATTTTAATTTTTAACCCGAATTTATTCTAATATAACTTATTAGTTTGATGTCTAATTCTGTCATTTAAATTGTGTATTTAATATTAGTTTCTGAATGAGAAAATTATAATTTCATCCATGAAGTTTGGCTTAAGTTACAAGTCTTGTGGAATTTTTTAATAATACCTACAGTATCAGTTTATAGAATTTCCTTCTATTAGACAGTATAAGAGTAAACCACTTAGATTGTGGCCAGATGACAAGACTTTAGCCATCTCGGTAAGTTACCCAAAGTTTTGTGTTTGAGTTCCACAAAGTGATCACCTATTACATTTGTGACTTATTTAGTCCATTGGACTTGGAGGGTGTCCAATGGATTCTGAGGATTAGTTGAGGTATACGCAAGTTGGCTCAGACACCTCGGTTATCAAAAAGCCTACTACATTTATAACTTACTTGGCCTATTGAGCTTATAAAGTGTTTAATAGACTTCGGAGATTAGTTGAAGTGCGTGTAAACTGACATAAACACTTCGGTTATAAAAAAAAAAAAAGTATAAGAGTACCTCTGTCTTACTAATTAGAAATCAGTGTTACTCATACCACACCTTAGGGATAAAATTGTAATTTTATCTAGTTAACGAATAGTTTCTTAGTAATTTTAAGCTTCATAGGTGAGTTTTCAATCTTAGGTTAATTAATTTGTAATTGTTATCAGATTAGGATTATAGTTTCTAATTCCTATAAATTTTTATATTAATTTCTACAAATAATTAATTAATTAACTATGCAGGGAATCATTGAATCACAAGGAAAGATTCAAAACAAGCTAATGGTAATGCCATCATCTTTATCTTCTTCTTCTCACAATTCACTGGCTGCTCATATCGACTCTCAACAACAAAAGAGTCCCAAGGTTAAGAGCTGGCCCACAGAAATTGATCCAGAATGGGTGATGATGCAAGAGGCTAAAAAGGTAGCATATTTTTAATTACTTTTTTATTAAGAGTTAATTAATTATGGGCCAAATATCAAGTTCAAGTTTTGATGGGTTCAATATTATTATGATTTTTTCGTACATATATACAATAAAAAGGAGAATACTAGACATTTTTATTTGATGTGTTGATCATATAATGGTAAATTTTGCAGGCTGAGCAGATGAAGGTCCAAGAAAATGAAGATCGTCCAAGAAAGAAGAAGAAAACCAAAGCAACAACAGCAAAAGAAGAAAAAAATAAAGAGGTTCCAAGCTCCAACTAGTTTAATTATTTCTAGCTTTGATTAATAATAAATTGCAGTACTAATAGCATTATTTGTAACGTGCTTAACTTTTATTTAAGTTTATTAATAAACCTTGGATAGAGCTTAATATATCAAAATTCATTAATTATGATATTTCTAGGGTTAATAACATCAACACCCCCTGAGGTTAATTTCAAAGTTTCACAGGCGGGTAGGGAAGAACATTAGGTCAACACTTACACCCAAAATTGTAAGTGAAGTTAGGGAATAATTAACAGAAATTTTTTTCGGCAAATTTCTAGTCTATTTTGCAAGTTAGAAAATCCAGTACAAAATCCACAAATTAGGTTGTCAAAATTAGCTGGAAACCAAAACACATAACCTTTTAATCCATAGTTGCTAGTTGTGGTTTGGCTTGGGTTGTGTGGATTTGTTTGTTGGCTAAAGATAAAAGATAAGTGAAGATATATGATTTTTTTTTGGCTCTGGGTTGAAATGACGATGGTTATACTTTATTAAAATAAAGAAAATAATCTTTTTATTCTATTTTATTTATTTTTTATTTTTTATTTTTTATTTTTTTTAAAGATAAAGATATAACCTTTTAGATATGAGTCATGTTGTATGAGTTTTTAACTCGTTTCTTCTGTTTCTCTATTACTTTCAATTGCTATTACTAAATTAACCTTTCCTAGTTAAGTTTGCCCTAGCATCACTCACAGTTTGGGGTGTAGTGTTGATCTAATGCTCTTGTCTATACGCCTAAAAAACATTGAAACCTTAGGGGGTGTCAATGTTATTAACCCATATTTTTATATTAGCAAGTAATTACATAGTTATTTGGTTTTCTGATTGTGATTCATATTTAGTGAAGGAGTAAATGACTTTTTCCCACCCAAGGTTTACCTCAATGTTTTTTCCTACCCAAAACGTTTCAAAATACGACTCCCCCACCCAAAGTTTATATTCCGTTTAGTACCCACAATACACTTTTCGATTTG
The DNA here is from genome assembly GCF_008641045.1 of Pistacia vera. Lineage (NCBI taxonomy): Eukaryota > Viridiplantae > Streptophyta > Magnoliopsida > Sapindales > Anacardiaceae > Pistacia > Pistacia vera. Next base: position 446,205 of record NW_022196279.1, on the reverse strand, counting down.
GCGGCCAACAGAGAGCAAACTTGGTCCAGGTTATTGAAGTTTTTAAAAAGGGCATGCGGGTGAGTTTTTTGGTGGTGACAGGTTAGATTTGGGTGGTCGAGATTGGTCGAAATCTGACTTGGGAGGGGCAGTTGTGTGTTTCACAAATCGCTTGATTGCTAGCGATTGACGGGATTAACAGAAGCAAAGTTTGAGGGGTTTTGGTAAGTGATGATCAGGAAAGAGAATGGTGGTGGTGTGAGGTTGCAAAAATATTAGAATTAACCAACGATTGGTTAGAATATAAACTTTGGGTGGGAAAATGGTATTTTGAAACTTTTTTGGTTGGGAAAAGGTTATTAAGGCAAACCTTGGGTGGGAATAAGTCGTTTAATCTTAGTAAAGTGCATGCTATAACATTAATAATTAAGAAATCTGAAATCATATTAATCTCAGGTTAATTTCTCCATATTTTATTTATTATCCTCTTGAACACATGCACTTAAGTTAGGGATTAACATATCTTGATGGGATGAAAACTCAATACATTCAATTATTAAATATATTTTTTCCTATATGTATATATATATAAGGGTTTTATTATTTTGACTTTGGCTGGTTTAATTTGCAGAAAGCGTCAGTGGCATCCACATTGACTGTTTGTGCCCATCCATATCCAGAAACAACTATGCAAACTCCTAATGAAGCAGAAAATCCAAGTGAAGAAATCCAGTTGCAATCAAATTCAGTACAGAATGGGGTTGAACCTATCATTGAAGACAGGGACGAGGTAATGGCAGAGGTAGAGCAGGGTGATTTCGATGATGAAATGGCCATCGATACGGAAACTTTAGAGGAGATGGTCGGATCATCAGGGACAAATGCCAGACCGACAACGAATTCCTAGGTCTGTAGTATGTCTTTCCAGTCAATTTCAAATCCGTCTTTACGGATTTCATGGTTCCAATTTATCGTCTCTTACAGAGAGGTAATGGCCCAGGTTCATATTTCTTTAACTTATATACAATGATGGGTTTGCTAAAACGGTTTGATTTGTTTTTTTTTTTTTTTTTATGGAGATGTAGTGGAGAAATTTAAACCAGATGATTGTTTTGTTAGATCAAAGTTGGGCTAATGTGGAAACATGAAGGCCTTATTATCTTAAAGATTTAGTTCTTCAGATTTAGCTCGGTCGGGATATTTGTCCAAATTTTAGCACACATTATTTGGGATTGTTTATATTGAGGGTGTATTTATTACCATGCTCAATTAATTCTTCGGGTTTAGAATTACCGATCGAATAAGAGTTTTAATAGTTACTTCTATTAGTAACCAAGGAGGGATTCGACTCATGATTACTTGAGAAATATATTCAAGAGTTCTTATCAAACTACCTAACCACCTAAAAATAGTTCAACGTATGTTAGATTTCACTTAATCTAGAATTTTTATTTTTGGTTAATGATTCTCGACCAATTTGAAGTTTAATTGAAAAACAAATATCTCTTTGAGATTTTAGAAACTACGAGGTTCACCCTTAGTTTCTCACTTTCTCTGACTAAATATGCGAGTTGACTGATACAATATTATATTTATACTTATCTTTCAGACTTGACCATTGTACCCAATAATCAGGAATGGAGGCAGAAATTTTTTTATCAGGGGTCAAAAGTAATTAGTATGAAACGTTAGCAACCGAAGCCAATTGGGGAGACATAATGGAAAACCTACTCTGATTTAAATTTCAATATCAACATACTAAAAACCTTTATGAAACCTCTAATCCCCATCAAACAGAAAAATGAAATTAATCTCTCTCCTTGTGGCTGGATGACAAGCCTTTTAGTTACCGGGGTTAGTTATAAGGATTTTGTGTTTGAGTTGCAGGGTATGTACTTATTACATTTATGTAATTATCTTACTCTATTGAGCTTGTACGGTGTTCTGTGATCCTGAGGATTAGGTGGGCTTGGCTACAATTTTGCCTAGTACCTCAATCATTAAAAAAAAAAAAAAAAAAAAAAAAAATTGAAAAAGGAGTACTGTTTATGAGGCATGAAGTGTTCTGATTAGAATTGTATGGACTGATCACATATGTTGTATTGTTATCTCACCCATTAAATTCTGAGCTTAGGTGGTGAATTTTGTCCAGATTTTTCTTATGCCTGGGAGATTAATGTTATAATATTACTTCCAATCCAGATCGTTTAGAAGCTTTATGGCCATGGTTACATGTAAGGCTCATAGTTCTGGCATATTCCCTCGACCGCCAATTCTGTTTCTTAAATGTATGAATTGGGTTGTGTTCACCAAAAACTTAAACCTTAAACCCTAAACCAATCTGCCCATTGAGTTAAAATTTATCGTTCTATGAGTTCCATTGGCGCATCGGTATTACTGCTTGTTCATGCACAGATGGACCAATGTGGCAAATATTCAGCATTTTATAGTGTTGAGCACTACTATATCAGTGTTAGATGCTTCGATAAGGCATTTTAGTTAAACAAGAAATTATTTACGGAGTACAAATTATTTGGCTTTGAAGCCATACTTTTTCCTGTTAAAATTCTTACATTTCATTTTACTTTTTATGTTTTTTATAACAAGTCAACTTGAGATTGGAGCCATAGTAGTTCAAAACCAGTTGATGAGCAGCAACATAAAAAATTGCACCTCACAATTCTGCTTCTATTTTATCACAAGGAAGATGGGCACATAAATGGCATACCAAACTAGTGCACCATGTACTAGGATAATTCATCAGTATACGAATGGCGAGTAACGATCGCATAAAAAGAAGACCTCCACGCTGATTCTTCTTAAATTAATGCAACTTATAAATTTAATTAATATACCGATGCACAAATGAATCGACTCAACAAAACCGACACACATTCTTATTTACAGATGAAAAAGGTTGAAGAGAGAGTTCATCCAATATCTTTAGATCTTAGGGTCCCTGTACAATCCAGATCAACCCAACCCAACTTCACTGGAAGGATTTCCAGCAAACCAACGGTTGAATCACTACAACAGGGCAAATCTTACCCATCTCGAAGGCTTCGCAGCAATACATATTTCGTTGCAGCTTCAATTACATTAGCTTCTTCGATTTGCATATTGCTCAAAATTTGAGGGAATTAACCTAATCAATTGCATCTCTAAAAATTCAATCCATTTATCTTCTAAAGTGGGAGAATGCACAATTTATACAAATTTGATTCAAAAACAAGGATAAGAATACATGATATGGAAACAAGCCACAGACTTGCAGAATCTGTGCTTGAATGTTGTTGATTTCTCATTTCCTTGCTATGAAATATAATCAGTAAGATAAGGTGTAGGCACACATTCGTTATCTTGCCCACTTCACTAATATCGGCAACTTATATTCAAACTTTTAATACATGTATACACATACACACTGCTACGTATGTATATCGATCTATGGCATGTACTACAGAAGGTGTACCAATGTTCAGACAATGCATGTACCTCCATCAATTAATTCCAAATATAAAAAAATTATAAATACAACGAAATGCCACAAACAACATCACACAAAAGGGAAATTGCAAGCTGGCAAGATCTTCAGTAAATAAAACAACTTCTGGGAAAAAAAAAAAAAATTACCTTCTGTGTTCAATAGCAGCTGAATCTATGTCAAACTGCTGTCATTTGATGCCAAGAGAGATTAGCTACTATCGTCAGCTTTTGAAATGCTTTTTTGCTTTTTGATTAGTCCATCCATTAAATTCATGTAAGTCGATTTGTTTATAGGGATACCCTTTTGTTTTGTTTCCTCAAAAATGCGCATTGCATCCCCTTGTATTTCCCTTGATTACACAGTTCATTGATCTGCTTGGAGTAAGCGATGGAACTTGAATCAAATCCCTCAGAAGTCTCAGCAGTCACCACACTCTGCCCCTGTACCAGTTGAATTGGCAGATCCTTTAATTTTCCTTCTTCAACCATTTTAGACTTGAAATCCTCTGTTTCTTGAAGCCCACTGGCATCAGTTAGTGCCCCATGAATGATATTAAATGTATAATGATCAGGCCTTAATTTCTTTTCTCCCATTTCAGATAAAAGATCAAATGCATCCTTGAATCTCCCTTCCTTGCATAGACTTGATATCATTGTATTGTAAGTAACTGCATCAATTGTCCTCCCTTTAGAAATCCATGTGTTGAAGAGTTTAAGAGCCTTTTCCAGCATACCTCTCCACAAAGCCCATCTAAGAAGAATATTACAGATAAACATGTAAGGTTTTAATGAGTTCTCAACCATTTTATTGTGAAACTGAAATGCTTTTTCAAATTGTCCCTCCCTGCAGTACTCATGAATAATTGTATTGTATGTGGTTTCATTCGGGATTAAACCATTCTCAAGAAGCTCATTCAACTTGTCAATGGCTTGCTCAGTCATTTCTGAATGACATAGCCCGGCAATTATAATGTTATAGCTAACAATACTAAGAACAATCTTTTTCTCCTTCATCTCATCCCAGAGCTTCAAAGCTAGGTCCACCTTTTCGTCCTTATAATATCCCGTGATAAGAATTCCATAGCTCACCTCATCAAGATAATAACCCCTCTTGCTGGCTCTATTAAGCAAGTCGTAAGCCTCATCAAGCTTCTTCTCCCCACATAGAGTATGAAGAATGATATCGAGTGTAAAACTATTCATCTTCAAACCTTTCCTACCATCTCATCCATTGTTCTAAAAGCTTCAGCCATCTTCCCTGCTTTACAATATCCATTTATCAAAGTATTGTAAGTAACAATGTCTAGTGGAAACCCACTTTCTTCCATTTCCCTTATAGTATTACTTGTTTCTTGTGTTCTGCCTTCTTTCAAATACCACTTAATTATAATATTATAAGTAACTGCATTCGACATCACTCCTTTCTCACCCATTTCATCAATCAACTTAAATGCCTCTAAACTACTACCCGATTCAAAACATCCATTAATCATAGTATTATAAGTAACCACATCAGGCAACAACTTCAAATCCTCCATCTCATTCCTCAACCTAAAAACCTCCTCCAACTTTCCGTCAGCACACATTCCATTAGTCAACATATTATATGCCCAAACATCGGGAAACAAATTATTTAATTTCATCAACTCCATCACCTTCACCGCCTCCTTCAACCACCCCAACTTACAATACCCACATATCAAAATATCATATGTGCTCCGACTAGGTAACAACCCTTTATTCTTTATATCTAACAATAATTCCCTAGCCTTACTCAACCTACCTTTCTTACACAAAGCATCCAATATCGTATTATACGTTACATTATCAGGTAAACAACCAAAACCCTCCATTTTTTTTCAGCCACTCAAGTGCATCCACAAACTTATTCTCCAAGCAAAATCCATATATAACCACATTAATAGTACTAGTATTAGGTTTAACTCCAAGAACACTAGTCATATCTTTAAAAACTCTATTAGCAAGCAAAATCGATTGTGAAGAAGGGTGTCTTACCAGTCCATTTATAAGCGCATTGCAAGTCAACAATCTAGGCAGAACTTTTAACCTCTTCATTTTATTGAAAATCTGAGTAGTCGAGTAGGGTTTCTCGGACTCAACATAGGCACTAATACATGTGTCAAATAGCGATTTTGACAGCTTAATACCATATTTCTTGGGGTCCCAGTTATTGAGGTTAAAAATGTAGCCATGAAGAACGTGTCGGCAATCAAAGTTGATGAAAGAAACAAGTAAAGATTTGGCATCCGAGTACTTGTGATATTCAGAGAGTGAAGGGAGGAGAGAAAGAAGCGAGAGAGGGGATTGTGTGAGAGAGGGAGGTAAACGAGACTGGGCCCATTTGAAGAAGGAGACAAGACTGTTAGGTCTCTAGGATAGGGTTTTGGAAGAGAGAGGAGAGAGGAGAAAGGAGGAGTGGCTGAGTGAGGTGTTGAATGTGTGGAGTGAGTGATTCAAGTGGAGTTTTATCTTTCGTTAGAATCTCAGTTTCGGTTCTTAAGAGCTGGGGTTCAGTTGAATCCTGGTTTGGATTTGGTGGCCGTGGTGGTTGACCTAATGGTGGAGTTTTTTTAGAATGGAGTGGCAATTGATTATCTGTCACTGCGTGCGGGGTTTTATTTGGACTTTTCAGATGGAGGGCAAAATGATAAGTTCAGAGGAGGGTAGTTTAAAATTTAAGGATTAATTGCAATGATCTCCCCTGATCTTTGATGTAATTTTTAAGTACCCCCATAATATGAGAATTATTTTATTACCCTAAAATATTTTATTTAATTGCATGGACCTCCCCTAGCAGAAGGTCAGAGAAATATGAATGTGGTTATCTTTTAGAAAGAAAGAGACCAATTTTTCTGTGTTGGTTATTTTTATTAAATTAATGTAAAAGTAATCATTCATCTTTCAAATTTCAGTAAGCTATAATGACACTGTTTAACATAACGGTTATTCTATCAGTGGATTTGTGGTAAGCTGTGTTTGGAATTGGATTCTGTTTAGCTTATATTTCTCGAGAAAATGGAGGATTTTGGAAAAATAAAGAAACAAGAAGAGGTGGTGAAAGTGAAACTAAAGCCAATAGAAGAAGCTTGGTGGAATTAGCACAAATTCAAATCAGCTAAGCTTTCTATGTTTTGGTCTAATTAATTTTGGCTTTATATTACTCTGTACTTTCAGTTGGAGAAGAAACTCATATCCATGAGAGAGTATTGAGATTTTCTCATAGATTTTGATGGTGTAATCATGCTTTTCAATAGGTTCTACATTATGCATCCAGAAGATCAACCATTGAAGTTTTCAACAATTACCCACCATGCAAGTGTGACTCAGTAGTGCTTTGGATCAATTAGGGGTCATGTTTGTTCAGTATCTTAGAGCCGTGAAGCCCTCCATTGTTGATTCGAATGAAACTAAGGGTTGGACATGTATTATGCAGCTCACTGTGGTCATTCATTTATGTGAAAAACTCATACTTTTCAAACTTATGAGTTGTATGTGCACATAAGTTCTGCATGCACACTGGTTGCTAAACTTGAGTCTTGGCTTGTTTCTTATAGAGTGTGTATGCATAACTGTTTGTGTTTTCACTCTCGATTCAGATATTTGCAACCCAGCACAAGTTGCATAATTGATAAAGTGAAAAAAAATATTGTTTATCTTTGTCTATCATTTTGTAGGACCTTTTTACATGAGTCATAATATCCTCAAATGGTCTTAGGGAATAAAGTTTCTTTTCCGATTTGTTCTGTGGTCCAAACCAAAAGAATGAATACTTTCCTTATTTGCACAAACATGCGTCAATCCCTTGTTGGCTGACATGACACTATTTTGTTAAGCAAGAAATCCTTCATTATATAATACCCTTTCTTGCGTGTATGAATCTAACCTTTTGATATTTTGTTTCATTATACTCTGAATTTCTTAGAGTATTTTCCTCTCTTAAAGTTTAAGGTTTATTTCCATATTTGTGTCAAAACCTCACTATATCAAACACGTTATTGATGGCTCTTAGAACATGGTTCCTTAGCTGATGCTAGTGTGTGGTGTTGGTGCTTGAAGCTTAGTGTTTCACAAGCTGTTCATGGGTGTGTTTCCGGCATGAAAAAGATCTAAGGAGTTGCTACACGTTAAGGATTCAGAGTGTGGTGCTAAGTGTAAAGTTGAACAGAGATTTTTTTTTATTGTAACTTAGATCAACTTTGAACTATATCTTGTAATGTGTTTTTAACTTAGTGGATTGCTTTGATCTGTACAAGGTCGTATGGATATAGGCTAAAAGTGGATTTAGTTGAACCATGTACATGACTGCGTTCTTTAATTTCCTCACTTGTGATTGATGTGTTTAAATTGAAAATGTTTAATCTACATGGTAATTATTCCGTTGCACTTAAAATAGGTAACCACACTCTAACGTGAGTTAAATCTCCAACTCTCTCCCCAGTAAGTGGTATCAGAGCGTGTCCTGATTGCTTCAATTGATCTTTACTCATTTTGATTGTTTCGTGTGCATCTGAGTGTCTGATTGTTGGATGAAATCTGATCTGTGTCACATTTTCATTTCAAATTTATTGTGTGTCTGTGTGTGCACTTCCGTTTGTTATGTTAGCATCTGTCTGATTGTTTTTCATCATGAGTTTCTTCACTGAAGGAGGATTTGCTTGTAGACCACCTCTATTAGAAGAACCTAACTACTATACATGGAGACCTAGGATGTGTGCCTTCCTTAAGTCTATAGCTGAAAGAGTATGGTCCACAGTTGTGAATGGTTGAACACCCTCAGTTATTGTTGAAAATGAAGTGTCTAGACTAAAACCTGTTGCTAGTTGGACTGTTGATGAGATAACTCTAGCAAACTATAACTCTAAAGCCCTTCATGATCTCTTTAATGCTGTTAATGTGAATAAATGAAAGTTGTAGCCAATTGTGAGCTTGCTAAAGATGCTTGGGATAGGCTTCAAGTAAAAAATGAAGGCACTAGTACCATTAAAAAAGATAGGCTTAGAAGACTTGTCACTGATTTTGAAAATCTGAACATGAAAGATGATGAGACTATAACTAATTTTTATGATAGAATTTGTGATATTTCTAATAAGTATTTTGCTTTGGGAAGAAGAACATATACTAATGCTGAACTTATTAGGAAAGTACTTTGCTCTTTACCTCTAGTGATATTTCTAATAAGTATTTTACTTTGGGAAGAGCATATACTAATGCTGAACTTATTAGGAAAGTACTTTGCTCTTTACCTCNTCCGTTTGTTATGTTAGCATCTGTCTGATTGTTTTTCATCATGAGTTTCTTCACTGAAGGAGGATTTGCTTGTAGACCACCTCTATTAGAAGAACCTAACTACTATACATGGAGACCTAGGATGTGTGCCTTCCTTAAGTCTATAGCTGAAAGAGTATGGTCCACAGTTGTGAATGGTTGGACACCCTCAGTTATTGTTGAAAATGAAGTGTCTAGACTAAAATCTGTTGCTAGTTGGACTGTTGATGAGATAACTCTAGCAAACTATAACTCTAAAGCCCTTCATGATCTCTTTAATGCTGTTAATGTGAATAAATGAAAGTTGTAGCCAATTGGGAGCTTGCTAAAGATGCTTGGGATAGGCTTCAAGTAAAAAATGAAGGCACTAGTACCATTAAAAAAGATAGGCTTAGAAAACTTGTCACTGATTTTGAAAATCTGAAAATGAAAGATGATGAGACTATAACTGATTTTTATGATAGAATTTGTGATATTTCTAATAAATATTTTGCTTTGGGAAGAACATATACTAATGCTGAACTTATTAGGAAAGTACTTTGCTCTTTACCTCTTGTGATATTTCTAATAAGTATTTTACTTTGGGAAGAACATATACAAATGCTGAACTTATTAGGAAAGTACTTTGCTCTTTACCTCGGAGGTTTATGTCAAAGGTCACCACAATTGAAGAATGTCAAGATATGGATGCTATGGACATTGATGAACTCATTGGCTCTCTCCAAACCTATGAGTTGAATATGCAATGCTAGAAAAAACAGAAATCGAGTAAAGGTTTAACTCGCAAACGTGAGGTTGATTATGATCCTTTTGATGATTGTGATTTAAGTTCATTGGATGATGAAAATCATGCTTTACTTACAAAGAATTTTGCTAATTTTCTTAAGAAAAACATGAAAAAGCCTCATAATAGTGGTTATGGCCGAAAACCTTTTGTGAAAAAGTTCTATGACCATCAAACCCTTGGTACCTTTACAAAGAAGTTTTCAAAAGATAAAGAAAAGAAAAACAAACGTATCAAGTGTTTTGAATGTGAGGGTTTTGGGCACATACAATCTGAGTGTGCTAAAACACTGAAAAAGAAGAAAGGTAAAGCTATGGCTACCACTTTAAGTGAGAGTGAGCATGATGAGAGTGTGATGATGATTCGGGAGATGATGAAAATGTTCTTGCATTCACCGTGAATCAAGAAGATGGTAAGAGTGAGGTTTTGAATGACACTGTTGATATTTATGTTGAGCAAGAAGAGGTATATGATAAAATGTATGACCAATGGCTAAAGGTTGTGAAAAAGTTGCAATCTCTTGGTATTGAGAATGCTACTTTGTTGAAACAAAAGAAAACCTTATCCAAAAAGATTGTTGTTCTTACTACTGAACTAATTGAGGCTAAGACCATCATTGATAAATTAAATGTTGATTCCCTTAAGCTGGATGAAGTACTTGGTCAAGGGAAATCATTTAGAGATCGATATGGTTTGGGCTTCAGTCTTAGTGCTAGCACATCGAAAGCTAGTGCAAGCACATTTGTGAAGGACACCAAAACTTTTGCTAAAGGTACAACTGTGAGATAGGCTATGAAGGTATCAAAATTCATTCCTATTTTGCCATTTTTGTAACAGGAAATGTCACATCAGACCTAAATGCTTCAGGTTCATTGCTTATTTGAAGAAATTTTTTAAAAACCATAGTTTTGTTGCTAATGTAAATCATAATGCTAATGATGATTTTTCTTCCAAAAGTGTTTGGAAACCTAAGGCTGATGTGAACTATTTTGTGTCTCATACTTCTTTGCTTGCATTTCAAAATGATCTTTGGTATCTAGACAGTGGTTATTCAAGGCATATGACAGGTAATAATCTCTTTTGACTGAACTTGAATCAGTTAATAGTGAACTTGTCACTTATGGAGATGGAAAGAAAGGTAAAATTCTTGGCAAATAGTCAATTGTGCTACCTGATTTTCCTATTTTAAAAGATATCTTACTTATTGATAGTTTGAAAGCTATTTTGATTAGTATTAGTCAAATTTGTGACAAAGATTTTATGGTTTAATTCTCAAAGGACAAGTGTCAAATTTTGAATGGTAAAGGTGTTTCTCTACTTGAGGGAAAAATGTCAAATGACAATTGTTACTTGCTTTCTAACCATGTGTCTTATTTTAGTTCTAAAATAGATTCAACAAACTTGTGGCATGAGAAACTTGGTCACATGAACTTCAAGGACTTGGTAAGACTCTAAAAAAAGAAAGCAGTTAAAGGACTACCAAAACTTGAACTTCTAAAAGGTAATGTGTGTGGTCCATGTCAACAAGGTAAGCAAACCAGAATATCTCATAAAGCTTTATCAAATCTCAATACCTCATGTGTTTTGGAATTGCTCCATATGGATCTAATGTGGTCTATACAAACTGGAGTTTGGGAGGTAAGAGGTATGTGTTTGTTTGTGTTGATGATTTTTCAAGGTATGCTTGGGTTGATTTTTTATGTCAAAAATTTGGTTCATTTAATGCATTTCAGAAATTGGTCAAAAGGTTGCTTGTTGAGAAGAGTTCTAAAGCTACAAGGATAATGAATATAAAGAGTGATCATCGAAAGGAATTACCATGGAAATGAATTTGAGAATGCTGATTTTGCTAACTTTTATGAATTGCAGGGCACATTCCATGAATTTTAAGCACCAAAAACACCTCAACAAAATGGTGTTGTGGAAAGGAAAAACATAGTGGTTCAAGAGATGGCTAGGGTGATGCTTAATGCCAAAAAGTTTCATACAAGACTTTGGGCCGAAACTATTAACACAACATGTCATATTTCTAACAAGGTTTATCTTAGAAAAGGTACTGTTCAAACTCTCTATGAGCTGTGGAAATGTAAGAAACCTGATCTCTCTTATTTTCATATGTTTGGATGTAAATGCTACATTTTGAATGATAGAAAGAATTTAGGTGAGTTTGATTCTAGGAGTGATGAAGGAGTTTCCATTGGTTATTCATCTAATAGTTGTGCATTCAGGATCTATAATATACGTTCTGAAAAAGTCTTAGAATCTATTAATGTTGTGTTTATTAATATTCTGTTTTTATAATAAAATATTGTCGAAATAAAAAGAAGTCAAATTTTTTTTTCGCGGGTATTAAAAGGTGAGAGAGGTTTCTAGTGGAAGTATTTTTTATATTGATGGTTTATGAAAGATTGAGAGATCAAGTACAGAGACCTATCACGTGAATATCGATGAAAGTAAAATTAAAAGTCTGTAGATTAAAAGGAGGAAGAAGACGCTGCCTTCCAGTTCGAGCAAGAAGAGACTTTGACAAGTCGTCCTTCGGACACACCAAAGCATTCAGAAATGAAACGTACACCAAGAGTGCTTTGACAAGACGTCTTTGGACACACCAAGATGTGCTTTTAGTGGACTATAATTTTGTAAAAGCAGATTCTTATAAATTTATCCAAAACGTGTTTCATGGTTTGTTCTTATATAATTGTTCTATCTGCAACATTATTCTCCATCAACATCTCTTTAGTTTCTATTCATGGGACCTGAAGACCATTACTGAGAATAATTGGTTTACAATGGAGGAGACTCACCATGTGAACGAATTAATAATAGACCTTATGATTATTGTATTCCAAAGACCCACATACCCTAGATGGTGAAAGCTGCAATGTTATTTGAGCAAATATTAAGAATACTTATTTCTATAGAGAGAACATAAAAGACTACCCTTTAAGGTTTTTGAATTTATTATTGGATGATATAATTTTTGTATTTTTTATCACATGGACCGTCAAAGTTTAATTTTGAAAACTATATCACTGATACCTCTTTACTCTAACTTCATTATGTTGCCGATAGTGTTAGATGGATAAAATAATAACTTTGATTTTACAACAAAGTGTTGGGGTAAAATAATAATTTGAGCTTATTAGATAGAAAGTGTTTTGTAAACTGAATTATAATGTAAGGAAATTAGGGCAAAGGCCAAAGGGGTATCACTGTATCAATGATAAAGTTTTCAAAATTTTAAGGGTCCATTTAACAAGGCAAACGAGTATCAGAGTTACATTTTTCAAACTTTAAGGTTTCATTAGATAAATAGTGCTGAATTTGTTATCCAAATGATAAATGAAAAACCTTGACGGCCGTCTAGATATTCTTCCATTTCTATATATATAGCTAACGTTTATGATGAATTTCCATGAAACTAATGCTCAAAGAAAAGGAGCGAGGGGCTCACAGAACCATAAATATTAATTAATTATTGCTCTTAATCATCTTCATTTGTTGTTATTGCAGATCATAATCCTGTTACTCTGGACAATCAAATTCAAAGCATCAGAAGCTTCATGTCAAACGAGTTGTGGTAAAGTCCAAATAAGCTATCCCTTTGGAATTGAAGCAGGCTGCTTCTTCAATGAACGGTTTGAAATAACCTGCAACATCTCTTCTACTCCCTCTGGACAACCTTTCTTGACTAAGATGAAGCTGAAACTAGCAGAAGACACTGCTGCTATGAGCTTCGGGATAGGTGTCGAAATGCCTGCAATTTCTTTAAAAAACACTTCTACAGGTAAGGGTGTTCAAAAGAACTAATTGGAACTGGAATCGACGGGTACTCGAGGTTTGGTTCTGGTTCTTACCTAGAACCAGCTGTCAATGGGTAGGTTCTGGTTTCAAATTTTTGGAATTGTTACTGTACGGTTCCAGTTTTGGTTCCAGTTCTATAGGAACCGGAACCAAAACTGGGAACCGAGACTAATATAAAATAAAATTTAAGAGTATGGGGTTAATAAAAACTTTTGTAGAAAAAATAATGTGAATACCTTTATATTTATATTTCATAACATTTAAAGTCTGTTGGTTTGACTTTTGAGAATCTACCTTTACAAAGTAATGGAGTTTGTAATTTTGAATTTATAATTTGTAATTTTATTTTTGTTAACAAGTGCCAGGTGGGGGTATTGTAAGTTTTTAAGGGTTTTTTTGTCATTTTAAAAATTTTGGGAGTCATTGAATTTTACAGGTACCCCAAAACCGGAATCATTGTTACAGGTTTCGATTTGGTACCTAGGACCCGAACCATCGTTTCTGGTTCTGTTTGGTTTCAATTTCAAGGACCCGTCGGTTCCGGTTCCGGTTCCGATTTCGGTTCCTTCAAAAAATGCGGATACTCGAACCGAACACCCCTAGTTTATCCTACTAAAGATTTTTTGTCTTTTCTAATCTTTTATTGACATTTGTTACAATATTTGTTTTATTATTATGTTATCATTTATCTTCTTGGCTTGGTTACATTCATAATCTATAATTGAAATATGCTCTTAATTAATTACCTATATTAATTTTGCAGAGAGAAAGTAATGCACAATTTAAGGTGTCGCTGGAAGTTTTCAGCTACAGATAGGGGATGAGCTTTTGATGTAACAAAGCAAGACATACAAAATGAAGAGAATCATCTCTTTGTGTGACATGATGAACAGGTTATTAGTTTTTTAATAACTAGATCTAGCAGTTTGTTAATAACGTTATGATCCCATAGATCAAAACCTCAGGATGAAATCGTAACTTTATCAAGTTTGAGAATAGTGTCTAATTAATTGTAATTGCTATTAGATTAACATTGTTATGTAAACGTAATTCCCTATATTTTTGTTTTACTGTAATAGGTTAATTATGCAGGGAATCATGGAAGCATAGGAAAGTTCAAAAGAAGCTAATTGTAATGCCATCATCTTATCGTCTTCTTCTCATATTCATTGACTGCCAGATTGACTCTCAACGACCGAGAATCCCAAGGTTAAGAGCTGCCCGACAGAAATTGATCCAGATTGGTTGATGATGCAAGAAGCTAGAAGGCGCTAATCTATTGATCACAAATTAATTTTTTTTTTTTTTTTAATTAAGGCTTCGTTTGATACGAATAATCTGAATAGAGTTTATATATTGAAGTAGGGGTTTTATTAGAGTCTGAACTTGTTAATTGTTTGGTTAAGAAGATGAAAAAGTTTTCTAGTAATAATATATCAAAACTTTTTTAATATACAAGAATGGATTTCTGTCAAATTATAAAATACGATAGAGATATTTGAAAATTTTAACACTTCATGTAAGCTCAAACAGAGTTTATGGGATCTGATCAGATTCTCTGATAAGCTATAAAATAATTTACTTAAAATCTTAGATGTACTTTTGAGTTGTAACAACAATTTAAAGAAATTTCAAAAGTGCTTATATTTTAAATAAGCTCTTTTAACCAAGCAAAGCAAGACATAAGTTAAAGTCGTTTAATCACTGGTGTTGACCAAGGTTGAATTTTTCATTTAAGTGTAAAAAGGAGAAATGGTGCCGTTTCTCTCTTTACTTTCCTCTTTGTTTGCTTTATTCACTCTCTCTCTCTCGTTCACTCACTCACCTCTTCATATAAAAGTGGTTAACCTTCTCTGTAACAGTTAGCAAAACAAGTAATACCAGAGCATCTTCTTCCCAAAATTTTTCACTTCTTTCTAATTTCACATGGTATCAGAGACCCTAGACTAACGTCATGGCCAATCGTCTGAATCAAATCAGTTTGTGATCATACGCGCGATGTCTCAAATTTCCAGTCACAATTTCACCTCAGCTTTTCCTTCGTGTCTTCAAGTCATAACCCCAAATTGACTCGCGACAATTACGAGATAACTACCGATTTTGAAGTTCCAAGTAATTTCAGCTGTTGGAGCTCATGAATTAGAAGATCATCTCATAGGTTTGATTTCTTGTCCTTCTCCTTTAATCAGTGTTGAAGATAGTTGTTAGTGAATCAGGAAAGTTAGTTCGAAAGATACCTTGGTTAAGAAATAGTAAATCCATTATGTTGCATGGAAAAAGACTGTAGTTTTTGGTAACCTGGTTGTTAGCCTCAATTTCTAAGTGCATGTTTTCGTATGTATCAAAGTGTCAGTCTTCAACTGCTATTTGGTTAACACTTGAGAATGAATTCTTGAAGGATTCAAAAGCAAGAGCTCTGCATTTGAAAAATTTACTGCAAAAACGCAAAAGGAAACCTAATGTTAGTGAATACATTAAGAAATAAGGGATAGCTGAAAATTTGTCAGCAGTGGGCAAGTAATTCCTGATGAAGATTTGCTCCAATAATTCTTGATGGTCTAGACCAGAGTTTGATGCTGTCGTAGTTAACTTGACATCCAGATTGATTCCAAGTTTGATTCAGTTACTCTTCGAAGCATAGTACTTACTTCAAAGTTTGAGATGAGAATGAAAATTTAATTCCATTAATTTTCAAAGCTCTGTTCATCTTGCTTCCATTAGTATCCAGAACGCAACTGATCAGTCCAATGTTGCTCAATCCATACGTTCTCCTAGCCTAATACTACAATCTGACACCACCATACTCCTATCCTACTAGTACTCATCCTCTTACCCATTCACTATCCCTCAATTACATCCTCTACAACCTCAGATTGCTCCCAGAAATCAATTCCCAGTATCCTTTAATAATCCCGTTGATCACTACACTTACTCAGCTCACATAGACAATACAAACACCTTTTCCAGCAAATAATCCATCTAGTTTTAACCAGTTTGGAAGAGGTAGAGGAAGAGGTACTAATAGCAAGGGAAGACATTTGTCAAGTGTGTAATAAAATTGGACATACTGCAGTCCAATGTTATCACCGGTACAACTCTTACTTATAATGGTGTGCCACCACCTACAGGAGGTCACATTGGACAACCACTAGTCCTATCACTCATTTTCAGCAGTCCAATACACCATATGGCCATCAGTCGAACAGCCACACTCAACCACATAGAGTATCACTTGGTTCTCATGATGTCAATAATATGCACCTCAATTTGTCCACCATCCTCAGCAAACACAATACACGGTCCCTACTACTTATGTACCTGGTCAGCAACACATTCGATCACCAGACAGCAACAACTTTCAGCCACAACAGAATCTTGCCGCATCATCTGGAGTAAACTCAATTGGTTCCTCATACTCTTGCTCCTGTTTCACAAGGGGTCAAAGTTCCCAGTCAACAACCTAGTGGTTCCAGTCAAGCATATTGGTTGCAAATCAGAATCAGACATTTTCTGGTCCTGCTAACAAAGGATGCTCTCTGACTGTCTCTCAGCCCCTTGCCAAGATCCTGCTTGGTACATGGACTCAAGTGCAACTGACTATGTCACGCTGACCTAAATCACCTCAATATTGCCACAACTATATGGAGCTAGCAACTTCAAGTAGGTAGTGGTGAGTTTCTTCATATCTCTCATGTAGGACTTACTCTCTTACCTAATCTCTTAAATCTAAATGTCTTTACCTGAAAAATGTGTTGTGTGTGCCTAGAATTCCAAAAACTTACTTAGTATATCTAAATTTACTAAGGATAACAATGTTGTAGTTGAATTTTCTGCTGATAGCTGTGTGGTAAAGGATAAAATTACAATACAGTGTTACTGCAGGAAACTTAAAGCTGGGTTGTACCAATTGAATCTATCCTCTGTCCTGCCCTCCACTCACCAAAAGTTTGCTCACCTTCTGTTTTTCCTCGGCTGCCAGTCTCGTCTGTCTCCAAGACTTTTGCTAGTACTACTAAGCCTAACTGTCCAGTATCCATCCATTGTTGACCTTGTATCACTTTAGATAAGTCCAATAATGATGTCTAATTGTTTTGGTGATGTTTGTAGTTCTTTTGTTGCAAATAAATTGCATCTGATGTATCCATTAAATCAAAGGCATCAACTTGTAATGTCAATGCACCTTGCTCAATTACGTAATTCGGTTATCTTAATAAAAACTTGGATTTTCTACTTGTTTAAATGACAACTCTTCAATACTACATCATCACAATACTGATTACTACACACCATCTGATAATTTTATATATAACACCATCACATGTGCATAATTGCTTGCATTCTACTTTAGCTTGGCCAATCACTGATTCCCTCATGATTCTGCTCTTATGACTGGCATAATAGACTAGGGCACCCATATGCTGAAAGTCTTCAAAAAATTCTCCTACAAATCCCCAGCTTATCATGTCCAGAAATAAATCTTCTATTTCTTTTGTGATTCTGTCAGTTAGGAAAACTTCATAAAACCATTTTCCTGTCTCACATTCAAAGCTACGCTCCCTAGAACTTATTCACAGTGACATTTGGGCCTGCCCCAGTGTTATCTTTAGAGGGTTTTAGATATTATGTACAATTCATTGATGACTTCAGTAGATTTACATGGCTTTTTCCATTAAGAACAAAGCGAAGTAGCTTATGTTTTCATCAAGTTTCATCACCTAGTGAGGAGACAATTTAATCACAAACTTAATTGTCTCCAATCTGATCAAGGGAGTGAATATAGAGGCTTAATTTCCTACTTAACGACTGTTGGAATTCAGTTTAGACACTCTTGTTCTATGTCACCAACAAAATGGTAGAAGTGAGAGGAAACTAGACATGTAGTTGAGACAGGCCTAACTTGTTAGCTCATGCATCCATGCCCATGCATCTTTGGTGGTGTGCATTTGACACAGCAGTTTTCTTAATAAATGAACGCCCTCATCTGTGTTAAATTTTGTTTCACCTTATCAAGTTTTATTTGGTCGAGTCCCTCTTTATTCGTCCTTGAAAATTTTTGGTTGTGCATGTTTTCCTTATTTACTGACTTTAATCAACACAAGTTTAGTTTCCATTCCTCAAAATGTGTTTTTATAGCTTAGTCTAGTTCACAAAGGCTATAAATGCTTGTCTTCCAATGGAAAAAATTTCATTACACCAAGTGTCAAATTCAATGAAAATGAGTTCCCTTATATGTATCTTTCACCCTTCAGTTTCCTCTCTTCACCTGTCACAGTCATGAACCTATCCTACCCAATTTTCCTTTTGTCTCTCATTCACAATCTCCAACTCTCGAATCCTACTGTCTTAAACCATACTTCTGATCCTACACTTTCTAAACCTCATTCTCAGCTAAACTATGGATACATCTCCTCCCATCAACTCAATTCCAACGAAGTCTCTCTCCAACAACCTGTCCTGTGATTAGTTCTTCACCACAGTTAATCAGTATAATTCTTCCACAACACTGATTTTCCTACTTCCTCACCATACTCATCAGATTTACAACCTGCCCCTTTAACACATTCACAGATTTACAACCTGCACCTTTAACATATTCACCATTTTTACAACCTGCGCCTTTAACACATCCACCCTGCAACCTGGAAATAACCCACACGATGCTCAACCTGTCAATTCTTCTGTCTTCCCATATGTTGAAATTCCACCACTCTACCATCTTGAAGTTGATTTATCTTCATCTAGTTTCCTTCTTCCTCACAACCTTCTCTTTTCCCTACAAACACTCACCCATGATAACAGGCTAAAGCTGCCCAAACTAAAACTGCCCTCCTTACAGCCAATGAACCACCTGCTCAAGCTAACCTATTTCAGTTAAAGCCTTAGTCAGTGATGAATGGAGAGCACCATGAAGGCGGAATTTATGCACTTGAAAGGAACCAAACTTGGACTCTTGTTCCAGCCACTGCTGATATGACCATATGGGGAATAAATGGGTATTTAGAAGGAAATTCAATGCAGATGGCTCCCTTCAGATAAGCCAGGCTTGTACAAAGGATTCCAACAAACCCCTGGCCTAGACTACTTTGAGACTTCAGCCCTGTTGTGAAACCATCCACCATCAGAATTACATCACACTTGCTTTTTCTAATGGGTGGGAGATACAACAAATTGATATCAATAATGCCTTCTTAAATGGCACCCTTATGAAGCTGTTTTTATGAAGCAACCAGAGGGCTTTGTTGACTCCCATCTTCCTCATTTTGTATGCAAATTAATAACCCTTTATGGTCTCAACACAGCACCTGGGCTTGGTTTGACAAGTTAAGAAGCTCTTTTATAGAGGTTTTCAGAATTCCATTTCAGACACTAGTTTATTCACTTTGCATCATGATGGCCATATGATCTATCTCCTCATATACGTAGATGACATCTTGATTACTGGCAGTACACTCAGTTTATACATCAATTAATTCAGGATTTAACAGCCAATTTTCTCTAAAAGCTCTCGGTAAAGTTGAATATTTTCTTGGTATTGAACTTCTAGAACAGCTTAAGGTTTACACCTTAAGCAAACCAAATATATCTCAGATTTGCTGGCTAAAACAAAGATGTCTGAAGCTCTCCATGTCCTTCACCGATGGCTATTGGCACCAAGCTAGCTTTATGACAGTGAGGTTTTTAAAGACCCCACTCTTTATAGAAGCACCATTGGCGCCTTGCAATATTTAACACTCTTAGGCCTGACATAACTTCACTGTTAATAAGCTCAGTCATTCCTTCAAGCTCCTACTGACCTTCAATGGCAACCTTGTAAACGGGTACTTCGTTATCTCAAAGGCCTCAGATCATGGCTACCTTCAAACCAGCAGCCTCCCTAAGGTTGAATGTTATGCTGATGCCGATTGGGGTAGTAACCTTGATGATAGGCGTTCTACAAGTGTTTTTGTGTATATTTGGGGCCAAATCTATTCAATGGAGCTCTAAAAACAAAAGGTAGTGGCTTTATCATCAACAGATGCTGAATATCGGGCTTTGGCTCAAACTGCAACTGAATTGCTTGGCTTCAAGCTGTTTTTAGAACTGAATTATCTCTTCATGACTCCCCTGTTAGAGTGTGAT
Source organism: Pistacia vera (assembly GCF_008641045.1). Lineage (NCBI taxonomy): Eukaryota > Viridiplantae > Streptophyta > Magnoliopsida > Sapindales > Anacardiaceae > Pistacia > Pistacia vera. The sequence continues at coordinate 425,747 of NW_022196279.1, read as the reverse complement.
AACCTAGTGCGGAGCCTTGGCTGCAAACCCGGTTTTCCATCGCACCAAACATATTGAGCTAGATGCTCATTATGTTCGGGACCAGGTTATTGCAAAAAATTGGCTGTGCAATTGTTCCTTCTCATTAAAGATTGCTGATATACCACCAAACCTTTACATTGCTCAATTCCAAGCCTTAAAGGCTAAGTTAATGTGTTGATGTTAATAGCATACAGTAGCACTCAGCTAAGTTCAGTGTTGGATGAGATTGAAAGATTGTTTTTTTTTTTTTTTTTTTTGCAGTTGAGTTAGTTGAGTGTTGGATGTTTCAAAGATTGTTTTTTGCAGTTGAATATTGCAACGATGATCCCTTTGCAGTTAAATATTGCAACAGTTGATCAGTTGCCAAGTTGCAAAGTTATGCAGCAGTGAATTTTTCTTTAAGCAGCAGAGTGTTTGATGAATTGAAAGATTTTTGGCTGATATTGCAGCAGATGATTCTTTTCTGCAGTTGAATGGTGCAAATAGTTGATCAGTTGCTCAAGTTGCAAAGTTAATGCAGCAGTTGAATTTTCTTTAAGCAGCAGAGTGTTGGATGAGATTGAAAGATTTTTTGGTTGAATACTGCAGCAGATGATTCTTTTCTGCAGTTGAATGGTGCAAATAGTTGATCAGTTGATTGTTTTTAAGCACTGTTAGTTTGTCTCTAATCTGAATCAGTCATGGTTTTTAATCTGAATCCGAAGAAGGGTAAATCCTTGTCTGAATCTGAAGAAGGGTAAATCTCTTGATCAGCTAGTGAAGAATGTGAATCGAGAAAGGTTGTTTCAGTTATTGTACGCATTAGCAGAATGAATTTAGCAGATTAGCAGAATGAATTTTCTACAGTAGCAACTAAAAAGCACAGTTTCTGCAGTAGCAACTAAAAACAGCAGAATGAATTTAGCAGATTAGCAAAATGAATTTTCTGCAGTAGCAACTAAAAAGCAGCAGTTTCTGCATAGCACTAAAACAGCAGATGATTTTCTGCAGTAGCACTAAAAAGCAGCAGTTTTCTGCGTACAACAACTAAAAAGCAGCAGTTAATGCAGAGGATTGTTTCAGATAACATGTAGCAGATTTTTTTTTACATTGCAGATTTTTTTTGCAGATTGTAAGAAATGTTGTTATATGTTGCAATAGCATGAGAAGTTAGAACATAGTTGTTTGGTTTGAGGGAGCATGTTACCAAGGTTGAATTTTTCATTTAAGTGTAAAAAGGAGAAACGGTGTCGTTTCTCTCTTACTTTCCTCTTTGTTTGCTTTATTCACTCTCTCTCTCTCTCGTTCACTCACTCACCTCTTCATATAAAGTGTTAACCTTCTCTGTAACAGTTAGCAAAACAAGTAATAACAGACATTCTTCCCAAAATTTTTCACTTCTTTCTAAATTTCACAACTGGGTTACTATACCCAGAGGTCCTTGTTTTTGAGTCCACTGAGTAACCACTAGTTTCCCAAAAGTGTCAAGTTCAAAGATTTTTATGGGTTCAATATACTATGACTTAATTTATATATATAATATGAGAATACTTGACATGTTTTTCTCCAATAAATTATCTTACTATAATTAGCATCATTATTTAGTGTTATAATTTAATGAATATCATGCCATGATAAAATTTGCAGGCTGAGGAGAGAGAGTACAAGAAAATGAAGAGCGTCCAAAAAGAAAGAAAACCAAACCAAGTGCAACAACTTCAAAAGAAGAAAAAATGAGAGGTTCCAAGCTCCAACTAGTTTATTTCTAGCTTGGATTAATATAAATTTTGGTACAATAGCACTAATTATAATGGCTCAACTTTTATTTAAGTTTATTAATAATCCTCGGATGAACTTAATTAATATCAGGGTGGATTATTAAATAAATCATAATAAAAGAGATTGATAATAAATACTCACTTTAATAAACTTACAAGAAAACTAATATTACGGCAAGTCAATACTTTTACCTATGTAATCACTGCCAAAACCTAATATCTTGGTAGATTCGTCGGGAAATTTTTCTGTGGTGCTAATGCGTAAATATTATCTTTCTTCATCATTTTGTGTTGGAGTATGTCTTGGAGACAAGTGAGCCTGCAATGGCTTTTGCATCACAACAGTGAACTCTTCCTTCTCACTCAGTTCCACATCTTCTTCTCCAGCTACCACTCAAAATTCCACACCAAATTCCCAACAAAATACACCAAATGAAGCATCGCCAAACTCCACCCTGGACACATCCTTCTTCCTACTCCAAATGGCATCATCTTTATCTCCCTACTCCCTGTAATATCAAATCAAACTCTTCTCCATTACTCCTCAAAAACCTCTCTGGCTTGAAAGCCATGGGGTCTTTCCAAACTTCAGGATCCCAACCCATTTCGGCCACCAGAAATTCACCACACCATTTTTGGGAAATAAACAGCCGTTCAAAACTGTGTTTTCGTCACTGCATGTAGCACAAAATGGCCCGGAGGGTGACGCCTAAGCCTTCCAAAACCACTGCTTTTAGATATGGCAACTTCTGCAAATCTTCTTCTTTATGGCCTCTTGGTCATGAGGATTTAAATAGTTTTCACTTAGATTTTGCTTCATCTCCATGTAGAGCTTCCCTGGATTTCAGGATACTTCACTAAGTTTGCCAGATCCATTGAAGAGCTGTGGATGTAGTCAGTTCCAGCATCGAAAAACTCTGAGCATAAAGCTACTAATTCCTTTCTTCAAGCTTTCTCTTCTCTTCCGCGAGCTCCAAGTCCAATAATGTATCAACTAAGATTGGGTTTGTGTTTGTCAGGCTCGAATTGTTGTTAAACTTCTCTTGTTTCATCTTCTTTCTTGCTCTTATGAGCGGGATCGATACGTTTTCTTTGTCTTGAGTCTCTGATACAGCTCTTCCCAACGTTTTCGAAACAAAATCTTTCCAACGCTCGGCCAGAAGTTGAGAATCTGAAACCGTGGTAAGCCAAAAGCACATTTCTCTGCACACGTTCAATCTCTTTGATTTGTTCTTCTTCAAGCTTATCACCGAAGCACATGGTGCTAATAAGGAAACATGGCGTATCGAACATGATCAACCACACAAACAACCCAGATTTTGAGTGAGACTTAAGTCTGGCTACGAAATTTCCAATACCCACTTGCGTGCATGAGTACGACTTGACACGCGTGGTGGAGGATTTCGGAGGTGAGGTTGCGGCGGAGGAGCCGCCACGTGGGGCTGTAGAAGGCGGAACTGATGTTGTGCTGATTGCAGGATGCGATTTTGTCCGAGGAGAGCCGGTGGACGGTCAGCAAAGAAGGAGCTATTTTGAATCAAGGCCTGATGAGCAAGAGAGCGATCTGCATGAAGAATTGCAGGTTTGGAGCCAATTTTGAGACTGACGACGGGACCATATTTTAAATGGAGGTTTCGGAGGATGGACTCGAGTTCGGAGCGAGTTTTGATAATCAGTAAGAAGTTTCCGATGAAGGGAATGGTGGGAGGGCCGGGAGGGAGGCTGTGGGAGAGTTTTTTGGTGAAAGGGTTGAAGAAGAGTGTGATGAGTGCAGAAATGGAGAGGGAGATGAGGATGAGGAACCAGGTTTCCATGGTTGAAAAGTGAAGAGGAAAGTAGGGAAAATGGAACTTGGTGTATTTCTTAATGAGGTGAAGGTGTCAAGAGCCACCATATATATAACATATCAATTTTTTATGAAGAAATTATTTATTCATTCCTGGTTTACCTTGTGATGACGGAATCATTATTCCATGATTAATTCCACCAGTAATATCACGAAAAATATTATTAAATCAATTCATGTATTTCATGTAATTATTTCATTTAATAATTATCAATGGTATTAAGGGGAGGAGTTTTTAGAATATCAATGTTGCATGGGATGCCAGCTGGCGTAAATTATTGAAAATGAGGGAACAAGTCAGAAAGCATATTCGGACTACTCTTGGTAATGGATAGGATACTTTTTTGTGTTTTGATAATTGGCACCCGCAGGGACCCCTTGATAAGATTGTTCCTTCACTGATCTTTTACCTGTCAGGCTTGGGGCATAATGCCCAAGTGAGTGACATTTTTAGAAATGGGTTATGTGCAGTGATGGACCTAGGATTTTTGCCTAGGAGGGGCCTCATTGCTTCATCACTGTTTACCAATCAACTAGTGAAAACATAAGAAAATAACATCTGATTCATAAGGAAACACAAGAAAATTTTTACGTGGAAAAACCTCTTCAATATGAAGAGAGAAAAAAAAACCTCGGGAATCCAACGATCCACTTAAATCCAATATAATCAAAAGAATTTACAATAACCACAAATCCACCAAAAATATTCTACACAAATTTAGAGCTCAATCACAACTCTAACAAAAGTAAAATACACAAAGGTTTACAAAGAGATGGATTACAATCACTTCAAATCCAGATCTAGACGTTAACATTCCAACTCAATCGTCTAGATTAAAGATCCACACATCTCTACGTATTGACCCAAAAATCAAGTTAGAATGTATACCTAAAGATCTAAATAATATGAATATTGATTATTTAAAAATGAAAGCAAGTTAAAATAATATACCTGAAGATGTTCAATTTAACACAATTTTCCACTTCATTATGTTCTAAAAATGTTCAATGATATCTTCATTTTGAATTGTAGCAAAAACTTCCTTTTCAATGTAAACTATTAAGCAATTGTTCATCCACTCATCTCCCATTCGATTACACAAAGTATTCTTAATAAGATTCATTGCAGAGAACACCTTTTCAACAGTAGCCACAGGCAAAACCAGTGCTAATTTAATAACACCCTTTCAACTGTCATTTTCTTGCATATTTTCCTACAGTAGTAGGATCCATCTTATCAGTCTTGGTTTTGTTTCTTGTTCTGCCAACAGATGCTTGAGTGTTGAATGATCCATGTAGACTATCACCTTAGCACCTAGCAAATAAGAACAAAATTTGCCAAATGCAAAAACAACGGCTAATAGCTCTTTTTCTGTAGTGGTGTAATTCAATTGTGCATCGGTTAGTGTCTTGCTAGCGTACTGAATTACATGCAAAACTTTGTTCTTCCTTTGTCCTAAAACTACTCCTAATGCAAAATCACTAGCATTAGACATCGATTCAAAAGGTAGTTCCCAATTGGGAACTGCAATAATGGGTGCAGATACTAATAAATTCTTAAGAGTTTGAAAAGCATGCATGCATTCATAATCAAAATCAAAAGAGACATCCTTAATTAGTAAATTGCAAAGGGGTTTAGAGATTTTAGAGAAATCTTTGATAAACCATATATAGAACCCCGCATGCCCCTGAAAACTCCATACTGCCTTAACGTTTGCAAGTGATGGCAGCTTCTCAATCACTTCCGTTTTGGCTCGATCCACTTTGATGTCGTCCTTTGAAATTCGATGACCGAGTACTATTCCTTCCTGAACCATGAAGTTACATTTCTCCTAGTTAAGCATCAAATTTGTATCTTAGCATCGTTGCAAAACAAATGAGAGATTAGACAAGCAATTATCAAAAGAAGAAATGTGCCATAAAGACAAGTGAATGTCATATTCTCTTGATCTTCAGGAGCAATGACAATCTGATTATAACCTGAAAAACCATCCAAGAAACAATAATAAGCATGCCCTACCAATCTTTCCAACATTTGATCGATGAAAAGAAGTGGAAAATGATCCTTCCTTGTTGCTTCATTCAATTTCCTGTAATCAATGCACACCCTCCAACCTGTGACTGTCCTAGTTGGTATCAATTCATTGCTTTCATTCTTAATTACCGTGATACCCCCTTTCTTTGGAATTACTTGCACCGGGCTCACCCATGGACTATCTAAAATAGGGTAGATTATGTCTGCATCTAAAAGTTTTACCACTTCCTTTCTCACCACTTCCTTCATAGAATGATTCAATCTTCGTTGTGGTTGCACACTATGCTTGACATCATCTTCCATGAGTATCTTGTGCATACAAAAAGATCGAGAGATACCCCTAATATCCGATATGGTTCATCTAATTGCTGATTTGTGCTCCCTTAACACCCGAATCAACCGCTCTTCCTCTACTTTGCTTAGCCTTGCATTGATGATCACCGGAAAGGTTTCTGATTCACCAAGATACGCATATTTGAGGTGAGAAGGTAAAGGCTTCAGTTCAAGTTTTGGAGGTTCTTCCGTTCTTGCCTTTTCCGTCTCTTTTTCGATGTCAAACTCTTCAAATTCTGGATCTTGGCTTGCATTAATTGGCTGAAGTGCTTCCAAAAGTCTAGCACACTCATTCTTCGCCAGCTCATCTACCTCTGTTGTTTTTTTATTGGGCAATGCAAGCTTCTAAAGGTAGTTGAGGGGTGTTCTCTTCAATAGCATCTGCTACTAGTCTGTCCACCAAGTCTACACTAAAGCAAGAATCTGACTCTGATGGAAATTTCATGGCCTCAAAAACATTGAATGTCACCGTTTCATCTTGGACCCTTAAAAGCAATTTTCCTTTTTGCACATCAATTAGGGCTCTTCCGGTGGCAAGAGATGGTCGCCCCAAAATGAGAGGTATTTCCTTGTCCTCTTCCATATCCAACATAACAAAGTCTGCCGAAAAGATGACTTTGTCCACCTTGACCAATACATCTTCAACCATGCCCCTCGTATGTTTGATGGATCTATCTGCAAGCTGCAAAGATATGGTCATTGGTTTCACTTCACCAATCCCTAGTCTCCTGAAAGCAGAAAAAAGGCATTAGATTCATGCTTGCACCTAGATCACATAAAACTCTATCAAATGTAATATCTCCTATAACACAAGGGATAGTGAAACTCCCTGGATCCTTGAGTTTTGGTGGCAGCTTCTTTTGTAGAATGGCACTACACTCCTCCGTAAGCATCACTGTTTCCTCCTCTTCCAACTTCCTTTTGTTTGACAGAATTTCCTTGAAGAATTTTGTGTAGCTCGGCATCTGTTGCAAGGCATCTGCAAAAGGAATGTTAATACGCAGTTTTTTAAATATCTTAATGAATTTTGTAAACTACTTATCCTGATTTTTCTTCTTGAGCGTCTGAGGAAAAGACACAAGAGGGGTGTGATGTGCCAACTCTGGTGGTATCTCGGAAAATGACAATTTTTCTTTCTTTTGCCTTTGCCTTTGCCTTTGCCTCTCTTCCCTCTTTGGTTCATCTTCCCTGGGACTTGCTGGTTTCTCTTCAACAATGATCTCTTCGTCGACTTCCTCATCAGAATCTTCCTTGTCTTTTGGTGGGTTCTCTTCTTTCCCTGTTTGTTCCACCTTTTCCAAGACTATTCCACTCTGTAGAGTTATTGCATTCTCTTGTTCACATGGATTTGTCACTGCGTTGCTTGGTAGGGAACCTTGTGGTCGGTGATTCAGTTTTTTTGCTAACTGCCTCATCTATACCTTCAAGTTTCGAATGGACTCCCCTAGGTTTCTAAAATTTTTCCTCGTCTCACTTATGAAACCTGTGGTCTCTTGCATGAATTTCCCGAACATATCCTCCAATTTTGACAATCTTTGATCCCCTAGTTGATTATTCACCCAACTTGATTGTTTGGCACTGTTCTTTGATTCCATTGGTTATTTTGCTGATTCTGACTACCTCAAGACAAGTTTGGATGATTTCTCTAACCAGGATTGTATGTGTTAGAGAAATGATTGTTCTGTTGTCTTTGATTCCCTGCCAAGTAGTTGACTTGTTCCAATGATGATGAAGCTGAAGCGAAGGTGTTCCACACTTGACATTCATTGCTCGCATGGTTACCTGCACAAAAATCACATGTCAGTTGAGGTGTTTGAATAGAATTCCCTTGCATACCTCTTAATTACTTCTGAAGTGCTGTAAGTTGGGCTGAAATGGCTGTGTAAGCATCAACTTCATGAATACCTATAGACTTCTTCATTTGCACTCTCTCATTGGGTCTCTAATAGTTGTTACTTGCCAGGACTTCAAGCAACTCATAAGTTTCTTCAGGTGTCTTGTTTTGCAATGCTGCATCCACCATCGTTTGCAGATTAACCATCAACCCATTATAGAACGTTTGGACTTGCATCCAAACTGGCAAACCATGGTGTGGACACCTTCTTAGCAGTTCCTTATATCTTTTCCAAGCTTCATAAAGTGATTCAGTCTCTTCTTGTAGAAACGATGTGATATCATTTCTCATCTTTGCAGATTTCGCTGGAATGAAGTATTTAGTAAAGAATTTTTGTGCCAATTCATTCTAGGTTGTGATTGTTCCTGGTGGTAGTGCCATTAACCATCCATTTGCTTTATCCCTTAATGAAAAAGGAAACAATCTTAATCTGATGGCGTCATCTGACACTCCATTTGATTTGAAGGTATCGCAAATCTCCAAGAAGTTTGCAATGTGTGAATTTGGATCTTCCTTCAGATCTCCCTTAAATTGCACTGACTGTTGGATCATCTAGATGATTGCCGGCTTTATTTCGAAGTTGGTGGCTTGCATTGGTGGCCTAGTTATACTTGGACCACTGCTATCAACCGTGGGTACTGAAAATTCCTTCAATGTTCTGTTTTCTGCCATCTCAATGACTATGGACTCTCGTTCTCTTTTTTCTCTGTTAAGCCTTCTTACGGTTCTTTCAATCTCTAGATCGATAGGAACCACTGGATGACATCTAGCTCTTCGCATAAACTATACAGAAAGAAAGAAAGTGTGAGATCACAAGATAACAGAAAAGAACAGCAAAATTAAACTAGAAAACAATTAAAACTAAAATTAAACTCCAATCTAGCTAACACAAGAAAAGTTCAATGTTAACACAAAATCAATCCCCAGAAACGGCGCCAAAAACTTGATGCGTTGAAATTACAACATGTGATGTGTAGCAAGTGCACTAGTCGCAAAAAGTAATAAAGTGATAAGTAGAATATCGTTCCCACGAGGATTGTTTGTTAATCACTTATTTTCCTAGTTGTTTATCAAGTTGGAGAAACCGAAAGATGTTTGGATTTGCGGGAGAAAATTAAGCTAAAGTAAAAACAAAATTTACTACGTACTCTAAAAACTAATTAATGACAACAAGGTTAATTCAAGAGAAATATCAATTAAAACAAACGGTTAGGGTTTCGACTTCACTATGATTTTATGAATTAGTCTACGAATTATGCTACTTCTACACTCACATGCACGGATTATAAATCGGACTCCCTAATGTGTAAAACATACCTTCTCAAGCTACGTTTTCCTACTTTTCCCTAATAAGCTTCCGCACCCAACAAATTGAAGGTTAATAGTTCCAAGTTCGTTAAGCTAAATGGAATCCTAAATTGATTTCATTGATTCTCAAACCAATCTCTAGTGTTCAATACAACAATGACAATTACCCTAAGAAGCTAATACATGATTCATATCTCAATCTCATCATGTTCAACAAGTAATTCCAATAAAAGCAAGAGTAATCACATAATCCATGCAATAGAATGTAAAAACAACATCAATTTATTGATTAAACATAAAAAATCTCAATTACATCAAAACCCTAACCCAAAAGTGAGTTAGTTCATACTAAAATTAACACAAATCGAAATAAAAACAGTAAACAATGCATTCAACATGTTGGAATAAAGAAAAGAGAACAAAAATCTTCCCTATTTGATGAATCCAAAGATTTCAATCTCCAAACTTCTCTTCCTTCTCCCAAAAATGTCGAAACCCTTCAAAAATGGTTAAGTCTCACTTATACAGTCGGTTCAAAAAAACCTAAAACTTTCGCCTAAAAATAAAACGCACAGTTTTGAAAAACTGAAACTTGCAGCTTCGTCGCGGCAACGAGTTGGTTTAAAATTCTTAATCTGTCCCTAGAGTTTATTGCGGCGGCGAAGAAAGTACTTCATCGTGGTGAAATTTTCTGAACAATTCTGAAATTATGAAACTGTCCTCCGCTTGCTTACTTCCTTCCTTCCTTGCTTGAATCTTCAATCTTTGGTACTCTCCAATAGGAACAAGCTTCATAGTGCTTCAAATCCGCTTCAGAACTTCCCCGAATCCTGAGATTCACTTGCTTCTGGGTCTAGAAACTCAATTCCGCTCATTATTTGCTCTAACTGCACGTTTTTGCCTAAAACATAAAATATATGCAATTAAGTTGCAATTCAGGCGAAAATGAAATAAGAAGTATCCAAAATCCGACCAAAAAGCCTAGATAAAACAATATAATCCTAGAATTATCAAGGTTGCTGCTAGTATATGGGTTTGGACCTTTTTGTGGATGTGGCTTTCAGAGAGAGACCTTCTATTTATGGCCATTATCTCCCCGATGACAGGTGTGCATATTGTTGCTGATATGTGGACTGTTTACAAGGTTTTGGGGTTACATTTTGACATGTAGAGAGTATGTTTTGTTAGTTGAGTTAATATGTAATTTTGTACAGGTTGTTCTCTGTTTTTTTATACAAGGCGTGCCTTTTTTGGTGCTGTCGGTCTACTGTTTTAGTCTTCCTTGAGGTTAGATCATTGGTAGTCAGGATTGTAAATAACGTTGTTTCAAAGTAGTCAAGTCCAGGGGTTTGTTGAAAACCCTTTGCAACCAACCTAGCCTTGTATTTTTGCAAAGAACCATCTACATTATACTTGGTTCTAAATACCCACTTGTTCCCTACTATATTCACATTGGAGGAAAGAGGAACCAGTGTCCAGGTTTGATTTTTTAGGAGAGCAATAAATTTAAATTGCATTGCCTTTTTCCACTTAGGATTAGCCAAAGCTTCAACAACAGGACTGGGTTCTGGTTCAACAACATGCTGTTCTGATAGAAAAATAATAGAGGGATCTGTTGCAGGACTAGAAAAAGAAGACATGGCTGCTGCTTTTGCTCAGGTTAACATAAGGTGAAGGTTAAGAGAACTCAATTGTGTAGGATGTGTGGAAGCTGGTTGTGTAGAGTGTATGGGTTGAAGAGTATTAGAGAACTGTGATAGTGTAAGATCAACTTCAAGTGGAATGGATGGCAGGTTAGTATTAGGTGGTATAATAGGAAGGGATGATATCTTAGTTGAATAGTGATCTGTTGAGTATTGTGGAGAAGGAGCAAGTTGTGTAATATAAGTATGTGAGGAATAATGTTCACTATTTAATGAAGGACTACGGGAATCATTAGGTACAATAGGTATTGAAGGAGAAATATGCAATTGCGAGTTTGAAGGAAAACATGAAGAAGTACCTAGTGCTGAAGTGCCATTTTCAGACAGTTTTGATGAGCTTGTTACTGTAGAGGGAAGAGGGGAATGTTCTGTTGACGAAGGAAGACTGTGTGTAGTGATGGTAGCAAATGGAAGAGATTGAATTTGACCAGAGGAAGTATTTGATTCAGATGACAACTTTGGAGAGGAAGAAGAAGCAACATGTCTATGAGAAAAAGAAATTCTGATACATTAAACCTGACACATGGAGTGAAAACAATTTTTCCATCTGGTTTCAAATATTTATACCCCTTATGAACTAGACCATAGCCAACAAACACACACTTGGTAGAATGAAAGTCAAATTTATGCTTATTAAAAGGTCGAAGAAATGGAAAGCAAGAACATCCAAAAACTTTCAATGACTCATAAATAGGTGGGGTTTGAAATAATTTTTGGTAAGGAGACAAGTAAGCCAAAGTAGTCGTAGGCATATTATTTATGAGAAATACTCTAGTTTCAAATGCTAGCCACCAAAACTGTAAAGGCACGGATGCATGAGCAAGAAGGGTTAGACTAGTTTCAACGATATGTCTGCGCTTGCGCTCACATCTACCATTTTGTTGATGTATATGTGAGCAAGAATGTCTAAATCTAATTCCTAAATTAGTGAGATAAGAATGTGGTGCAATGTATTCTCCTCCCTGGTTTGACTGAAGACACTTGACTTTGTGACCAAATTGTCTTTTAGCAAGTTTATGAAATTTAATAAAGACCGATTTAACGTTCGCTTTAGTTCTAAGAGGAAAGAGCCAAGTATATCGACTATAGTCATCCAAAAATTGTACAAAATATCAAAAACCTTCTGATAAAGGTAATGGGGTAGGACCCCAAACATCACTATGTATAAGTTCTAAGGGTGCAGTAGTTTGAGATGTGGACAAAGGAAAACTAGTGAGATGTAATTTGCCAGGTTGGCATGCATCACAAAATGAGAGTGAATGAGTGGATGATGAATTGCTCTTAGAGACAGTGTTCTTAGGCAAACGAACACAATTATTTTGTAAAATAAGAGAATGAGGATGTCTTAAGCGTTTGTGCCATATCATGTAATAAATATCAATTGTATCAGCATTAAAACAAAAAATATCAGAATTTATATTAGGCAGAAACTGATCAGAGGAACAAGTTTTATTATTATTGATAGAAAGAACTTTACACTTAGTAGCATTGTCAAGCATAGACTATGTAGAGTTACAACTCAAGCTTTTATTTTCCACAGTACTAGCAGTTGACATATTAGGATAAGGACTAGACATAGATCCACAAGAACCAGAGTTATTATTACACATAGGAGACATAGGTAGACAGGGTTTAGACACACCAGGATAACTGGAAGAAAGTGATGATGAATAAGCAGAGTTGGAGTATGAAATATTCAACTGATAAAGGCCTCCTCTGAGCTCCCCTTGCAGTAATGTTGCTCTAGTCAACCTGTCATTAACAAGACAACAATCAGCATTGAATTCAACAATAACATCATTATCAATAGTAAATTTAGAGATGCTCAAAAGATTTTTGGTAATTCCAGGTACACACAAGATATTTTTGAGATAAAGGCTCTTGTATTGAAAAAGACTAGGTAAAGAGGTGCGCCCAATGTGTGAAATAGGAAGAGATGCACCATTACCTACTTGAAGCTGACTAACACCATCATAATTCACTAATACTCATGTGATTCAAGTCTACTGTAACGTGGTTAGTGGCTCCTGAATCCATGTACCACACAGGATCCAAAGGAGTAAAGGAAGTAGCAAGGGCAGTGTGTACTGGTGATAACTAAGGTTGTGAGCATGGACTAGTATGTCCACTGTTGTTTTGATGAGTAGCAGCAAGAAAAGCCTGACTGGATCCTGAGAGTGGTGTACCAGAAACACCATGAGGAGTTGAAGTTGGTAAGAAGCTCTCGAATGAAAATTGTGAAAAGGCTGTATTTTGTGAGTTGTTGGTGAAGTTAGAAGAAAAGGAACCAGGCAAAGGATATTGATATAAGATAAGTGGCTGCTGTTGTGGTCTAAAAACATCAAAATTCTGGTTAGTAGTAGCATGAGTATTAGGCAAAGGTTGTTGAGAAGAGAGCATTCGGAAAGGAGGGTTATACGTGTTGGTGGTATAAGCAATGAAGGGATGTTGAGCAGTGGGAATTAGTGAATGTTGGATAGTATGGGAATGTGAGGCAATAGGAAATTGAGGATGCTAAAGATGTTGAGCAGTGGGTACTTGTGTATGTCAACTATAAACATTCACAGGTTGTTGTTGTTTATATGCTTGCTGCATTTGTAAGCCAGGAAAACTTTCATTGTAAGCACCATTGTAAGCTAAGTTAAACCGATGGTAACATTGAAATGCAGAGTGCCCTGCCTTGTTACATACTTGGCAAATTAATCTATTTTTACTAAAACCTCTTCCTCTACCTCTTCCAAACTGTTGGTAGCCAGGAGGCCTGGGAGTAAATGGCTGCTATGATAAACTGGAATTATAGTTTTCAAGAGCTGGAATCACATATTGTTGTTGATAGTTAGGATTACCTAATGAATTCAGTGAAGGAATTACAGCCGTGGGAGCAATAGGGGAGGTTTTACTAGCAAAGGAAGAATTGGTCACAGAAACCCCATTTGTAATATCATGCAACACTCTAGAGTTATTAACAGAGGCAATATTGGTAGAGCTATTGTACAGATCAGTAGAGTTAAATTTCTCCAATCTGATTTCATATTTCTGCAATAAAAACTGAGCTTCTTGTAGCATAATCGTGTCAACCTTTGATTCAAGCCTAGAAGTCAAATTCACCACTACAGCATCATATTCAGGCCCTAGACCTTCTAAAATATGTTGTAGCAAATCTTCATCAGACATAACCAGTCCACTAGCTGACAAACTCTCAGCTATTTCTTTCATCTTCTTTATATAATACCAATACTCAAATTGCATTTGTGAGTGGTCTATAACAAGTTCTTAAGGTGTAACGCTCTTGCTTTTGAATCACTAGCAAACTCACGTGCAAGAGCAAACCAGATATCTATAGAACATAAACATTTTGACACAACTCCAATAACCAATTAACAAGAAATTTTTCAATACACTTCCACATCACATAATCAGGATTCAACCTATCTGCCATAGAATTAGTGCTAGACTTAGGATTTCCTCTAATTTGACCTAAATCCTTATCAATTTCAGAATTAGATACCAAGAGAGGAGAAGGACACGAAATTTTACCAAGTAGGTGATCCTCAAGCTCATGTGAACCCACAGTAGACAGAACCTGGGAGCTCCAGAATCGATAGTTATTGTGTGTGAGCTTCGGGTTGATAACTTGCAAGCTTGATGCTTGAGCTGAGGTAGAATGATTTGCTGATTCATTAAGAATCTGTGAGGTGGAGCGATTGACAGATTCTCTCAACAATTCCTCGAAGCTGTTAAGCAACAAAGAAGTACGGGAATCCTCACCAGAATCTTTTGCCATAGACGCTAGTCAAGACTCTAATACCATGTGAACATACAAGAAACAAGATGAAAAGTAGTTGAAGAGAAGAATCGGAAAAATTTTATTAACTGAACTGATACACTTTACAAAGAGTAGAGTTATTTTTATGTTTGAGGAAGAAGACTACAATCAGTAAAGTCCAAAACGGTGGAGTTTTGGCTAACATGCACTTGACTAAAACAAGACCAAAACGGTAGAGTTTTGGCTATCAAACAATTGACTAAGTTAAGTCAACTACAGTTTTAGCCTCTTTGACTCACACAATATACTATGAAATATTAATTTATATATATAATATGAGAATACTTGACATGTTTTTCTCCAATAAATATATCTTACTATAATTAGCATCATTATTTAGTGTTATAATTTAATGAATATCATGCCATGATAAAATTTGCAGGCTGAGGAGAAGAGAGTACAAGAAAATGAAGAGCGTCCAAAAAAGAAGAAGAAAACCAAAGGAAGTGCAACAACTTCACAAGAAGAAAAAAATGAAGAGGTTCCAAGCTCCAACTAGTTTATTTCTAGCTTGGATTAATAATAACTTTTGGTACTAATAGCACTTTATTTAAAGTTTATTAATAATCCTTGGATATAACTTAATTAATACCAGGGTGCATTGTTAAATAAAAATATTTTGATATTAGTATTTTCTGACTGTGATTCATATTAGTAACAATAACATCCATGATATAGGCATTAATTAAGAAATCTGAAATGTTAATATCAGGTTTAATTCTCTATATTTGATTTACTATCTTCTGCAACTAAGTTGGGGATTAATTGTTGAAACCAAAGCCAAAAACACATAATATAGAAAAACATAAAAGTAAAGAGAATACATTATTTACCATTGTTCTTTCCAATTAAGGACCCCAGAATGAATCGTTTTAAGCCGATAATTCATCAAGGCTAAGAGAAGTATAAACCGTATCTAATAATTGGATTAATAACATCTTCATGGGATGAAAACTCAATATAATTACTATATATTTTTGTAACATGAAATGCATGTTGCTTATATATATACTTCAAGTCCAGTTATTAGTAGTGCAAACTTGGGGAAGAAATTCTGCTTATTTCTAGATTTTTGTTCCTTCAATTAATTATATTTTGGGTTTAATGAATTTAAACTATGAAGTATCATCAAATAACAATTCCCCCATTTTGATATCTAAAATAATAATTTATCCTCTAATGTCAATCCTTTTTTAGAGGTTCATGCATATTCAAAGTTCACATGAATAGAAATATAAAAAAATAAATAAATGTGAAATGCATGTATAAAATTTTATAATTAAAACACATAAATAACTTAATATATTGCCTAAAAAGAAAATAACATACAAATAATATACCTTGTAAGGAGGTTAGAATATGAGGGATATCAAACTGAATTTTTAAATTTTGGGGAACTTTCCAAAAAGTATGTCCGCCCGTGAATGAGATAACCTTAATCCATATAACAATAATACTAACATCTTAGAAGTTATCCTAAAATTATTTCTCAAGCGATGTGTAATTGTATGTGCGGTCAGATGTAAAATCATGAAGTGATGAATGATTTGACAATGAAAATAAGTGAATTTGGGATTGAAATTTCGGGTGTAATTTTATACTTATTGTTAGAAGTTGACTTTGTCTCACATTTGTCAAGTTGGTGGACTTTATATATATATATATATGTGTGTGTGTGTGTGTGTGTGGACTTTCTTCCCCTTAACTAACTTTTGGAAATAAGTTTTATCCAAAATTCTTGTTTTGGGTGTGATAGGTTTGAACCCAACCTGCCCACCGCCCTTTTAACATAATAAATAGATTGATAAATAATACTCACTTTAATAAACATACTTACATAGTGATATTTTGATATTTTATATATGAAATGTTTGCATTGCATGCGAAAACAGTAATAAGTTTAATTGTAAAGGAAGAAATGTGTTATTATTAAAAGAAAAAAAAGTAACACGATTATACTATAACTTTGATATGCTTTCGACTTTATTTGTATCGCAAACTAATGTGTAAATACTGTATTATCAACCCTCAATCATTGTGTTGGGTATGTCTTGGAGACAAGTGAGCCTGCAATGGTTTTTTCATCAAACAAGTAAACTCTTGTTTCTCACTCAAGTCTAATCCTCCTCCAGCTGACCACTCAAAATTCCACACCAAATTTCCCACAAAATACGCCAAATGAAGCATCGCCAAACTCCACCCTGGACAAATCCTTCTTCCTACTCCAAATGGCATCATCTTATCTCCCTACTCCGGTAATTCAAACTCAATCTCTTCTTCGTTACTCCTCAAAAACCTCTCTGGCTTGAACGCCATCGGATCTTCCCAAACTCAGGATCCCAACCCATTGGGCCACCATGACATTCACCACACCATTTTTGGGCACTAAACAGCCGTTCAAACTGGTCTTCTGTCACCGCATGTGGCAGCACAAAATGGGCCGGAGGGTGGGCGCTTAGGCCTTCCAAAACCACTGCTTTCAGATAC
The DNA here is from genome assembly GCF_008641045.1 of Pistacia vera. Lineage (NCBI taxonomy): Eukaryota > Viridiplantae > Streptophyta > Magnoliopsida > Sapindales > Anacardiaceae > Pistacia > Pistacia vera. The sequence continues at coordinate 408,537 of NW_022196279.1, read as the reverse complement.
GGCAACTTCTGCAATCTTCTTCTTTTATGGCTCTTGGTCTTGAGGGTTTGAATATTTTCATTAGATTTGTTTCATCTCCATGTAGAGCTTCTCCTGTTTCAGGATACTTCACTAAGTTTGCCAGGATCATTGAAGAGCTGTGGATGTGGTGTCAGTTCAGCATCGAAAAACTCTGAGCATAAGCACTAATTCACTTTCTTCAAGCTTTCTCTTCCTTCCGGGCTCAAGCAATAATGTATCAACATAAGATGGATTTCTGTTTGTTCAGGCTCGGATTCGTGTTAAACTTCTCTTGTTCATCTCTTCTTTCCTTATGAGCGGGATCAATACGTTTTCTTGTCTTGAGTAACTGATACAGTCTTCCCAACGCTTTCGAAACAAATCTTTCCGACGCTCGGCCAGAAGTTGAGAATCTGAAACCGCGAGAAGCTCAAAAGCAGATTTCTTGCACACGTCAATCTCTTTGATTTGTTCTTCTTCAAGCTTATCACCGAAGCACATGAGTGCTAATAAGGAAAACATGGCGTTCGAACATGATCAACCAACAAACAACACCAGATTTTGAGTGAGACTTAAGTCTGTTTACGAGAATTCCAATACCCACTTGCGTGCATGAGAGAAGACTTGACACGCGGGGGGTGGAGGATGTCGGGGTGAGGTTACGGCGGAGGATCCGCCACATGGGGCCATAAAAGGCGGAGCTGATGTTATGCTGATTGCAGAGACGATTTTGTCCGAGGGGAGAGCCGTGGGACGGTCAGCAAAGATGGAGCTATTTTGAATCAAAGCCTGAGAGCAAGAGAGCGATCAGCAATGAAATTGCAGGTTTGAGCACTTTGAGAGTGAGACGGGGCCATATTCAAGCGAGTTTTCTGAGGACGGGCTCAAGTTCGATAAAGTTTTGATAATCAATAGGAAGTTTCCGATGATGGGAATGGTGGGAGGGCCGGGAGGGAGGTTGGGAGGGTTTTTTGGTGAAATGGTTGAAGAAGAGTGTGATGATTGCAGAAATGAAGAGGAGATAGGATGAGGAACCAGGTTTCCATGGTTGAAAAGTGAAGAAGAAAGTAGGGAAAGTGGAACTTTTATTTATTTTTTGGTAAATGGAATAGTATAAAGAATAAAAGAATGAGACCAAAGAGTCTCTAAGAGTTTAAGCGTCGGACATTCCCAGGAACCAAAAAAAAACCAGCAAAAACCAAAAAATCAGCATTTACAATCCTGAAAACCAGCGGCTAACCTCACGGAGGCTTAAACAGCAGACCAGCAGCACAAAAAAGGCAGGACTGCGTCAAAACAGAAACAGCCTGTACCATTTACATATGAACACAGCTAACAAAACATATCCTGCATGTCAGAGTGTAGCCCCAAACCTTGTAATCAGTCCACATATCAGCAACAACATGCACACCTGTCACAGGGAAATTATGGCAACTAAAAGCAAGTCTCCCTCTGAAGCCACATCCAAAAAAAGGTCCAAACCCATTAACAGCAGCAGCCTCATACAGACCTCAAACAAACAATCAGCCAACCGCAAGGCCATACTAAGTAGTATCTGGCCTCCTACTGGAACCACTTGACAGCCAACCGAGAGCCACTCAACAGCCCACATAAATTCCTGACACCCGCAAAAGCGTAATAAAACCCGAAAATGGGCGACAGCATGTCCAAATAAAGATACATCCAAAGGCCATGAGGGGGCAGCAGCAACATCAACCAAAAGGAGCAAGAGATACAAGGGACATGTAATAATTGAATCAGGCATCCTGCCGAACATAAATAAGATCCCCCATAATTTGTGTTGTTCTTCCTGGATAAGGTGTCAAGAGCCTATATAAAGAAATTATTTATTCATTCCTTTTAATGACAGGATCATTATTCAAAGGTATTCCTAATTCGTCGAGTGTATGATATCACGAAAATATTGTTAAATCAATTCATGCTTATCAAATAGTTATAATTATAACAATATTTAATTTAAAGATAGAGATAATATAATAAATTTTATAAATGGTATAAAATAGATGTGCGTTGTTTGTTATAAATGCCAAGAATTGCAGTATCCGTGCTGAATGTTGTTGGTTCATTTCCTTGCTATGAAATATAACAGAAGATAAGTTTAGACACACATTCACTAATATCAACAACTTATTTTCAAACTTTTAATACATGTATACAGTACAATACACTGCTACTTATGTATATCAATCTATGGCACTCTTATACAAGGGTGTACCAGCATTCAGACATGCATCATCTACCTTCATCAATTAATTCCAATTATCAAAAAACTATAAATACATGAAATGCCACAAACAGCATCACACAAAAAGGGAATTGCAAGTAGCAGGATCTTCAGTAAATAAAACAACTTCTGGAAAAAAAAAAAAAAAAAAAAAACTTACCTTCTGTGTCAATAGCAGCTGAATCTATGTCAAATTGCGCTCATTTGATGATGTGTGAAGTCCCAAGAGGGATTAGCTACTATGGTCAGCTTTTGAAATGCTTTTTCCTTTTTGATTAATCCATTCATTAAATCATGTAGGTCGATTTGTTTATAGTGATACCCTTTGTGTGTGTTTCCTCAAAAATGCGCATGCATCCTGTATTTTGTTGACTACAGAGCTCATTGATCTGCTTCAGTAAGCAATGGAACTTGAATCAAACCCTCAGAAGTCCAGTAGTCACCACAGTCTGCCCTGTACCAGTTGAATTCGCAGATCCTTTAACTTTCCTTCTTCAACCATTTTAGACTTGAAATCCTCTGCTCTTGAAGCCTACCGGCATCAGTTAGTGCCCCATGAATGATAGTAAATGTATAATGATCAGGCCCTAATTTCTTTTCTTTCATTTCAGATAGAGATCAAATGTATCCTTGATCTCCCTTCCTTGCATAGACTTGATATCATCGTGTTGTAAGTAACTGCACAATTGTCCTCCTTTTGAATCCATGTGTTGAAGAGGTTAAGAGCCTTTTCTAGCATACTTCTCACCAAGCCCTCTAAGAAATATTACAGGTAAATATGTCAGGTTGAAGAGTTCTCAAACATTTTGTTGTGAAACTGAAATGCTTTTTCAACTTGTCCCTTCCTGTAGTACCCATGAATAATGTATTGTATGTGGTTTCATTCAGGATTAAACCATTCTCAAGAAGCTATTCAATTGTCAGGCTTGCTCAGTCTTTTGAATGACATAGCGCGGCAATTATAATGTTATAGGTAACAATACTAGGAACAATCTTTTTCTCCTTCATCTCATCCCAAAGCTTCAAAGCTTGGTCCACCTTTTCGTCCTTAAATATCCGTGATAAGAGTACCATAGCTCACCTCATCAGATAATAACCCCTATTGCTGGCATATTAAGCAACGTCACCTCATCAAGCTTCTTCTCTCACAAAGAGTGAAGAATAGTATTGAGTGTAAAACTATTCATCTTCAACCTTTCCTACCCATCTCATCCATTGTTTCTAAAGCTTCATCCATCTTCCCTGCTTTGACAATATCCATTTATCAAAGTATTGTAAGTAACAGTATCTGGTGGAAACCCACTTTCTTCCATTTCCCTCATAGTATTACTCGCTTCTTCTGTTCTGCCTTCTTTCAAATACCACTTAATTATAATATTATGAGTAACTGCATCCTGCTTCACTCCTTTCTCACCCATTTCATCAATCAACTTAAATGCCTCAAAACTACTACCCGATTCAAAACACCCATTAATCATAGTATCATCAGTAACCACATTAGGTAACAACTTCAAATTCTTCATCTCATTCCCCCACCTAAAAGCATCCTCCAACTTTCCGTCATTACACATCCCATCAATCAACATATTATATGTCCGAACATCTGGCAACAAATTATTCAATGTCATCAATTCCATCACCTTCACTGCCTCCTTCAACCACCCCAACTTACAATACCCACATATCAAAATATTATATATGCTCCGATTGGGTAACAATCCTTTATTCTTCATATCTAACAACAAATTCCTAGCCTCACTCAACCTACCTTTCTTACACAAAGCATCCAATATCGAATTATACGTTACATTATCAGGTAAACAACCAAAACCCTCCATTTTTTTCAGCCACTCAAGTGCATCCACAAACTTATTCTCCAAGCAACATCCATATATCAACACATTAATAGTACTAGTATTAGGTTTAACTCCAAGAACACTAGTCATATCTTTAAAAACTCTATTAGAAAGCAAAATTGATTGCGAAGAAGGGTTTCTTACCAGTCCATTAATAAGCGCATTGCAAGTCAACAATCTAGGCTAAACTTTCAACCTCTTAATTTTACTGAAAATCTGAGCAGCCAAGGGGGGCTTCTCGGACTCAACATAGCACTAATACACGTGTCGAATAGCGGTTTCGACAGCTTAATACCATATATCTTGGGGTTCCAGATACTGGGGTTAAAAATATAGCTATGAAGAACGTGTTGGCGATCAGAGTTGATGAAAGAAACGAGTAAAGATTTGGCGTCCAAGTACTGTGATATTGAAAGAGTGATGGGAGGAGAGAAAGAAGAGGGAGAGGGGATTCTGTGAGAGAGGGAAATAAACGGGACTGGGCCCATTTGAAGAAGGAGAGGACAGTGTTGGATCTCTGGGATAGGGATTTGGAAGAGAGAAGAGAGAGGAGGAGTGGCTGATTGAGGTGTCGAATGTGTGGAGTGAGTGACTCAAGTGGAGTTGTATCTTTCGCTAGAATCTCAGTTACGGTTCTTAAGAGTTGTGGTTCAGTTGATTCCTGGTTTGGGATTGATGGTAGTGGTGGTGGTGGAGTTTTGCTCGTGGCAATTGTTTAGGCGTTTTGGGGTTTATCTGGAAATGGAGGGAGAGAGAAGATGCAGGGCAAAACTCTGAGAATTGTTTAAAATTTTAAAAGGATTAATTTCACTGACCTTCCCTGATCTTTAAAGTACCCTTATAATATGAGAATTATTTTCATTTCCCTTGATATTTTATTTAATTATACGGACCTCCCCGCGCAGAATGTCAGAGAAATATGAATGTGGTTATCTTTTGGAAAGAAAGAGACCAATTTTGCTGTGTTGGTTATTTTTATTAAATCAATGTAAATGTAATCATTCATCTTTCAAATTTCAATAAGCTAAGACGATATAGTTTAACGTAATGGTTATTCTATCAGTTGATTTGTGGTAAGCTATGTTTGGAACTGGATTCTGTTTGGCTTATATTTCCCAAGAAAATGGAGGATTCAGGGAAAATAAAGAAGCAAGAAGAGGTGGTGAAAGTGAAACAAAAGCCAAAAGAAGAAGCTTTGCGGAATTTGCACAAATTCAAAACAGCTAAGCTTTCTGGGTTTTGGTCTAATTAGTCTAATCAGCCAAGAGAGAGTATTGAGAAGTTCTGATAGATTTTGATGGTGTAATCATGCTTTTCAAGAGGTTCTACATTATGCACCTAGAAGATCGACCATTGAAGTTTTCAACAATTACGCACCAACCATGCGAGTGTGACTCAGTGCAGTGGATCAATTGGATTTTGGGGTCTGGAGTCGCGAAGCCCCTCCATTGTTGATTCAAAGGAAACTGAGGGTGGGACAGGCATTGTGCAGTCTCACTGTGGTCATTTGACTCATCTCCATATTCCTCCTACTGTTGAAGTAGATGTGCACGTTTTCAGAATTGCAGGCCCTAAGTTTCTTAAACTTAACCATGGAACCTGGCATGCGGGGCCTTTGTTTGAGGCAGACAACATGGAATACCGTATTTATATATGATTCTCTTGTATTTTTTATTTAACTGAAAGATTATATTAAATAGCCCAAACTTTAAGCCCAAATAATAGATAGTTGTTCCCTAATTAGGACTATTTTGATATAATTATATCACTTAGCTTAGGAGAGATTACGGGAAGAATTGAGTAAGACATTAATGAGGAGCTTGCACAATCGATTGAACCAATGGGTAATTTGTGAGCTGAATTAGCTAAATTAGAAGAAAGATGTATCAGATCTTAACTAACTATTAACGTTAACTGAATGTTAATAGAAACAACAACTGATTAACGGAGGGGAGTTAAACTTTTCCCTCCTTTACTAACGTCTTCCCTCAAGCTGAACTAGGGAGGAAATATAGGCATTCTCACTACTTTGGTAACAGATACCCTACTTATTTTAGAGGCCAATAGCCTATCATGGTTGGCATGCAATGAAAGAGAAAATGAAGCAAGTGAAGTTCTTCATTGAGTACATGCTTCCAAATGTCTTATAAAGGAAAAAAAAAAAGAATCTTTGAAATTAATTTCTTATGTGTCATCTTCAAGAGTTTATGTTATAAAGAAGTGTAAAAATGAAAAATAATGGTCATCAAAGCTTCAGAAAGAGGAAAATGGAAGATGAAGGGAAACAACGGGAGAAGAAGAGTCTCAATATTGAAGAATGCGATGAGGAAATATAAAAAAATCCATTCATTCCAGACCTGATTGTAAAAAATTTTAACTCTGAGATTTTTCTATCTTTTCCCACCTCTAAAATTACACTCAATATATTCACTCTCCCTTTTACTATGTATATATGCAAGTATGTTCACTAGATTTTCTAATATTTTATTACCATTTTCCTTGAAATGTTGATATTTTATTTAGCATGATTTATTTATTCATTTTATGCTTCTATATCTTGTAATTTTCTATATCTTTATTCGCCCAAAAATGAAACCAAACAATGGTAATTCTGTATTTGGGAAGACTCTAATATGTTGGAACTCTTTATCAAAAAAAGGTGAACATCAAGAAATAGGATATCCAAATTCATTGAGATCCTTTGTAATTTCATTCTTCTAATAGGATCATTTATATTTTAATAGGCATGTAATATACAGGAAGAAGAAGGGGAAGTTGTGGAGCTCGAAAACCCAGAAAAGGACAATACTAAAGAACATCCTAATTCCAAAGGAAAAATGATCATGAGTGACAGAACAATATGAACAGTGAGTAAACTTAAAACCTTAATGTATAAACTTGTGTGCCTATATAGAATACATTAAGTATATAGTTGCTATCATTCTTAACAAGATAAACGGATCCAAATAGAATATACCTTCATCTTTTTGAGCTTCTAATTTGACTGAAGACACCAGCTGATGAATGTTTTATGAACTTTTATAAACATTAGTTGAAGTAATTTATTTTGAGAGCTAAATGAATGAAGAAAAAAATAATAATGTTTGGTTAGAAACTTTTTATGTAATTAAAAGTTTTGACATCCATATGGCTTATTGCTGTTTAGTATGAGTGACAAGAATAATTAACAGTGAACTGTGTTGGAAAAACAACTTTTTTTTTTTTTTTTCTGTGCCTAGGGGTGTCTGAGTTAATTTGTGCACACCTCGACTAATCTCTTGAGATCCTAAAATTAACAATCGGATAAACCTTCCAGTGACCAACCCTATTAACAACCCAAGGAAATAGAATTTAAAATCTCTTGAATAATAAGTCTAAGAGTCCCTATCACCCCACCTGCCCACACAAGGTTTTTGTTGACAGATTTTTTGGTAAGCAAATATCAAGGGCAACAAAGCAAAATTTATCACCATTTTATCGCTACTTGTGCGTAAAAAAAAACAAAAAAAACAAAAATCATCGGCAATTGTATATGAGCTTTTATCCTTTTAAATTTTGAGAGTTTCAAATTAATCGATTTGTATTTGGTTGTCTACAACTAACTTATTATCTGATTGTTTGTTTCACTCTCATGTGACTCCTAGCATTAGATTTAAGCAAGATTTGTAGCTTGTTACCCTTCATCTCTAAAGCCAAATATCCACTTATAATTGAACTACAAACAAATTATATGTTTATTTATTAAAATAATCTATTAATATCAACTAATCTTGTGTAATGCAATCAATGAAACTCTTTAATTTAGCATTATAAGAGCACCTCCAATTGTGCTCTTTATTTTGAAGAGCATCTTTCATATAAATAAAGAGTATCTTCATTAATTTTAAAATATAAAGAACGCAATTTTTATTCAAATATAATAGACTCTTTAAAATTAATGAAGATGCTTTTTATTTTTAAAAAAGAGATTTAATGAGAGAGATAATTAATAAATAAAATACATAGGAACTTGTAGTTTATTAATTAAAATTAAGATAGAGAGTGAAATTTGACTCTCTAAATATGGAGAGTCAAACTCACTCTCCAATTTATATTTTAAAGATAAAGAGTATGTTGGACTCTTGTTTTTATGGATAAACTTTTTATAATAAAGAGTTTGAGTCATATAAAGAATCATTTAAAGATGGTCTAAGAATAAAGAGTTTGGGTTATATAAAGAATCATTTAAACATGGTCTAAGAAGTTTAAATATATATCACATAAATATGACAGGTTTGAAGAAGAGAAGAAAAAGTTTATTGAGCTATTATCTTCTGAAGAAAAGTGCATTAGTTCACCATTAGAACTAGAGAGATCCCAATTTGGCGACCTCCATTGGATCCAAGCAAGGTACTTTTTTTTTTAAATTGTTTCTTTCTTTTGTTTGTGATAGTATTGGTATTTTCAATTTATTTGTTCAACGCTTTGTTAAGTCAGAAGATATTGGATTAATTATCTTGGTAAGCTAGAAGTTATAACTAGCTTAGTTATTATAAAGCACTTCAAAAGTTATATTACGCACCAAAGCTAATTGATATTATCCGTATTTTTTTTTCTTTTCCCTTATGTTCTCTTTTTCTTTGTATAATATATTAGTTAACCATCATTTTTTAAAATACAGGAAGAGAGGAAGAGGAAGTTGTGGATCTCGAAAACATAGAAAATGACAATATTGAAGAACATGTTGATCCCAAAGGAAAAAAGATCATGAGTGATGAACAACATGAAAGGTGAGTTAACTTAAAACCTCTATGTATATATAACTATCAGTATATATGTGCACTAGTTCATTGAGATATTATCTTCTGGAGACAAGTGCACTAGTTCACCATTAGAACTAGAGATTCCAATTCGGCAACCTCCCTCGGACCTAAGCAAGGTATTTTTTTTTTTTTTTTCTTAAATTTCTGTTCAATAATTCTTGTTATTTTACATATTTTTCACAATTATTCTGATTAGTGATTACCTACTCATGGGAAAGAATTATATATTAAGTTACATTTTGTCTTTCAGTTATTTTATATGCTTAGAGTTTCTAAACAATAAAACTATACTTACTCACAATCTTACTAACCATCTTACTATCCTGATAAATATAACGGGAAGAACACACTCATTTTTACATAGTTTGGCATCAAGTCTACATCCATGGGACCACATTTAGAGGAAGCAAAATCACTATGAAATACTTATGAGTTCAAATACAAAGCAAGATAACCAAAGTTGTAAAACACTCGCTGTTTTCTGCATAACAACTCTATTTTTTTTGTTAAACTTCAAGTCATCACAACAAATTTCACGAATACAACAACATCATGTTGATGTAGAACTCCTCTCAGGATTCAACAATGAAGACAGGACAGTAACTTACACACAAGCTCTCGTCACAATGGAAACAGTATCCAAATATCTCACACAATGATAAGTGAAGAGGGTAATTCTAAGTCTACCAAAGCATAATTGAAAACCTTAACAAAATAAGAACCTTAGAGAATATTCGAAGAGGGAAACAAATGTAATCAGGTTCCTTAAAGAGAAAAACCAGAAATGAGTGAATATAAAGAGATCAATGCGTCAAGGGTTGGGGAACAAAAAAGTTAAATATTAACTTTTGTGTTTTTCTTTTTGCACAAGAAATTTTGGGACCATAAACAAAAGCAATATTCTTTTTCTTACATAGCAAATAAACAGTAGACAAGTGTAAAAAAATAAAACAAAATTTCTACGAGGAATAATATTGTCCAAAAGGGAAAACAAGTGTGTGAAGTTTGATTTGAGAAAAAATATATCTACCAACGGTATTGTGAACACACACATGTTAAAGGTGAACACCTAGTTCTCACACTTGTGAAGGTGTTCACCTTTAGTAATTGTTGGCAGAAGATAAAAAATAGTGTAAGACTCAAAAACAGGATCATAAGACTCAAAAACAAGATCATAAGGAGACAAAAACACTAACAATTTTCCATGCATATACCAGTTTAATTTTGCAAAATTTCTAGGTGCTTGTTGGAGTAGCCTAAATTTCATAGTATGGTGGAGATTTTATATTGTCTTATATCATATGTTTGGATAGAGAGAAAGTAGGAGAAAATGTGGGAAATTTAGTAACTAAGAGAACCTAGCTACTCTAGAGAATCAGACTCATACAATTGAGGGAATTGCTTGAAACTATATGCAATGTTTATCTTTAATTGTTCTTGCATTACCAACATTGGTTGCTGCATATTCACTAATTGGTTGCTTGATGATACACACTGAATTGAGAGAATAAGATTGCAAAGTTTGTTTTGAAGAAGTGCATATATATAATCTTTTATCAGCATCTGTTTATACGGAAACTTTTCTGTGAAATGAAAATATGTGTATTCGTTTAATCACAATGTATATTATTGTGATGTTTAACGTAAATTGCTTACCCACATGCTCTAGTTGAATTGGGTGTATGTGTTCATCTTACTGAAGACTTTTCTTGTCTTTTATAATATTTTATTGACATTTGCATCATATTTCTATTATTGGCTTAGTTACATTCATAATCTATAATCGAAATATGCTCTTAATTAATTAACTATAATTTATTTTTTAGAGAGAAAGTAATGCCCGATTTATAAGGTGGTCTGATGGAAGTTTTCAGCTACAGATAGGAGATGAAGCTTTTGATGTAACAAAGCAAGACATACAAAATGAAGAGAATCCTCTCTTTGTGCGACATGATGAACAGGTTATTAGTTTGTGTTTTTTCATCAATTAAGTTTGGCTTAAGTTAACTAGATCTAGCAGATTTTTGTATAAGATTAAAGAGAGAAAAGCATCCACAATTAAAATGTTTTAACAGGCGCTTGACAAATAGAAAGTAATAGGGATGGTATGGTGGTACGGCTCGTTGGCAAGTTGTCAGTAATTAGTGCTGTCATGTCACTGAGAAGAAAATTGATTAAAACTACAAGATGTTTATTTCATGGCCTATCAATAAGAGCCTTGTACATTAATTTATAACAGCAATTCATGACATGGTCGAGCACAATGTTCACTATTGTTCCCAACGGAAGTTTTATGTTCACAAAGAGCCTGCAAATATACAGTATTAATGTGCTGCATAGTCATCTTTCAAAAGATAAAGATGGGACCAAAACTGGGTTCCTTCAACTGAATTTCATGTTACTTCAGCTAAAAAATCACCGACTTTTACAAACTAGCTGACAACAAAAATGGAAATATCTTCTGGGCCCAAGAGGTCTAGACCCAACCTACCCACTGCCCTTTTAACATAATAAAATAGATTGATAAATAAATACTCACTTTAATAAACATACTTACATAGTAATATTTTGATATTTTAGATATGAAATGTTTAAGTGCATGCCGAAAACATGTAATATAAGTTTATAATTGTAAAGGAAAGATGTGTTATTATTAAAACAAAAAACATGTAACACGATTATACTATTACTTTGATATACTTTCCTAGACTTTATTTGTATCGCAAAACTAATGTGTAAATACTGTATTATCAACCCTTCAATCATTTTGTGTTGGTGTATGTCTTGGAGACAAGTGAGCCTGCAATGGTTTTTTCATCACAACAGTAAACTCTTGTTTCTCACTCAAGTCTACATCCTCTTCTCCAGCTGACCACTCAAAATTCCACACCAAATTTCCCACAAAATACGCCAAATGAAGCATCGCCAAACTCCACCCTGGACAAATCCTTCTTCCTACTCCAAATGGCATCATCTTTATCTCCCTACTCCCGGTAATATCAAACTCAATCTCTTCTCCGTTACTCCTCAAAAACCTCTCTGGCTTGAACGCCATCGGATCTTCCCAAACTTCAGGATCCCAACCCATCTGGGCCACCATGACATTCACCACACCATTTTTGGGCACTAAACAGCCGTTCAAAACTGTGTCTTCTGTCACCGCATGTGGCAGCACAAAATGGGCCGGAGGGTGGCGCCTTAGGCCTTCCAAAACCACTGCTTTCAGATACGGCAACTTCTGCAATTCTTCTTCTTTTATGGCCTCTTGGTCTTGAGGGTTTGAATACTTTTCACTTAGATTTTGTTTCATCTCCATGTAGAGCTTCTCCTGGATTTCAGGATACTTCACTAAGTTTGCCAGGATCCATTGAAGAGCTGTGGATGTGGTGTCAGTTCCAGCATCGAAAAACTCTGAGCATAAAGCCACTAATTCACTTTCTTCAAGCTTTCTCTTCTCTTCCGGGAGCTCCAAGCCCAATAATGTATCAACATAAGATTGGATTTCTGTTTGTTCAGGCTCGGATTCTGTGTTAAACTTCTCTTGTTGCATCTTTCTTGCTCTTATGAGCGGGATCAATACGTTTTCTTTGTCTTGAGTTATCTGATACAGCTCCTCCCAACGCTTTCGAAACAAAATCTTTCCGACGCTCGGCCAGAAGTTGAGAATCTGAAACCGCGAGAAGCTCAAAAGCAGATTTCTCTGCACACGTTCAATCTCTTTGATTTGTTCTTCTTCAAGCTTATCACCGAAGCACATGAGGGCTAATAAGGAAAACATGGCGTATCGAACATGATCAACCACACAAACAACACCAGATTTTGAGTGGGACTTTAGTCTGTTTACAAGAATTCCCAATACCCACTTGCGTGCATGAGAGTACGCCTTGACACGCGTGGGGTGGAGGATTTCGGAGGTGAGGTTGCGGCGGAGGAGCCGCCACGTGGGGCCGTAAAAGGCGGAGCTGATGTTGTGCTGATTGCAGGAGACGATTTTGTCCGAGGGGAGAGCCGGTGGACGGTCAGCAAAGATGGAGCTATTTTGAATCAAAGCCTGATGAGCAAGAGAGCGATCTGCAATGAAGATTGCAGGTTTGGAGCCAATTTTGAGAGTGACGACGGGGCCATATCTCAAGCGGAGGTTTCGGAGGACAGACTCGAGTTCGGAGAAAGTTTTGATGATCAATAGGAAGTTTCCGATGATGGGAATGGTGGGAGGGCCGGGAGGGAGGTTGTGGGAGGGTTTTTTTGTGAAATGGTTGAAGAAGAGTGTGATGATTGCAGAAATGGAGAGGGAGATGAGGATGAGGAACCAGGTTTCCATGGTTGAAAAGTGAAGAAGAAAATAGGGAAAGTGGAACTTTGTGTTGTTCTTGCTGAGGATAAGGTGTCAAGAGCCATGTATAAAGAAATTATTTATTCATTCATAATATTCAAAGGTTAATTCCTAATTCGTCGAGGGTATGATATCACGAAAATATTGTTAAATCAATTCATTCTTATCAAATACTTATAATTATTAACGATATTTAATATAAAGATAGATGATGATATAGTAAATTTGTTATAAATGGTATAAAATAGATGTGCGTGTGTGTGTTTTTGGCTATTCTATCGTTTCTATCCTACCTAAAATACATATTTATTTCAATCAAAATCAATTATTATTCTATTCAATTCAAAATATTTAACTTTTTTAACCCTTATATTTATTAATTTACTTAAACATCCCTAACAATAAAAGTTTATAAATTGATAAAAATACTCCTACCCATCCACATATTCTCGACAACCAGCTACCACCGTCGGAAGGTGGCCAGAATTTATCGAATGGTGCAAGATCGGCTAGATGTGGCAATCATGCACTGATTTGGCTTTTCTGGTCAAATCCACCATGGATCTGACCGAAAAAAAGTCAGATCTACGACCAAAGGCCTGGCTGTTGACAATCAGATCTACAGTCAAAGGTTTGGCCGTTGATGACCATATCTTTTTTTGCCTTCGTTGACGACTAGATGTGGCTAGATCTAGCCATCAACGGCCAGATCTTTGGTCGTAGATCTGGTCTTTTTCGACCAGATCAGTGCACGATCAACTAGATACATCCGGTCATACTCCATTTCAGAGACTTCGAGTCACCCTTGGGCGATGGTGGCCGGCTTCCGACATTTAATGGGTGGATAAAAGTGTTTTTGTTAATCTTCAATATTTTTATTGTAGAGGGTATTTAGCTAAATTAATAAATATAAAAGGTGTTTTGTTAATTTTTAAATCTTATTCTCGTAATAATAACTCAACTCAACTTTTTTAATAATACTATTCAAAATACTCAATCAAACACACCCTATAATACATCAAGGTACTCAAAAAAAAATATTTTTTTTTTTCTTAAGAATAATTTCCGTTAGATTAAATATTTGGAAATTGATTGATAAAATAGACGATAATGGATAAATAAATCTAAACCACATACAAGAATTATAATGAACAAGTTCACTAGATTTTCCAAAATTCTAGAAAATGAGTTGATGAAATTAAGATTGATGTGATTTATTTCATTAAACTAAAATGATATTTTATGAATAAATTCAATGGTATATAAAATCCCGACTAAATTGATATCTATATACATCAAAGAAGTAAGGGTTTATGAGATTACATTTGATCAACTCTTGGATCATAGTCAAGGGCTGATTCAATGGGATTCACTAAACCTTTAATTCTAGGGTTTGAAAAAGGGGACTTTATCTTCGATATTCTCAGTGGTTTATTGGTAAATAAAAAATAAATAAAAAATGACAGGAATAAATCTCAACCACACATGAATTATAATCAGACGTATTCACAGGATTTTTTCAAGACTGAAGAAATATTTGAAGTGGACAGGTTATGGCATTAGGGTAAGTTTGATTTAGAGCTAAGACAGCGAGTAGTTGTTTAATCAAACTCAAATTGTAGAGTTCATACTCTACTATAATGAAAACAAATATATGTATATATTTATATGCTTTTGTACAAAAACAAGGCTCCTTTTTCATTGATATTTATCAGCTACATATACAATAAAATGTGCAGCACAAAGTAGCATACGCCATGCAACTGGAAAATTGCTCTCTACCGATGTGGCCTCCTCTGAAGCCAGACATGGCATCAGTATACAGTCCCTCTACCGACGCAATGGGGCGTCGCATCCCTGAATTGAGAGACTGGTGAAATTTGCTTGCATGATATCTGAATATAGAGCTACTACTAAAAATTGTCCTTGACTGCTGCAAAGTTAGCCATATTTACACTGATATATCCATAGGATGTCCATTGACATGCATAATCTGAAAGCGGAGCCTCACGAGCTTCAATCCAGTTATATTATATACCTTGAAACAATTGGATATCATACTTCGTTTAAATCGCGATCAATGACTTTCTGAAATCCTGTTGCCTACACTAGGTCGCTAACTGATTTAACTGTGGAGTATATTTACCTTACACCCTGACTTCAACTACATCACCATCTTTGAGCTCTGTATTGGGTGAAACCAATTGACCATTAACCAAAACTAGCTTCCCTTCAAGCCCTACTCTCCTAGCTGCGTCTGCTGCAGTGCTGCCTGTTCTCAATTTCATTATCTCACCATGGGGCCAGCATACAATCACCACTTCCCCCAGAACGACAGAATCCAGACTACCATAAGAATTTCCACTGAGGTTTGACTGTGTCAGACTCGCATCAGATCGTAGTTGCTCTTCCCACTGAAGCATTGTCCTCAATAAGCGGACCTAGATTTAGGTATAAATTAGTTATACGTTCATCTATTCACAAAATTTTCACAAAATTTTTACCCCTACTTGCTCTCTAATGCTAACATAAACATGAAATTGAGATTATGCATTAAAATTAACATGAACACGAACTATCATTTACATGTGTAGGGTAAACAGTTTTGTAAAACAACACTAATATTTCCGTTCACTATGGTTATCTGCCTAGTAAAGAGACCTTTTAAAATGTAAATCACAAACTCCATGTCAGTGCAGATAAAATTAAAGCAAAATGGGAACTTGAAGATTTCCTGTGGGCATGCATGGAAATAGAAGGAAGAAAGTTTAAGATACTACTGAATAGTTTTCACTAATTTAAAATCAATAAAATCATCTTTGTAAAGTTAAATGTTTCAATGTAATCAATCTAAGGAAGGAAGAGTATACATTGGCAAGATAAACCTTAAATCCAGCTAACCATTTTGACTTAATACGATTATAATGCTCCCATAGCAGATAATTTCGCAAATACTACAAAGACAATCTAGAGTACTCCAAACAAACTTCCACAAATTAATTATCAACATGATGAACTTTAGTGTAGTAAGATAATTGTTGACAAACCTTGTTATTGATGCTAGCTTCCATGGAAGTTGAAGCAACAGAGTCTAAGCTTGGCCTAGATGTAATAGAATCAACCGGTTTGCCCTCAAAAACAGCAGAGACAACGGCCCAATATTCAGATTCTTCTTGTTCTGTTAAATGAGTGACCTGGATGAAGGTTGGCAGTAGGCGCTGAAACTGGTCTTGCTGCATAGGGAGAAAATTTTACAATAGAATTCTTAGTCGGTTCTTACATCATTATTTATCATTTAAATGCTAATATAATCAGAAAAAAATTCACTATAATCATGACTCAAGTACAGACATGCCAAAAGCACAGATTCACTTAATGCAGTGATTTTTTCTATATTCAAATAATAAGGTAAATAATTCACAAGTACTTTTACAGCTTCCATAAATTAAAATGATAAATTTTATAAATGTCATAACTTGAACATTCCAATCTAGAAAATCAAATTAATCAAGTCACAAAAAAAACCTAAAAATTTAATATATAAATGTATTGTTGCACCTATGTATGTATTATAGATACTTAATTAAGCGACATCATATGTATATAGCATCAGTATGCGAAGCTCATGATTACTTCATCTCAATAAATAGTAAACATACCCTGTGGTACATGCCATCTCGACAAAGTGTATACTTCTCTAGGCAAGTACACCAATCCCCATGTCCTGGTTCACGCCACCACTCATCCGACACCTGCAAAGCCAAGTTGATAACATTAAAAGACAGTGAGGTAATTTGAATAAAAACCTTGATATATTTACTGAACTTATGATAAACAACTACTCATAGTCAAATACTGCTAAATATATGCTAATTTACAAGTTAATTCATCTGCTATCTCAAATTAGAGTTAGCTTTAAGCAGTACAGATTATTGTTTCCAACTTTGATGTTAAATGCTTCAGCAATTGATCACAACTTTGTTGTTGAAGAAGTTGCATTAGATGTTTAAAGGATCTCGACGGATAATATAGAGCGATCAAGGGCCTAGGCAAATCTGAGAGACTATCTTGGTAATTAAGATTCCAATGTAGGAGAGCAGGATTAGGGGAAAAAATAATAGCATTCTTAACAGCCATATGTCCTAGTTCATACCACGGTTCAAGCTAATATCGTCAAGTTAACTTAATCTAAGAACCAAATTTTCTAAGAGATTAGTTTTTATTTCCCAGACTGCAGTTCTCGTTATTTGCCAATGGGAACTAGTATCTGAAACATTAATAGGAGAGGACTGTTACAAGTTCATCAAAACCCAATAGAACTATCCCTCCCCTCAAATCCAATATAATTCAACTATCTTATTCTTAATTACATTTTTATTTTTTTTTAACCATACTGAAATGAACCAAACCACAAAAATATTGTTACTAAAAATTTTAATCATCAAACCATAATTCTCTGCCAATATTTGAACGATTCAAGTAATTAAGAGACATAGTGAAGCAACTCAACCTTTTTGAATAACCTTGCATAAGCTTCCCAACTTTTTATCTGTAAAGAAGATCTTCTGTCAGCTACCACTTCAGAAGCTGCCAGTCCAAAGCTCACAGCAACAAGCAATTCTCTTCCACCCTTATCTACTCTGAAAATGCAACACTTATGCAAAGGTTAGTAACTGAAGGTTAATGTTGGATAGTAGTTACATTAGACATAACATTATGACATACCGAACTATAACAGCAGCAAGTATGTGGCTTCCTTCCACCCTGACGACTGGATGCCCTGCTTTCAGAGAACTGTATTTCATAAACAAATCATCATCTAAAGAACTATTATCCTCCATTTCTTTTGATAGATAAGAAGAAGCTTCTATATCAGACTCATCCATGCTGCTTGTGTACCGCAACTTGTTTCCAGTTTCTTTATATAGCCAGTGTGCAGCAAGCCCATGTTCAGCATACTCATGCATTTTCTGAAAAGGAGAATGACTAGTATTATAAGCCAAATCAAAATCCCTGACATGACATCATACAAAATTATAAACAAGTGCAGCACCTGCGTTCTTATCTGAACTTCCAAAGGTGAACTGTCAGGACCTTGGACAGCAGTGTGCAGAGACTGCAAGTAGCAAGTAAAAAAGGGTTTAGGTGTAAAATGTGACCCAAACAAAAGTAGGAACACATTTAAAAGATACAGCAATTTTATAAATATCCAGAATCAAACCCGTATTAGGTTAAAAGCAAATTACTATTGAATAGAGTGTGTGAATACCAACATACACAATCCCACACATGAAAGAGATTAGATACTTTAGTGGTTAAAATCAGGAGTATTCCTCAAGTGTGGCAACAATGAATTAAAGTGGAAACCCACACGCATGAGACCAAAAAGGCCCATACCAATTCAAAAGTTTGGTTGTGAACAGACGAATACCCATGAACAGGGAGGTAGCAGACCTTCATTTATGGGTAAGTTTGGTGGATGTCCTATATCAAACAATTGATCCAACTGACTTGAACTACTCCAACAACACGCATCAAAGCTACTTAAGACATGATAGAGAAATAACACTTCATATCTATTACATTAAAGCAACTTGGATCATTCTCCAAGCACAAAGACACATGATATGCCTATTCGGCCAAGTCATCCCTCTATCTGGCCATGTCACCACAAGATTTGGAGTTAAAGAAATATCTAAATAGCTTTTCTCAGGCTTTCTTTACTCTAGGTGGAAGTTATCTTTATAAATGTTTGTCGTGCAAGTATGCATATTGGTATCTAGAGTGAAGCATTGAAGGTGTAAAATGACCTGATAACCACTAGGCTTCGGATTAACAATGTAATCATCAAATTCACCATCAATGGGTGTCCAGAGCCTGCAAAGAAAGAATCCATCGTCTCACCACAATCAGTAGATCTTGTGAAAGTATATATGAAATACAGATATTTCTAACTCAACCTAGTTACTTAAAATATAAGATGAATGATAATATCCATAGAGTTAACAAAACTAAGCATCGAGAAAACAGGTTTTGATTTCCTCAGTCAAAAAAACCATTTTGGCTCTAATGAATCATGCCAAAATAATTTTTCCATCAAATGATAATACCATTGTTTACTGAAAGCAGTTTTGAATCACCTCTAATAGAATAAATCAACTTGCAATGATAAAATAGTAAAAGGAACACACTGGTTAACCTATGTATAATGTCTAGAAGATTGTAGCAGCACTGAATTGCAGGTCCATGAAGAGTTCCATTCTTATCTCCAACAACCACCCTCAAAGCACGTGCATCATATACTTTATGGATGCCAACATCTTTTCGTCTCATCTACATGAAGCAATGATACAAACACAATTAGTCATGACCAAAAAACAAAAAAAAAAAGAATCAATATGAGGGCTTTTTGGGACAAAATTTAACCCATGAAAAGAAGATTACTTTGGCCTTTATAACTTAACTAGCAAACTAAAGTAAATTGGAAAAAGAGCCAAGTATGACTTCATATCCAACAAGGCCTAGTCATTCAGCCACATTGCCCCTCAACTTAAGTTTCCTATTTTATATATTTTTGCTATATATGGTAAGTAATTAGACATGTTGCTCACTTTTCAATTAATAGGATAATCAGAGAAGAAAAAGGAAAATTAGCTAAAGGTGACATAGAATATGTACCAAAGACAACTGAATGAAATGTATAGAAAAATGAGAATTTCTGAAATCAGCAATCTCTTAAAAGAAGTGCAACACAGTAATACACTGTAATCATAGAAAAATAATACATATTCAGTGCTCACAAATCCAAGCTCCATGATTTATTGATAACAAGAGAACTCCNACCTATGTATAATGTCTAGAAGATTGTAGCAGCACTGAATTGCAGGTCCATGAAGAGTTCCATTCTTATCTCCAACAACCACCCTCAAAGCACGTGCATCATATACTTTATGGATGCCAACATCTTTTCGTCTCATCTACATGAAGCAATGATACAAACAAAATTAGTCATGACCAAAAAACAAAAAAAAAAAGAATCAATATGAGGGCTTTTTGGGACAAAATTTAACCCATGAAAAGAAGATTACTTTGGCCTTTATAACTTAACTAGCAAACTAAAGTAAATTGGAAAAAGAGCCAAGTATGACTTCATATCCAACAAGGCCTAGTCATTCAGCCACATTGCCCCTCAACTTAAGTTTCCTATTTTATATATTTTTGCTATATATGGTAAGTAATTAGACATGTTGCTCACTTTTCAATTAATAGGATAATCAGAGAAGAAAAAGGAAAATTAGCTAAAGGTGACATAGAATATGTACCAAAGACAACTGAATGAAAAGTATAGAAAAATGAGAATTTCTGAAATCAGCAATCTCTTAAAAGAAGTGCAACACAGTAATACACTGTAATCATAGAAAAATAATACATATTCAGTGCTCACAAATCCAAGCTCCATGATTTATTGATAACAAGAGAACTCCTCACTATATACTGTATCGTTAAAAATTCAAGTACCAATGTTATGGCACCTTTGGCATGAGGACAGAGATTAACTAGAAATCAATGTCATTCAATTCGATGTCAATGTTTACTTGTAATAGAATTTCCAAAGAAACCGGATATAATAAATACTACTGAACCTCTAAACAAATTCATACTATGGCACAATCTTTCATAAGCTTTTCCTAAATGAACACTGCAAACTAGGAACGTTCCATTCTGTCCGATTTTAGAATATATGGACAAGTTATCAATAGACTTTTAAAACTAAAGCATGGGGCTTTGAATTCATGGCTAAGGTGAAGAAATCAAAGCTCAAATGCTCTAGATATTATAGTTTTAATCTAACCACGAACTTCATTAGTACCTTGCTGAAGATACTATACAAACTTTTGAGTCGGCTAGATAAAGTAACCTCCATTCCTGGAACGTAACTGCAAGCATAAAACAAAGAAAGCAACTGAGCGAGAGAGAGAATTATTTTAGATGGATAACAGCTTCTCCAGTATAAACATTTTTAGATAGAAATAAAATTGATGCATATATAAAAATTATGTTTTCTTCACAATTTACAAGCAGACATGCTAATGGAAGAAGAGAAGCAAAACGCACGAAGTTGATATAAGTAACTCCTTCTCAAGAGCTTCCTCACAAACTTCCAGGGAAGCTAAAGCAATTCCAGCGTCCTGGACAACCTTGGCTTTTGTTTGACTGTCTGAACCTTTCCCAAGTTCATACAGAAATTTAGTCCGTTTCCTCCGATCTGATAAGATATCAAAAGGAACCACTGCTTCCAAAAGATCCTGCAAACAGTGTGTCACTGGATAAAATGACCTAAAGAACATCCATATTATCCAAGTACTTCCAGATACTACTGCTTCTCATTAATAAGTTACAATCATTCCACCACCCCCAGTGACCACTATATCTACATTGGAGAAAAGAGTTTATGACATAAAGGCCTATGTCATGAGGCCACTCAAAACCCATTTTAATGTAACAAATATGTTACATCTCAGTGAGATTCTTTGATCACTACCGTTCTGAATTTATAAATTTTTTTGTTCAATTTTCTAGAAGTTGCATGATCTTGAAAAGCAAGAGGATGAAACTTGTCACTTATCTCAACATCACTTCTATTTTATTGATAGGAAATGGTAAGATTTGTAATACTGAGGGGAAGAAAAACAAAAATGGACCATGGTTCCACAAGAACAGAGACAGAAGCAGCCCTCAAGGAAACAAAAACTTTTAAAACATGCATGGAAGTTTGAATCTGTGGCTAGCCAAACAATATAAACATGTGATATGTTCTTGGAACCAGCACCATGATATCACATTTCAAGATCAAGTAAAACATTTTGTAAAATTAGTAATTAATCCAAAAGCTAAACCTAACAGGTAAGAACCAATATTAGTATTTAAACTCTACCTTCCCTGCACTTGTACATGGACTGAATAAACCAGAATCAGAAAGAAAAGCTCTAACCATAAACACAATTTATTATATAATAAGGAGATCTGAACATAAGACCACTTGGTCAACTGAGCTCAAATACCATGTTAAGTTACCAATTGGTTAAAAAGCTTAAGCTGACATGTAAGGACCTAGCAACAGTAATCTCTAACACATTCAAACGTAACTGAACCTTTAAAGAGATATCAAGTATATGGGAGCAACCAATGTTTACAAACGATATCCATACCTTCATGCTTGGAATATCCTCATCAAATGCTGTAAGACTTTCGTCATCAGGAGAAGAAATCGTATCATCCAAGGATAGTGAGCTGCTTTTTGCAGATATTCTTCTTGGACACCCTACTCTATTGCTAGCGCTCCACATGGAAGCTAGATCAGCCCGCATCTTCCGGAACATTTGAGGCTGAACACAGTTTATTACAATACAAATTATACAGTTAAAAGATTCATTATTTATTACAAGACAAGAATATGATTCTAGAAAAGTGCAATATAGGAAATATAACAACTTAACTAAAATTCCTAGTCATATTATGCTACTGGTACAAATGCACATTAAGATGAGATTCTTAAAATATTACACATTACATATTCACATAAGCATAGCAAAACATTCAGCTTCCAGCATAATAAAAGTGCACTTGAAGCCCAAAAGATTATGAGCAGACCTGAAGAACAGCAAAGCATAGATCTTCCAGTTCAGCTTTCAGTGCCCACAGACCCAATCTGGAAGCAAGTGAGCACCAAATAAGTAGAGTCTCCTGTGCTACAGCTAGAGCCTTTGACGGTGGCAGAGCATAGCTGAAAGCAAAATTCACAATCTAGGAGTCCAAATCCGTATAATAGTAGAAGAAACCCAAAAATTAGTGAGATCAACCATGCCATTTCAAGAATTTAAATTTTCTTTTTTATATTTGATTACAAATTTTTCAGACATCTAATGACCAGTAATGAGTAATCATAATAATTATCAACAAAGGAAGCGAAAGATCTAGAGGATCAAAAAAAGGGGGGGTAGAAAGTAAAACATGTTGGTTGCAGAAAACATGTTGGTTGCAGACTAAGTTATTATTCAGATAGAAATAGAATGTAATCACTGTTTAACAGGCATAAATTAATGTTTCAAAGTGAAGATTCAGTACATGGTTCTCATGTTGTGAAGACGGTCGGCAAGCTTGATGAGCACCACACGTGGATCATCAACCATCCCCAAGAGCATAACTCGTAAGTCATTGGCCTTATGAAGATTAACAACAGCAGTGTGAGAATCAATAAACCATCTCAGCCACTTGCATTCATTTGTTTGTCTTTTCAGAAGAGAAAAGTCATCTGTTATACATCTACTACCTTATGCTACTGTATTCATTAAACTAAAACCCACAAATGTATCTTTTATGTGGTATATAAAGAGAAAAAAAAAATTCCTTCTTAACCAGCATACTTGAATAGAAAATAATTGATATCTTGAGGCTTATTTAACTACGTGTTTCTGAATGAAATTGAAAGCAATAAGTATGTGCTCAATCTCTTCCAATGGACCTCACAACCACAATCTTCTACAAGCACTGACACTCAGATTGTGCACGTTGTTCTGAATTAGATTATAATATATGACAGATTCCAATACATGACTAGATTAATCAAAAGATGACACATCAAATGTGACTCAAGTTTACATATAAATCTACAATTTCTATATTTGTGGCAAGGTTAATAATAATCAAAATTCAGGATTCATATCTTGTACCTCTTCATGACCAAGGGTACCCTGATCCACATTTATCCTTCGATGTCTCCGGAGTAGCTGCAAAATTATGTGTTAGTTACAGCAACAACAGGAGAACACCAGAGAAAACAGGGCAAAATTTGTCACGGGATAAAGGCATAGATCTCTAGAAATTGCAAGCATGTGATTAACATAAGAAGATTTCTTATTGAATCTATAAAAAGACGTCATAATAATGCGACATCAGGAAACAACAGTAATGACAGTAATAATGTCCTTCATGTCACAGGACAACCAAATAAAACAGAAAGTAAACAAGTTTATTAAACAAAACTATCCACTTTAAGCAGCATCAACCTTAACTTTTCCCATCCTGCCAGCATTAAATATTCCTTACAGGTAGATGAACTTCAAATCTTCAATAAATTCAAATATGCAACTTCTGTACAAATGCAGTGCATAAAGAGAAACACAGAAATAAGAAGAAAGAACCAGATATAATGGACAAAAGCCATCGAAAAAATTTTAAAAGGAAGTAGAAGACAAGAAATAAGCTGGTGGAGATATCGTCTAGCAATATCTGAAGACAGACCAGCACATTATTCCACTAATAATTTCACTTCTGGTTTTTCCTTTTTCCCATTATTGTTATCAATAGAAAACAATGGGCTACAGGACTTGAGGCAGCCCTCTCCTCAAAACCCAACCCATAGTCCTATAGACAGAATTATAGATCTTACGATAAACAAAATGACAGAACCACTAGCATATGAAGGAAAGTACATCGTTTCACTCTCAAGAAGAGCAAGGAAAAGAGAAAATAATGATAAGCTTACTGAAATAACCAGTTTGTAATACCTGATTTATGTAACTTAATCTGGAAACCCCAGCTACCAGTTTCGCAACATCATCACCAAACTCTTCTTCTACACTGCAGAAAGTTTCACATGTATCGTCCACGACATCATGGAGAATTCCAGCCACAACTGTGTCAACAGCCTGCATCAGACTTTAAGATCTTAGCAAGGAGTTAATGGCATAATAGTTTGAGCAGCTTTTGCTGCAGATTGACAGTGTTACATAACTTCAAATTTTCATTTTCTAATATTGTACCATGGAATAATGTAGCAAACTTCTATTAACTATATGCTCAAAATCATAAATTGCATGTAGAAATCATAACTGGTAATGAAATTCCAATAAGCCCACTTTTCTGTAGCATGTTTGTTATAATTGCAATCCAGAGATGTTGCATATAGCAGCAGACAATGGGACTGTGCAGCCCCACTTTCCTGAAAGAGAATTATAGTAAAAACCAGCCCTCTGTTTGTTTCATTATTTTCCATTATCCTACCCTATTATCGTATTTAATCTTATCAAAATACATATTTATTTCAATATTCAAAATTCTATTCAAAACCTAATCTTATTCTATTCAACTCAAAACATTAACAATTATTTTTCTCAATAAAAGTTTTAAAATTAACAAAAACACCCCCACCCACCCAAGCCACTATCACCTGCTAGCAGCCGCTATGACCTGCTAGCAGCCACTACCGCCTGTTAGCAGCCACTACCGCCACCGCTATAACAACGAATGACCGGCTAGATCAGGGCGATCGTGTGCTGATCTGTCTGTTTCTGCCAAAAAAGATATGGCCATTGACAACGGCCAGAGATCTGGCCATCAACGACGGCCATATCTTGGCTGTCGTTAGGCCTTCAACGGCGACCAGATGTGGCCATCAACGGCTAGATCTGTGGTCGTAGATCTAACTTTTTTCGGACAGATTCAAAATGAATCTGGCCAAAAAAGGTCAGATCAGCTACTGACCGGTCAGATCTAGTCGGTCGTACGCCACTCCGGCGATGGTGGCCCGTTGCCGATAATATGAGGGTGGGTGAGGATGTTTTTGTTAATTTATAAACTTTTATTTTTTTGGGGTGTTTAGTTAAATTGACAAACCTAAAAGGTTAAAAATAATTTAAATATTATTCAGAAATGTACAAAAAACTTCTCAGAATCATATCCTATTTTCCAAAAATGCTATTTAGCATAGAATGCTATTCTAAATAACTAACCAAACGGAGCCCAGATTTTTCTTAGACATAATTATGCCATCCTGTTAACATTCATACACTTTATGCACTTCAAAATTTTAAAAGGATTAACAAAAACAAAGTTTTATTTCTGAAGCTGCCAAAAGATTAGAAAAGAAACTTCCCAAACTAATGGGATGCTTTTATACCCTGAATTTGACCTGCATGATACAATTCATTTTTCAGATGCTTGTCTCATCTTATATTTAGCATGGCACGATACATTTCTTAATCATTTTTCATTACAGCTACATATTAAAATGAACATGTTTCATTCTCGGAATGAAACAATATAAACACAAGAAATCTCAAAAATTAAAACTATAATAGGTAACGATAGAAATGCATACACGTTTGCCACTTGATGGGACCAGCATGGCTAGGATTCTTCCAGTATGGATACAATGTGACAAATAAGGATCTCCAGTTTTGCGGAACTGCCCATTGTGAGCTTTTTTAGCAAATGCAATAGCCTTTTGCACCTGCCTTCACATATATGGTTTTAGTGGCAGAAGATGACAACATATATGCAAGTCATGATATGAGAGAGGTGGTACACCTTTGCATCAGTAAATATAGGGTACCCTGTTACGTCAACTCCATCCAGTATAAAGGAACCTGCAACTCTTCAATATAAATAACTCAGTGAATAATTAAGTGAAATAAAGAAATAATATACATATAACATTCACCCTGAGTCATCTTATAAGCTAGCTTGAACCCTACTGAATGAGACAAATCTTATACTTACAGCATTCTTGGAAAGATAAACTTAAAAAGCAAGAACAAAATAATAAAAATACGTAAGATTGATATATGCACTGCTATTATCAATACTGAAAATCGACGCATGCTTTTAGGATTTTGCCACGTTACCACCCACTAATATTATTAAGAACATGAAACTTGGAACACGAAAAGCAAGATTCCAATGTTATAAATTTACCTTCCTTGTTGCAACATATATTTTATCACAAGTTGATATGCAATAATACAACCTAACATTTTAAGTTACTAATCTAACATTGTTCTAAGTAAAACAATACGGACCAGTAACATAGCTAGTTGCTTCAATAATAAGGGAAATTGTACGTTTATGTGATTCAGTAATGTTCAACATGTACCTTAGAACATAATATATCTAACAGCAAACTGTTATGAAAGTATAAATGATAACATAATTAAAAGAAGAAAAAAAAACCTCTAAATTGGTGCATTTTGAACTTGCCTGGTGACACAGTGTGAATTTTGAACTAAGCTCATTATAAGTTTCATATCCAGAGTTATAAATTTTACAAATTTTCAACGTTGAGATTCCAACGCTAGAATTTACACATACAAAACTTGACAAATTATACTAAACATTGAATCAAAAATTAAGAATAAATTAAACAGATTCAAATAGATAACGTGGAAATCACATGACAGAGCAGCAATTAAACTGAGAAAGAAGATAAGAAACAAAACATACCAGGTTGTTCTTCAAGTTTAGGCCACAAGAAATCGACCTTAGTAGAGAGACAAGCACCGGAGGCAATAGCGACGGCGGTGACAGCGACTTGCGTGATGGCGGACGTGACGGCACCATGGACCTTACCGGCGGCGGTCGCGGCGGCGATGACGTTAGCGGGGTCAATAATGCAAGTGAACCTAGGGCGGCGGGGGATGTTGCGGCGGAACTTGTGGAGGAGTATCGGAAACGGAGAGGTCTTGTGCGCTAACATTTTCGCTGTTGTTTATGAAGAGATGAAGATGGAGAGGAAGGAAAACAAAAGAAAGAATCTTAAAAAAATAAAAAAATAAATCAAATAAAAAAATCTGGAATAATCAAGATTCAAAAAATTTGTGGTGGGGTAGGGGAAAATGAATGGCTGGGATTTAAGATGAGGGAAATAATAATAAATAAATTATTATAATAATGATGTGGTTACATGGTTTGGAGGGAAGGAAAGTGACAGTTAAATTTTGTGGTAAAGATCGTTCGGATTTGAAAAACGGGTCGGGTG
Source organism: Pistacia vera (assembly GCF_008641045.1). Lineage (NCBI taxonomy): Eukaryota > Viridiplantae > Streptophyta > Magnoliopsida > Sapindales > Anacardiaceae > Pistacia > Pistacia vera. The sequence continues at coordinate 380,486 of NW_022196279.1, read as the reverse complement.
AGGAAAAAAGGAAAATGCTCTCGTTGAGAGTCGAACTCAAGACCTCCCGCTTACTAAACGGGTGCTCTAACCAACTGAGCTACGAGAGCCTAGCTATTATAGATTTGTGTATAATAATACAAATAGATAAACAAAAAAATATTTTACATTCCCTTAATCAAAAGAAAACTAATTTTTCAGTTCATAAGGAGCAAGGCCTATATAATTGTGGATCAAATATGTCCTTGTCCTTTCACAATGTCTTTCTTTTTGCAGCTTAAGATGTGATTATGATTATTGTGCTAGAAAATTAGTAAAATGAGGTATGAGTTTATTGTTAGCATAATATTACACATACAACAAATTTATACAACATTCTTCATACAATATGATGTGACAAACAATAATTAATTGATTTTAAATTAAAAATAAATTTTTACTCAATCACATTTTATCACATCATTTTGTGTCTAAAAATATTGTATGAATAGTATTAGTTAAAGGTTGTAGTAGGATTATCTTAAGATTTAAAAAAAAAAAAAAAAAAGGGCCCAACTTTTGAGACAATCGAAGTAAAATAAAATAAACATAAAGTCCATCAGAATTTAAATATAAAGTTTCGCTCCATTGGGTTTACCTTTTCTCTTTACTTTAGCTTAACATTCAATATGGGACAATAATAAATATCTGTTTTTTATTTTATCTCGACATTTTATTATATCCTAGTCTTAAGTGGGCCACAAGACCACCTATTATTTTATCCAATGTTTTAAAACCTAACCTGGAGTGAAATCTAGCAAAGTTGTCAGGTCCTAGACTGATCGGTTTGACCGGTCGATCAAACCAAGTAACAAAAATTTTAAAATTCAACAAATACAACCCTAAAAATTATAGATAAATCCTTACAGATTTGAAATTTAACAAACACACTCCAAATATAAATCGACAGTCGACTGATTGACAACGACAATACCCTAAATATAATCTCAATCATCCCTAGAGTCCACCATTGCACACACCCCAAATACAAATTGACGATCGCCTATTTTTTTCAATTTCTGATCATTAGAAATCAACTCTTTCGTCACCATTGTATTCACTAGCACTTGCTCTTCAAAAGCTCTAACATTCCGACCTTCAATTGTTCGTTAATCATCATCCCAATTTATAGGGTTTTTGGTGAATAGTGAAAAGGGTAATCTAACCCGATGAAAACACTAGGTCCCGGTTGAACCGATTCAACCGACCAAGCCAAACGGGGTTTTAAAACAATGATTTTACCTCACTCTACTTTGATGGTGAAATAGTCCAAAAACATAATCACGTGTTGTCATATATATCAAATTTTCTCCTCACCTACTATTAATCGAACACTAATTACCCTTTATAACCACCGCCATGGTGTGCGGTTTTTAAAACCAATCATACATGTTATTATTTCATTAAACGGTCTCACATCGGCAAAGTAACCATATATGTCATTGTTTTATTAGATGATCTTGTCATGTCAACAAAATAAATAAGGCGATGAGACCATCTCATATAAAATACTGAGTGAGAGAGAGAGCATTTCAACATCATTTACCTTAAATCTAGGGGCATATACAGCATGTATAAACCCGTAGAGTCAAGTTAATTGTGATAACAGGTTTCATCTGAATATACATTGGAGGAAGTCACACATCCAATTGCCAAAGTATGGTCAAAGGTAAGGAACCACATTAGGCTTCATTAGCTATAGATAAAACCCAAAAGAATTTGACGACAGTCAGGACTTCCCACAGGGTAACTAAGCATGACTCTCAAGCTTCATGATTGAATTATCCTCACGACATCATATAAACCTGCTACGGTAGGAAGATTGATGAGAATTTCTAGTCGTACCTCGTGAAAGGAAATCTTCTACAAGGATGATATTGAAGTGGAACCACAATGTACAAGTTTTTGACTGCTAAAGAGGTAAGAATTTCAACCTGGAAGACTAGATTGTCGAGGTGCCTGCAGATGAGTATCCGGCAGCTCTCATCTCCTTTAGAGTTGAAGCCAACCAATCCAAGCCTTCATAAAGTCCATCTCCTCTAAGTGCACAAGTCCCTTGAATATGCCACTTCCGGTTCCTCAGATCATAAAGACCTAATCCTTCGCAAACTTCCATTGGGGTCATCGCTCCTTTCTGGACATAAATATTCGATACATAAATACCAATATTAAATAAAAATATTTATCTCTGTCCACCACATAAATGCCATCAAAAGCAAAATTGTGCAAAAAACTGGCGAGAATTTGTAAATTGTCAATGATGCCCTAAATGCACCTCTAATGTGTGTACTCTCTGTGATGCCCTGAATGTCGCCTCTGAATGTTCTTACCAGACCTCACTATGCCCTTATGAGAAAGCTATTACATAAAGTAGATTTGAACAACTACTGAGGGCACTTGAGTTCTTTATGATCAGAGTCTCATAAACCAAATAACAGCAGTTAAGCTCTAGAAAGATGGAATTTAACATGTGTTGTTATTGTTAAAGATAAATATCAAATGGAATGGAAACAAAGGAAGCATATGTTTCTCACTTCCTTTTCCAATAAATTAGTTTCATTGAAAGACAATCACCATCCTCATTATTAGGTCTCAGTCTCTGAAAATTTGCTTTTTTCAATCTGATAAATAATCAAAACAGAACTATAAATTCCTCAAATCAAGAAATCTAAGAGGCTTGTTTCTATCCTCTTTGTAGAAAATGATACGCGAGTTTGGGATAAAAAATCAAGAATTCCACATGCATGTTAGTTTCTAAATGTAAGACATCAAGCCAACCATCACTAACTCCACTCCCACTATGAGGCTGGTACCATGCCACCAATATCAACACCCACAACAAAAACCCGCACAGCCACTCCACTACCTTCTCATACCCTCACAAGACCCAGAAAGATATATGATAAATTTGTAATTCAAGAAACATAAACAAATCACGTTTCTTTGTAACACAGACTCACACTAATGCTTAATTAACCAATCAATAAGAAAAGGAAATGTATTAAAAGATGTCTAAGGCCTCTCATTAATACTCTGAGGTTTTATTCACAATAGCCTGAGCTCAACAATCATACAAGAAGGGTTGAACATTTTTCTAGAGAATAATGAGTGTAAACGTCAGAAAGGCTATACTAGCTATAAATTTTAACGCATCAACAGTCTAATAATTTTTTACTTCCCAGATCAGATTGCAATTCCATTAAATGTCAAGCTGCCGCAATGATCTATGGACGTAGGGTATTCAATTATGTGGAATTCCCGGGATGCAAGTCATGTAGATTGAAGTGTGGAATTGATAAGGTATATCTATAAATGTGCTCATGCATCATTGTTTCACAGAAAAAATGCCGAGAACAAATTCTATTACTAACGTCTGAAAATAACCTCACAGTACTCAAAATCTTTCAAAAAGCCAAAGATTATAGTAATAATTCAACCTCATATATACCCTTACTGCAAGTTTTGCTTTCAAATTACTTTTATGTTTCAAATAGCTTCTAAATACACATTTGACTTCTACTTGGATTAAAATCTTGTTTAAGGATCATGACAATACATGAAAGCATATAAGTGATGAAGAATCTATATTTAGAAGCTATTATAAGAAGTAATTTGTTTTTCAAATACTTTAGATAAAAATCTTAGCATAAATTTAATTCCATGAGGCAAAACAATAACAGAAAGGAAATCCTGTTCTTGCAATTCTGTTCTTGCATAGAAACTTCCGCAAAATATTTTAAAAGTTGAAACACTGAAGTAACAGGATCTGCAGAAAAAATTATGGTAAAATATAGACTTTGGGTATGATAAATTTTAGCATTCTTCTTCCTAATTGTAAATTCATCTTAAATGGCGACATGCATTTTGCTTTCTTGAGCACAAAACTCAATTTCAAAGCTAACTATGGAAGCAAGAAACAAAGTCATTATATATGCAAACAAACTTGATATAATTAGTATTTTTCTTCTTTTTTCCTGATTACCCAGAAATCTGTAATCACCAGATTGTAGTGCATGGTATGTGTATCAATCCATGTTGAATGAAGACATAACTCTGTCCTAAAGAACAATGACATACAGAATTTGTCAAAACTTTACAAGAAAAGAACACAGGGCAGCAACAAATAAATAACTTAAATTCTTAATATGTCTACTCATACAACAAAGATGCGCGCACAACAGACGCACAAAACATGTATGCAGATATCTGCATGTCCAAAAAGAAACTGTAACTTTTTGTGTATTTTATCCATAAGAGAAGAAATCAAATTGGAAACTGAGAATGAAAACATACCATATCCTGCTTATTTGCAAACACCAAAATAACACTGTGGAGCATAAATGGATCTTTGATGATAGCCTGCAAGAAATAGGTCAGTCAAATTCAGAAACTATTACCCACATTATCTTATTTATTGATATAACTCTCCAAACATCCACAACCTGAAATTCTTGTTTTGCTTTTCCAATTCTCTCTCGGTCCAAGGAATCGACAACATAGATCTACATAGAGACAAAGAGTCCGCTTTAAATACAAACAACTGTGACGGAACCAACAAAACAGATTAACAAATGAATTTATAACTACAAGCAAAGCTGGAAAAAATTAATTTGATGATTGGACCATATTCAACACAAAATCACATAATAGCAGCACAAAATAAGAAAATAAATAGGTCCAGCAATAATCATAATCTCGCACGATAAGACCATAGACTGATCATTACCAGTCCATCGGTATTATTAAAATAATGCCTCCATAGTGGCCTTAGTTTCTCTTGCCCACCAACATCCCAAACTGTGAACATGACATTCTTATACTGAACTTTCTCCACATTAAAGCCTGCAGGAGATAAAGAAAAGAATACAATTACCATCAATTTGTTGATCAATTTAACAGCACAAAGTTACATGGCTTGAATTTACCTTCATTTTTCAAACTGAAATTTTAAATTTCATAGAGAAGTCTCATGTGATAATTGATATTTTTTATGACAATGTCCATGGTTCTTATTAGTCCACTACTATAGTTTTTGACAATTTTGACATTACATAAATGCACAGAGTGTAATTGCAGTCTAGTAATCAAAATGGATCACTGTAGCAAATATGAGATAATTGACTGACAACAGCTTACAAACTAAGCAAACCCTTCATATCCAGAAATCAAGACAATGGAAGAAAAGTTACCTACCGATTGTAGGAACAGTAGATAACACTTCTCCAATGTGCAACTTGTACAGTATGGTTGTTTTACCAGCAGCATCCAAACCCAGCATCACAACCTAAAACAGCCCCAATAAACTAGTTTACAATTTAAAAAATAAGAAAAGCAGATCCAAGGAATACTAACAAATAAATGAGGCTCATCAACAATATTTAAGAACTAACCAATGACATGAAATAAATTGACAATGGCAAAGGACCTAAAAAGAAAAATAAAAAAACAATCTGCAGACGTGACATGAAAATAGAGCAAAAGCCCATACAATGCCTTGTAACCCAGATATGGCCAATAATGTTTGTTTCCAAGCAAAAGGAAAGGTAAGCTTCATTAACTTCCCTTGAAGCTTTGACCAATTGAAGTCAAACCCCATTCATCAGAAAACAGTCATAGACCTCTTTTGAAGAAGAAATTTCCCATAAATTTACAAAAATTCATGAGAGTTCCTATATCTATTTTAAGAATACTATTTTCTACCTGTAATCAGCCTCAAATTAGGAACAAACAATGCGTTCTTCAGAGCTCATGACTTTTAAGTATCAAGCAAAACCACTTCCACAAAGAAAATATAAAAATAAAATAAAATCATCAAGTTTCAACTCTCCCGAAATTAGTTTCATTGAAAGACAATCACCACCTCATTATTAGGTCTCAGTCTCTGAAATTTGCTTTTTTCAATCTGATAAAAATCAAACAGAACTATAAATTCCTCAAATCAAGAAATCTAAGAGGCTTGTTTCTATCCTCTTTGTAGAAAATGATACCGTTTGGATAAAAAATCAAGATTCCACATGCATGTTAGTTTCTAAATGTAAGACATCAAGCCAACCATTACTAACTCCACTCCCACATGAGGCTGGTACCATGCCACCAATATCAACACCCACAACAAAACCCGCACAGCCACTCCACTACCTTCTCATACCCTCACAAGACCCAGAAGATATATGATAAATTTGTAATTCAAGAAACATAAACAAATCAAGTTTCTTTGTCACACAGACTCACACTAATGCTTAATTAACCAATCAATAAGAAAAGGAAATGTTTAAAAGATGTCTAAGGCCTCTCATTAATACTCTAGGTTTTATTCACAATAGTAGCTCAACAATCTACAGAAGGTTAACATTTTTCTAGAGAATAATGAGTGTAAACGTCAGAAAGGCTATACTAGCTATAAATTTTAATGCATCACACAGTCAATATTTTTTACTTCCAATCAGATTGCAATTCCATTAAATGTCAAGCTGCCGCAATGATCTATGGAGTAGGGTATTCAATTATGTGGATTCCAGGGATGCAAGTCATGTAGTTGAAGTGTGGAATTGATAAGGTATATCTATAAATGTGCTCATGCATCATTGTTTTCCATATTGCGATTATGATTATTGTGCTAGAAAATTAGTAAAATAAAGTATGAGTTTATTGTTAGCATAATATTACATATACAATATTCTTCATACGATATGATATGACAAAAAATAATTAGCTGATTTTAAATTAAAAATAATTTTTTACTCAACACATTTTATTACATCATCTTGTATGAAAAATATTGTATGGATAGTATTAGTTAAAAGTTGTCATAAGATTATTTTAAGATTTAGAAAAAAAAAAAAAAAAAAGCCCAAGTTTTGAGACAACCGAAGTAAAATAACATAAACATAAAGTCCATGAGAATTTAAATATAAAGTTTCGCTCCATTGGTTTTACCTTTTCTCTTTACTTTAGCTTAACATTCAATATGGGACAATAATAAACATCTGTTTTTTATTTTATCTTGACATTTTATTATGAGTAATACTAATTTTAAAAAGACACATACAAAAGGGACATACAAAAATAATATTCACCTTTGATTTTCATGATTTTTTTTTTCTCTCTCTCTCTCTCTCTCTCTCTCTTTTTCTATTTTTTCTTTATTTTTTTCTTCTGAATGATGTCACTTTGTAGCCCTCTTTATATGGGTCTTTGTAAGGATAGCATTTTTCTTTTATTATATCCTAGTCTTAAGTAGGCCACAAGACCACCTATTATTCTGTCCAATATTTTAAAACCTAACCCGGGGTGAAACCTAACAAAGTTGTTGGGTCCTGGACTGATCGGTTTGACCGGTCGATCAAACCAAGTGACAAAAATTTTAAAATTCAACAAATACACCTCTAAAAATTATAGATAAGTCCCTACAGATTTGAAATTTAGCAAATACACTCTAAATATAAATCGACAATCGACTGGTTGGCGATGACGACACCCTAAATACAATCTCAATCATCCCTAGAGTCCACCATTGCACACACCCCAAATACAAATTGACGGTCACCTATTTTTTTCAATTTTTGTTCATCGAAAATCAACTCTTTCGTCACCATTGTATTCACCAACACTTGCTCTTCGAAAGCTCCAACATCCCGACCTTCAATTGTTCATTAATTATTATCCCAATTTATAGGGGTTTTGGTGAATAATGAAAAGGGTAATCTAACCCGATGAAAACACCAGGTCCCAGTTGAACCGATTCAACCGGCCAAGCCAGACCGGGTTTTAAAACAATGATTTTACCTCACTCTACTTTGATGGTGAAATGGACCAAAAACATAATCACATGTGTTGTCATATATATCAAATTTTCTCCTCACCTACCATTAATTGAACACTAATTACCCTTTATAACCACCGCCATGGTGTGTGGCTTTTAAAACCAATCATACATGTTATTATTTCATTAAACGGTCTCACATCGGCAAAGTAACCATATATGTCATTGTTTTATTAGATGATCTTGTCATGTCAACAAAATAAATAAGGCGATGAGACCATCTCATATAAAATACTGAGTGAGAGAGAGAGCATTTCAACATCATTTACCTTAAATCTAGGGGCATATACAGCATGTATAAACCCGTAGAGTCAAGTTAATTGTGATAACAGGTTTCATCTGAATATACATTGGAGGAAGTCACACATCCAATTGCCAAAGTATGGTCAAAGGTAAGGAACCACATTAGGCTTCATTAGCTATAGATAAAACCCAAAAGAATTTGACGACAGTCAGGACTTCCCACAGGGTAACTAAGCATGACTCTCAAGCTTCATGATTGAATTATCCTCACGACATCATATAAACCTGCTACGGTAGGAAGATTGATGAGAATTTCTAGTCGTACCTCGTGAAAGGAAATCTTCTACAAGGATGATATTGAAGTGGAACCACAATGTACAAGTTTTTGACTGCTAAAGAGGTAAGAATTTCAACCTGGAAGACTAGATTGTCGAGGTGCCTGCAGATGAGTATCCGGCAGCTCTCATCTCCTTTAGAGTTGAAGCCAACCAATCCAAGCCTTCATAAAGTCCATCTCCTCTAAGTGCACAAGTCCCTTGAATATGCCACTTCCGGTTCCTCAGATCATAAAGACCTAATCCTTCGCAAACTTCCATTGGGGTCATCGCTCCTTTCTGGACATAAATATTCGATACATAAATACCAATATTAAATAAAAATATTTATCTCTGTCCACCACATAAATGCCATCAAAAGCAAAATTGTGCAAAAAACTGGCGAGAATTTGTAAATTGTCAATGATGCCCTAAATGCACCTCTAATGTGTGTACTCTCTGTGATGCCCTGAATGTCGCCTCTGAATGTTCTTACCAGACCTCACTATGCCCTTATGAGAAAGCTATTACATAAAGTAGATTTGAACAACTACTGAGGGCACTTGAGTTCTTTATGATCAGAGTCTCATAAACCAAATAACAGCAGTTAAGCTCTAGAAAGATGGAATTTAACATGTGTTGTTATTGTTAAAGATAAATATCAAATGGAATGGAAACAAAGGAAGCATATGTTTCTCACTTCCTTTTCCAATAAATTAGTTTCATTGAAAGACAATCACCATCCTCATTATTAGGTCTCAGTCTCTGAAAATTTGCTTTTTTCAATCTGATAAATAATCAAAACAGAACTATAAATTCCTCAAATCAAGAAATCTAAGAGGCTTGTTTCTATCCTCTTTGTAGAAAATGATACGCGAGTTTGGGATAAAAAATCAAGAATTCCACATGCATGTTAGTTTCTAAATGTAAGACATCAAGCCAACCATCACTAACTCCACTCCCACTATGAGGCTGGTACCATGCCACCAATATCAACACCCACAACAAAAACCCGCACAGCCACTCCACTACCTTCTCATACCCTCACAAGACCCAGAAAGATATATGATAAATTTGTAATTCAAGAAACATAAACAAATCACGTTTCTTTGTAACACAGACTCACACTAATGCTTAATTAACCAATCAATAAGAAAAGGAAATGTATTAAAAGATGTCTAAGGCCTCTCATTAATACTCTGAGGTTTTATTCACAATAGCCTGAGCTCAACAATCATACAAGAAGGGTTGAACATTTTTCTAGAGAATAATGAGTGTAAACGTCAGAAAGGCTATACTAGCTATAAATTTTAACGCATCAACAGTCTAATAATTTTTTACTTCCCAGATCAGATTGCAATTCCATTAAATGTCAAGCTGCCGCAATGATCTATGGACGTAGGGTATTCAATTATGTGGAATTCCCGGGATGCAAGTCATGTAGATTGAAGTGTGGAATTGATAAGGTATATCTATAAATGTGCTCATGCATCATTGTTTCACAGAAAAAATGCCGAGAACAAATTCTATTACTAACGTCTGAAAATAACCTCACAGTACTCAAAATCTTTCAAAAAGCCAAAGATTATAGTAATAATTCAACCTCATATATACCCTTACTGCAAGTTTTGCTTTCAAATTACTTTTATGTTTCAAATAGCTTCTAAATACACATTTGACTTCTACTTGGATTAAAATCTTGTTTAAGGATCATGACAATACATGAAAGCATATAAGTGATGAAGAATCTATATTTAGAAGCTATTATAAGAAGTAATTTGTTTTTCAAATACTTTAGATAAAAATCTTAGCATAAATTTAATTCCATGAGGCAAAACAATAACAGAAAGGAAATCCTGTTCTTGCAATTCTGTTCTTGCATAGAAACTTCCGCAAAATATTTTAAAAGTTGAAACACTGAAGTAACAGGATCTGCAGAAAAAATTATGGTAAAATATAGACTTTGGGTATGATAAATTTTAGCATTCTTCTTCCTAATTGTAAATTCATCTTAAATGGCGACATGCATTTTGCTTTCTTGAGCACAAAACTCAATTTCAAAGCTAACTATGGAAGCAAGAAACAAAGTCATTATATATGCAAACAAACTTGATATAATTAGTATTTTTCTTCTTTTTTCCTGATTACCCAGAAATCTGTAATCACCAGATTGTAGTGCATGGTATGTGTATCAATCCATGTTGAATGAAGACATAACTCTGTCCTAAAGAACAATGACATACAGAATTTGTCAAAACTTTACAAGAAAAGAACACAGGGCAGCAACAAATAAATAACTTAAATTCTTAATATGTCTACTCATACAACAAAGATGCGCGCACAACAGACGCACAAAACATGTATGCAGATATCTGCATGTCCAAAAAGAAACTGTAACTTTTTGTGTATTTTATCCATAAGAGAAGAAATCAAATTGGAAACTGAGAATGAAAACATACCATATCCTGCTTATTTGCAAACACCAAAATAACACTGTGGAGCATAAATGGATCTTTGATGATAGCCTGCAAGAAATAGGTCAGTCAAATTCAGAAACTATTACCCACATTATCTTATTTATTGATATAACTCTCCAAACATCCACAACCTGAAATTCTTGTTTTGCTTTTCCAATTCTCTCTCGGTCCAAGGAATCGACAACATAGATCTACATAGAGACAAAGAGTCCGCTTTAAATACAAACAACTGTGACGGAACCAACAAAACAGATTAACAAATGAATTTATAACTACAAGCAAAGCTGGAAAAAATTAATTTGATGATTGGACCATATTCAACACAAAATCACATAATAGCAGCACAAAATAAGAAAATAAATAGGTCCAGCAATAATCATAATCTCGCACGATAAGACCATAGACTGATCATTACCAGTCCATCGGTATTATTAAAATAATGCCTCCATAGTGGCCTTAGTTTCTCTTGCCCACCAACATCCCAAACTGTGAACATGACATTCTTATACTGAACTTTCTCCACATTAAAGCCTGCAGGAGATAAAGAAAAGAATACAATTACCATCAATTTGTTGATCAATTTAACAGCACAAAGTTACATGGCTTGAATTTACCTTCATTTTTCAAACTGAAATTTTAAATTTCATAGAGAAGTCTCATGTGATAATTGATATTTTTTATGACAATGTCCATGGTTCTTATTAGTCCACTACTATAGTTTTTGACAATTTTGACATTACATAAATGCACAGAGTGTAATTGCAGTCTAGTAATCAAAATGGATCACTGTAGCAAATATGAGATAATTGACTGACAACAGCTTACAAACTAAGCAAACCCTTCATATCCAGAAATCAAGACAATGGAAGAAAAGTTACCTACCGATTGTAGGAACAGTAGATAACACTTCTCCAATGTGCAACTTGTACAGTATGGTTGTTTTACCAGCAGCATCCAAACCCAGCATCACAACCTAAAACAGCCCCAATAAACTAGTTTACAATTTAAAAAATAAGAAAAGCAGATCCAAGGAATACTAACAAATAAATGAGGCTCATCAACAATATTTAAGAACTAACCAATGACATGAAATAAATTGACAATGGCAAAGGACCTAAAAAGAAAAATAAAAAAACAATCTGCAGACGTGACATGAAAATAGAGCAAAAGCCCATACAATGCCTTGTAACCCAGATATGGCCAATAATGTTTGTTTCCAAGCAAAAGGAAAGGTAAGCTTCATTAACTTCCCTTGAAGCTTTGACCAATTGAAGTCAAACCCCATTCATCAGAAAACAGTCATAGACCTCTTTTGAAGAAGAAATTTCCCATAAATTTACAAAAATTCATGAGAGTTCCTATATCTATTTTAAGAATACTATTTTCTACCTGTAATCAGCCTCAAATTAGGAACAAACAATGCGTTCTTCAGAGCTCATGACTTTTAAGTATCAAGCAAAACCACTTCCACAAAGAAAATATAAAAATAAAATAAAATCATCAAGTTTCAACTCTCCCTCTCCTTTTTTTTTTTTTTTTTTCCTCGTTTCACGACATCAAAATCAACGACCAATTACTGCGAACCTCACAACATAACATTCAAAATAACACAAATTCATGAATTTAAAAAAAAAAAAAAAAAAAAACCCGAAACGACTGAACGGATTAAGAAGAAAACGAATTCACCTGTAATCAGCCTCAAATTAGAAACAAGCAAGGCGTTCTTCAGAGCTTATGACCTTTTAAGTATCAAGCAAAACCACTTCCACAAAGAAATATAAAATAAAATAAACTAAAATCATCAAATTTCCCCTCTCTCTTTCTCCGCTTTCAAATATCAAATCAAAGACCAATTACATGCGAACCTAACAACACAACATTCAAATAAACAAATTTCATGAATAGTTAAAAAAAAAAAAAATAACTAAACAACTGACACCGATTAAAGTAGAAAACAAACCTAGGCGTGCACAAGAATTGAAATTTAAAAATAAAAAGAAAAAGAGGTAACTTACACGCATCTCACTGTTGCCAAAGAGGCATCGAAGAGTTTGCGGAAGGCTTGGCCCATGCTTCGCTTGCTTCAGTGGCGATGCTGTTCGTTGTTGTTGTTCAAGTATGAGCCCAATTTCGGGGATCGATTTGCTAGAAATAAGAAAGCGAGACCGAGAGAGAGTTGTAAGCGTGGAGCGTGGTTGATCTTTTCTTTACAGCTGCCTTTCTTTTTTGTGAAGAATAAACAGAACTGTGATATTTTCTCGATATTACCTTTAACTCCCCAATACTTTGTAGAGAATACGTTAAGGCCCAAATATTCATTATCAGTATTATTTAATCCACTGTTATCTGTTATTACATGTGACGTTAAATTAGACTTTTACAAAATACAATTACTTTAACAAAAGTAAAAATCAAAATAATAGAATTAAAAAAAAACTTAAAACTGAACTGTACTGAATTTTTTCTGATGTTTTAATTTTTTAAACTTTAATAAGTTTAATTTCAACCACGTCCTTATGTAATCGATAAGACAAAACACTAATGATTTTCGAATACTATTAATACACACAGATTTTTAATAATATCATTATGTTTTCAATAATTCTAAGTAGTTAATAGTTTTTAAAAATTGCATAGACATTTTAAGATTTATCATTTCTTGAGAATACATAATCTAAAAAATTATTACTATTGAATTTTTTTATAAAAATTATTATTATTTTGAAGGATTTTTTGTGAAATTGAAAAATAAAGAAATTGCAAATGCTTATTTAAAATAAAACTCAGGGATAAAATGGTAATTCAAAATAATTTGTAATTGTGAATATCAATAAATTTAAGATGACTATATATGAGAATATTTGATAGAGGAGTGTAAATTATAGTTTTTTTATTGGGTGGACGAGAATTCGAAGCTTCTGAGGTCAAACGTTCTTGCTCTCTGAAAATGATCTGTTATTTCAGGTTTTACTTTCTTGTTTAGATGTAACCATTTTGGATAGGTACCAAAAATGAAAGTGCAACAAGATTGCAGATGGGAGTTTTTTTTTTTTTTTTTTTGTCTGGAGCCTACCCCCTCAACTCATCCTTCGAAGACCCTAAAATGAACACCGCTTGTATAAATCTCCTTAGTGATAACCTCTATTATTGCCTAAAAAAACTCATATTAGACCTTTTTTTTTTTACATCAAACCATCCAAGACAATAACTTACATGATGGTTTCTTGAGAGTTTTCAGCATCTCTTTAAACTTAATTATCGGACATTTTAGCTACCAGAACAATAACTAGATCTGATATATGTAACACATCAGATGCATCGATTGTCACTCAATTTATATAAATGAATTAACCATCTTCCTTCGAGATGGTAAAGGTATTTTCATATTTATCAGGAAGGCGAGTACTCGTACTCAATTTGTTGACAGACAACGCACCACATCCAAGTTCGAGTGATGAGGTGTAAATGTGAAAAGTCAGATTATCTGGACGGATTAGATAAACTCAGTTTGTAGGGGTGCCAAGAAGAGAGGCCAAATCCTGCTCGTGCTAAACTCTTCTGGGATGATGTTTTACTCTGCCTGTTCCAGTTCACCAAATTGCATGCAAACAACATATAAGAAGGTTTCTTATCCATGAGAAATCACCATACCAGAAGTTCATCAGCTCGCTCAAGCGAGGAACGACATCAACATGCCCAAGAACAAAAGTCTTGGAAATTACATCTACCATGAAAGGCAGCATTTGTCAAGTTTGCTTTGTTTCGAATAGTTTAGGTTTTGTTGCAGTGCTGGATGAGTGCTCGAGCACACTCTTGGCAGAGCCTGCATTTGTCTGTGAAACGGAATCGGTTAAGCTAGCTATTGCACACTTCCTATGAAGGCAATAGTAGGCTACAACCTGGATCATTAGAAACATGAAGCAGCCTATGTATTTAAGAGGACAAAGCAATGTGTTCAATTCATTACACATGATCTAGAGAGCTACTTCTTTATCTCTCAATCACTCAGGCAGATTAACATCTGACAAAAATTGTTGCCATTTTATCAGATAATGCAACACTGGGAACATGGTAGGCAACCAAGTTGAAGAGGAGAGGCAAGGCTGGCTCTGCCACCAACATATCGGGTAAAAATCTATTGAATACTGGAACAGTATTTGAAAGCAATAAATAAAACACAAACTTGGAGTTACAAGTGGTTATTAAACCGAAAAATTCTACTATAAAATACAGATAACGAGATATTTTGAAATCCCAAAACTTTTGCACCCAATACCTAACTGCCCTAAATAAAAAAAAATAAAAAATAACCTTGATTATCAGCAACAGATTTCCTCAAAATATACAAGAAAACTGTAACCAAACTAAAATGGTAAAAGTCATACAAGTTCAAAATTGGCCGAGTAAACCTTATGAAGTACAAAAAACCACATGTAGAGCAGTGACAGGTACCAACAATCCTCTTACCAATATAACCATAAATTTCCCAAAGGAGACAATTAAACTAGCAAGCCGTACAAGATTTAAAATGAGATAGGTGTCCCAAGCTTAAATCTAACCAACTCGACTACAGACAGGTAACTGAATCCAGCAATGTCAAACAAAAGAAACAAGAATGAAGAAACTTACAGGTTGCTGAAAATTGTCTTCCTTTTAACTTCCAGTCCTAATTCAGCACATCCTGTGGAAGCAATTCACCTTGATCTTCTCAAATCACAGGCATATTCCTAGCAAAGAGCTGCAAGTCATAGATTTAAGATGTGATAGCAAATTTATGTACTTTTTTTTTTTTTTTTTTTAAGGATGTATGTTAAGGGGAACCAGCACAATTGTCCATGGAGAGAATATAATCATATAAGTAAATCCGAAGAAAACAGAATTTTAGTAAAGTCAGCCTCTGATTCATATTGTCATTTTCTCCCTCTAATTTGTACAACTCTAGTTCAATTTACAATATACAAATCTTCTTCCATTTTCTTTCTATATCATTGAAGAAAAACTATGATTGAATCATGTGCGTAAAAATTTCAAAAGTCAAAATACAAAAGTTCAAAACAGTCACTTTTCTTGTTCTCTAAGCTTGAACTGAGTGCAAAAATCTTGATACGGTGAGAAACCTTCCTGCCATTTTGAGAACTGCTTCTTAATGATATTGTAAGCTTTCGATTCAGGAGGTGTATTGCTAATATTAGAAGTATCATACTTCAAAACAATGGGGCAAAGATCATCACCCAGATCAACTGCAGCACTATCCACTTTGTCTTTCAGAAAAGACTCAGACTTGGCCACTTTGGAAATCAAATTGAAAAATTTCTCATCCTTGCAAACAAAGTTTCTCAGTGTCTGATCCATATCGGAACAATCAAGTACAGTTGGATGGTAGTAAATGAATGGTTTTGGTTTTCGAGAGTCAACCCATGCCTCATCTCTGCCATCAGCAAGGGAGACAGCATGTTCATCGCGAAAATCAATGGCTGAATCTGATACAGCCATTTCACGGGCCACCTGCATAACTTCCTCACACCGAAGATTAAGTTCTGCCTCTGATGAGAAATTGCTGGCTTCTTCTTCTGAATATCGAGAACTGTTACGGAATTCATGAAGTGTAACAAGAACAGGGAGTGGAAGAACAGGACCTACAAGGGCATCATCACGCTGCACTTTCTGTGACCACTTATTGCTGCGGCATGAAGGCTTCCTTAAGAAAAAAGGTGGCAACTGGGGTAGATCTGGAACAACTAAAAATTCCAAAGATACCTTCTTCTTGTCCATAAGTACTTCAAGAACTTCAGTATAGTTGGAAAAGGCCAATTGTAAAAGTTCCATTGGCAAGCCAGCCCATGCTCTCCTCAAAGCAACCTCACGAACACTTGCTGGCAAGCTTATGTCACTAAAAACAACAGAAATGGCAGGAGATGTTCTAAACCGACTCAAACCACAAACTTTCAGCTTCTCACATAAGATTTCATGGAAGTCTATGTTAAAAGAATCTTTCTCTTGCAGATCATTGAAATCATTCTTCAATTTGGAATCCAGGACTTCAATAAGATTATCATTCAAATGCCCATAAAGATAGTCAAGTTTCAAGTACTTGTATCTTTTTGGAAATTTGTAATTGTCATCATCTCTAGAACACAATAAGTTATCTTCCAAATGTAACAATAAATCTCCATGGGCTAGTTCTAATCGTTTTACCACATCCCATGAGGCAAAATATCTTTGTGCTTCAAGCTTCCCTGAGGACATTAGCCTAATCAAAGTGAACCCACCAGATTCATGAGGTTCATGAATGAGGGTAGAAAAATCCTTGTTTAGTATGCCAAAGCCCAAAACCATGTCTTCCTTCTGCTGCCAATCAGTCCATTTAGGAAGATCATCTTTCCAAAACTCTTTTCTTAGAAGACAAGTTCCACACCAACAACCACGTCCTGACAACAACAAATCCGTAGGGAGTTCCCATGCGTAAAGAGACTTGGAAAATGTTGAAATTTTTGAAGCAAAAATCCCACTATGACCTGGTAAAGGAGGTCCATAACAAAATAGACGAAATTCACATGACCAAAAAGATCCCAAGATAATGCCAAAACCCGATTTATTTGCCCATTCATACATATCATCCCCTGACTTTGACCTCAACTCAGTCAATCTAAGCGAGTCAATATAGCTTGGTTTATCAAGACCATGAGCCCACTGCAACACTGGCATCAAAGGCTTACGCACATCAGAGAGGACCAGCAAACTATCAGAAGCTAAAACAAAATTAAAACCATCACAGCCCACTTTACAAAATGCATGGAACTGCTCCTTTTCAACTGGAGCATACAAACTAAGCATATCAATCTTCGCTAACAAACTAATATTACAATCATCGGACCTCAAATCAACTAAAAAAACTGAATCCGATCGAGCAACAATCAAGATTCTAGGATGCCAACTGAACTCACAACCTATCCATTTACAATTCCGTAAACAAGCCGAATCCTCATTCCACGACAATCTCAACCTCTTCCCTTTTAAATATGTATTCGTTTTCGAATTTCTAACACAATCATCCAGATCAAACAGAAACAAAACACCACTTTGTAACAAAATCACACTCTCCTCAGGCAAATGCGGGCTCCAGCAAGCACCCACAACAGCGCAACTCTTAAACAACTTAAACCCCAAATAACTCACAACAGGCTTTTCACTAACTCTACTAACTTTAACACTAAACCAATGAACCGAATACATTGTAAAAGCTAACAAGTAACCAACACTAACCAAAGCATTACCTTTAAAATCCGAAACATCCCCAACTGGATTCACCAAAATCTTGCATATCCGATGATTAAACCGATTCTTGACTACGAAAACACCGTCATTTTCATTACGCAAAACATCAAAACCGGATTCCTTCGCCAAAACCACCAAAAACCCAACTTGGTCATGGTTGTGACCAGTGGAAAAGAACACAATGACACTGTCATTTAAAGGGCAATGAAGAAGCTGAAGACGGTTGTAGGCGAGAGCAGAAACGGTATCTTTATGATGTTGGGGTGAAGATGAGAGGAATGAAGGTAGGGAGAGCTGTGGAAGAGGAGAAAGCAAAGGGGGGAAAAGAGAGGGAGAGGAGAAGAGAAGGGTTAGAGATTTGGGGTTTGGATTGAAGAAAAGAGGACCAAGAGTGGAACTCAAAGATGGACCTGAAAGAAGAAGCGGCGGCGTACAAACTTTGCCCACCGGGAACTGGGACTTCCATTCATCTGTGAAGTCCATTCTTCAAGTTTTATTATTATTATTGCTTTCCTTTTTATGATGGTGAAGACGATGATGATGATTCACAAGACACATTCAATCTTTTTAAAAGGCATTCAAATTCCAACCCTAAACTGGGGACACAATTTAAATCAGTACCCACCTACGGCAGCCGCCAAAGCGCCGCCGGCAACGAAGCTAGTGGAGTCATCCGTTGTTCCCGCCACCAGTAACCAGCTCACCTGCCAGCAGCAACCGCGCCAGACTCAAGCGCCAAGCGGCGTAAAGGCACCTATATTTTAGGTAAAAAGAGAGGGAAAAAAAAAACTAAGAGGATTTAAGAGGATTTGGTTTTGCGGTGAGCGTGGGAAGCTTTGTGAACATGTCCGTCTCTGTAAATTAACAATTTGTCAACGTTAAAACCGGACCGGACAATGACCCGTTCAAGGATTCGGTTTCCGATTTGACCGGTTGGACCGATCGGACAGTAATTTATAAAATTACATTGTAGTCTCCAAAAGTTTGAAATTTATCAAAAACACTCCTACAATACTCCCTTAAGGTTTGAAATCTATCTAAAATACCCCTGTTACGCAAAGATTCTGGTGAGTGTAGCGGCAACGACGATCGACAGCCAATAGAAGCTGGAATCTTAGGGCTTTTGATGTGCAGGTGCTGGCGACTCTGATGGTAGTGCGACGAAGTTCCATCGGCGTCAGAATTCGCCGGAATCAACGAAAGAAATCCAATGTTGCGTAAAGCCGTAAACTTTAGGTGGATGGCGATCGACGAAGGCTGGATGACGGCAACTGAAAATGGATAGGTTTGGTCGTGGAGATGTCGTCCGTCGAATGAGGGTGTTTTCTCCGTCAAAAGATGCCAGAATCTGGCGGGGTTTAGCTGCGATTGGACCGCGATTCGGCACTATTCAGACGGTCCAACCGCGGTCCAATCCGGTTTAACTTCAAATAGCGGTTTTTTATATATATCGGACCGGATTTGCCACCGGTTGCCGATCGAACCGGTCCGACCAGGTGTATACTGCCTTGCATGTCCGCCCGTGGGCCGGATTGAGTTGGTTGTTGATATTCCTAAATTAATTCTATTATTAGGAAATAAATTTATTTATCTCGTCCGATTAATGTAGTATTTGACGTATCATCAATAACATTTTATCAGTTTTATATATATAACATTATTGTTCCTTAAAACAAATATATCAACGAGAACCATGACGATTTCCTCTTCGTTACAATGATTTCAAATTTCTCATACTCTCGTGGCGTTATAATGTTTGTCGGAAGGGTTATAGATAATAAATGTGTTAATTTAACTAAAAGAAAATTCTCATTACCTAAATAAATAAATCGTGTTTCATTTTATTTGATTCTTATAATCTCAAAATTTATTATAAAAGTCTTTACCTTTAAATCACATTTTTCTTTCTTCTTTATCCATTTCTAAATTATTGTCGTACTCTAACTTTCTATTTACATTTTATTTATTAAAAAGTTTCGATTTTAATAAATAAATAAACTATCTTCTCTTGTGAAAAAAGTAAATATACTTGCATTCATTTAAACTCTCTCTGTTGTATTTAATTAATATAGTTTATTTTCTTAACGTGAGATTGCTTAATAAGAAATGTATCTTTATTCGATAATTCAATTGATAGATTCATAAATTTTGTTAGTGTTCTTTTATCTCCGTGAAAATATAGGAAAAATAGTTTTAAATATACAATTATTTTTAATTAAATACGAATAACTTGTATTAAAAGGGAAGATGGGCAAATAATCAAGTCAGTTGCTCACCCTTGAACTATTGATCGGATAAAAACTTCAATGATCATCCTTATTAGAGATCAAGGTAAATCGAATTTAGGATTTTTTGAATAATACGCTTAAGAGTTTTAGTTTACTATTCGAACACTAAGCGGTGGTTAAACAATAGTGACCAATTTGAGTCATAAAGTACTGGAGGTTATCACATGCTTTTGTATGTTACCACCGAANGCAAAATTGCCCAAGTATATATAAATGCAAAAGGTTGCATTTTTGTTCATAACACACATTGTTCACTCAAAGCAAAACCAAAACTCTCTCTAAAAGCCACGACCACTCTCTAAACCTCTCAAGGTGGTGTTAAAGTGTGGAGGTCTCATTACTTTGAGGCTGATCTTCATCAATCCAAAGCAAAGGAGTAGGTATAATCTCTTTTCCAAGCTTTGTTTGAAAACCAGTTTTTAGAATTCATGCTTTCATTCTCCATCTCCACCACTCTTCATGCATGCTGATTCTTTCACGGCTGTCCCTAATGTTTATAAATTTTTTTTATTGTATTTTAATGAGGGACGGGCGTCCTTTAAATGGGGACGCCCGTCCATATACTATGGACGGGCGTCCATGTGAGTGAACGCCGTCCAAATTTGATGGACAGCCGTTCACTAGAAAAAAATTATAAAAAAATTCAGAGGCACGTTACACGCTCTGTTTTAAAAACTGAACCGGACCGGCCAGTCGGACCGGTTGGACCGGGAACCGGCAGCTTCTCCAGTCTGGTTTAGGTCTCAGGGGGTTTTTGAAATATTTTAAAATTATGAGGGTTACTTTGTAATTTTATAGGGGTATTTTGAGATATATCAAAAGTTTAGGGATTAATTGGTAATTTTATTAGGACATTTTTGGAATAAACAAAAATTTTAGGGACCAATTTAAACTTTTTTAGGGGAATTTTTGTAATATATTAAAATTTAAGGGGTTAATATGTAATTTTTTTAAAATAAAATATTAATGACGTCATTGGTCCAACCGGTTGGACCGGTTGACCCGTAACCCGGATAGCAAAACGGTTTGTCCTCCGATCCGGATTTTAAAACAATGGTTACACATAGGCCGGTACAGAATTTTGGTGTAATTTTTTCAGTGTCCGTAACTTTGTTGGTGGTTTTTTAGGGATTAGATTTGCTAGTTAGTGAACTAGTTTTAGCCCCAGGGAGGTCGGACTGGCGGGTTGACACTATTTATCCAGTCTAAAAACAATTTAAAGAGATTGCCGTCATTTACTCTAAAAACAATATACAAAGTATTTTATACAAAGTAATGTCAGATTGCCTTTTATTGATACATCATTCAACAAAATCAATTGTGTTTCTATTAAAACTGGCTTTTTATATTAATTGGTCTGTTTATTTCTGTTACAAACTCTAACGTGATGGCTCACTCAATTTACATTTAATGAGATGAGATCCGAACTGACCGATTACGAACTAATATATTAGGTTTTAAAGAAAAAATTAATAAGAAGAGTTTATAAATATAGTATTGCTGAATCCTTATATACCCTCTGTACAATTGGATTAACAACTTGGCATTCATTAGATTTGGGATTCTAATATCCCTTAGCTGCCTACCACTCTGCCATGGTTGTTGGGTAAGAGAAAAGAGAAAAAACCACTGAAATATGTTCCTTCAAAACCCTGCCTGTGTCACTGCATTTACCTGTTTCTAAAATCTAAATGAAAATACAGGCATTGAAGAACGTTTAGACGAAAAACTCAAATTTATTCCAGGAATGTCAAAGGTACAAGTTCGTGACTTGCCAGAAGGAGTTGTTTTGGGAAATCTGCAATCACTTTTCTCAAACATGCTTCACCAAATGGGTAGAAAGCTGCCTCAAGCTGATGCAGTTTTCTTGAATAGCTTTGAAGAATTAGACCTTACAATTACGAATGATCTCAAGTCCAAGTTCAAGAAGTTTTTGAATGTTGGTCCCTTCACTCTGTTGTCTCCGCCGCCACCGGCTGAAGTTCCTGACATTAATAGCTGCCTTTCGTGGCTGGACGAGCAGAAGAAAGCTGCTTCTGTGGCTTACGTCAGCTTCGACATGGTGGCGAAACTGCCTCCTGTTGAAGTTGTTGCCATAGCTGAGGCCCTGGAGGCTGGTAAAGTTCCGTTTATATGGTCACTCCAGGACAAATTCCAGGTATAAATCACCATGAAAGTCATATATATACGTTTATTACTTTTTATATCAGTAACCATAATAAAAATTCGGATTTTAAATCCTGGCTACGTCTTGAAGGCAGATTTACCACAGGGGTTCAAAGAAAGAACAAAACCTCATGGGATTGTGGTGCCATGGGCTCCTCAAGTAGACATCTTGAATCATGAAGCCATTGGAGTTTTCATAACACATTGTGGGTGGAACTCAATGCTGGAGAGCATAGTTGGAGGAGTGCCAATGATTTGCAGGCCACTTTTTGGGGATCACAGGCTGAACGGGAGGATGATAGAGAGCATTTGGGAGATCGGACTGAAAGTAGAAGATGGGAAGTTCACAAAAGATGGATTGATGAAGAGATTGGATTTGGTTTTAAGGCAAGAAGAAGGGAAGAAAATGAGGGAAAGAATCAAAAAACCAAAAGAAGATCTTATAAATGCCATTGGACCAAAAGGAAGCTCTGTGGAGAACTTTCAAGTGTTGTTAGATATTGTGTCAAAGGGCTAAAGAAGTAAGTTGATTGCCTGTTGAGAAAGGTGATGTCTCAACATTTGTGATGATTTTTGTTTTAGTTGCAATAAACTAAGAAGTGAATGAACTATCGTTTTAGCTTTTAAGTAATGTGGTGCCGAGGGCCTCATTTCTAGATAAATAATTTGTATTATCGTGGTTGTCTTTATACTTTCAACAATAATACTGTATTTACAAAGAAATCTTATAAAGATTTCTATACAAAGTGATGTGGTAAAAAATAAATGGAAGACTGAAACAAAAAGTCAAACTCATTATATTCACTATTCTATTCATTTTTTGTCACATCACTTTGTTTAAAGATTTTTGTAAGATTTCTTTGTAAATATAGTATTACTATTATAATTTTGTATGATACGGACTTGATCTTGAATGTTGCCGAAACCTCGACCGTTTTAATGAGCTTTAAGATGGCATCATAAATAGTTTTGGTAATAATAAAAGGGGCAAATAATGTCACCCAACTCGTTAATAACATTTATGGATACCAACAACCTCATACCACTAACTAGAAAATTTATCAGTTGTACGGACTACGCGTTATCGTATACTTTCTTTCTTGTGCTTGTGAACACGCAAGTGAGTAATAGTAACTAATAAATGTGCCAACGCCATTCATCTTCTTCAACCTTTGATCACTGTTTCTCTATATAAACCTCTCACACCACCATAACTTTTCTCTCTATTTTCAACCTTCTTTCATCATCACAACCACACAGCCATGCATCAAACCACCGCCACCTCGAGGTCTCACGTNAAGAAGGGAAGAAAATGAGGGAAAGAATCAAAAAACCAAAAGAAGATCTTATAAATGCCATTGGACCAAAAGGAAGCTCTGTGGAGAACTTTCAAGTGTTGTTAGATATTGTGTCAAAGGGCTAAAGTAAGTTGACTGCTTGTTGAGAAAGGGATAAATAATTTATAATATCGTGGTTGCCTTTGATGCTTTTGTATGGTACGAACTTGACCTTGAATGTTGCCGAAACCTCGACAGTTTTTAATGAGCTTTAAGATGGCATCATAAATAGTTTTGGTAATAATAGAAGGGGCAATTACAGGTGGGCAAGGCCCGGGCCAGCCGGCTTTGGGTTTCGCTGTCTAAATTGATTGGGAATGGTCTTGGGTCCATGAGATTTCTCAGGGCCAGACCGGTCCTAGGACCAGTCCTATTGGCTTTTTTATAAAATAATATTTAACCCCTAAATTTATTATGTATTTATATATTATAGATAATTTTAGCTAATTTTCAGGAGGTATATGTATTTGGGGGTTTTAAAAATTAATGAGCGAGCCCAGGCTTGCGACTGATTCTAGGCTCAGGCCCTAGAGGAGGGACCAAGTTTTTGGGCTAATCCCTTTGGGCTCGGCCCAAATTCCTACCTCGAGAGGCAATATTACACTTACAACTTAATTTTACAAATTTTTTCTTACAACTTCAACGTGACATTTCGTAATTAATCAGCTCATAAATGGGTTTTGCATGTTCAATTGCGAACTAACCAATTACGAATTACTACGTCGGGGTTATAAAAGAAAATTTGTAAAATTAAGTTGTAAACCAATCTTTATTGTAATAAAAGTGCAAAACATAGGATTTTTTTCATATAGGAATGATAGAAATATTGCCGTTTATTTCAGGTTTATTTTCCTAGTGTCTCCACTCACATTGATTCAAATGTTGCCCTTTTAAGTTTATTTATGAGATTTCTAAAACAACAAATCCATGATTGAATTTAATAAATATTTTTGAATTACCTTCAACTGTTTATTTTAACACTTAGAATTTAAAAGAAGCATAAAGTATTTTATACAAAATAATGCGAGATTGCCTTTTATTGATACATCATTCAGCAATATTAATCGTGTTTCTATTAAAAATGACATTTTATATTAATTTGTCCTTTTATTTTATGTCATGTCACATTACTTTGTATCAAATACAAGATCTATCGTAAATAGCAAATCCTTATATAACCTCCTGTACAATTTGATTATCAACTTAGCATTCAGTAGATTTGGGATTCTAATATCCCTTAGCTGCGTGCAACTCTGCCATGGTTGTTGGGTAAGAGAAAAGAAAAAAAACCACTGAAATATGTTCCTTCCAAACAAGTTTTTGGACTATAAATTGATCAATATCACGAATTACAAACAGAAAATGGGGAAATAGAGAAAGGTGAAGAAGGGAAAAGAGAATAACACAAAAACACAGAGCATTCTATTAATATGAAATATTAAGGGAATTTTCTGCACAAACTCGCCAAGGTTAGTGTGTAGTATTAACACCTAATGGATTGAATCAACACTTCAAAATGAGTCATCTAAACAGACAGTCTGCTTTCCAACCATCATGACTGAGTACAAATATATCAAGCTGGATCCAGGAAAACCCGTACAGTGACTCGGTATAACACCCTACATTAGCATTCTAAAATACTCTACACCCAGCCAATAAAGACACAGAAGCACCACGCCCACAGCAACCAAAAGAATGGCGCACTGGCGCCTTCACGATTCACCGGTTTCCATGGGACCGAAAATTCTGGGGATGATAAAAGAATGGGAAAAAATGCTCCTATCTGTGTTCATATCACCTGATTCTTGTAATTGAATCAAGATGCCTAGAGCAACTCCCAGATTAAAAAAAATTAAAATGATGAAATTAATTTCCAATGGCAAAGTTAGCCATCTATGAGTCCACCATTTCATCTTGTATCTCGTTGGGGGCAATAAGCCCTGGAATAGAAAGCATTCGTTGTCGCTCTCTTTCCCGTTGAGCGGCAGCTTCTTCTGCATACAAATCTTTGTTGTCCTGTAGAAAGAGTTGAAGAGATAAAAAATTAGACTCATGATACAAGGAATAGTTCAAATAAAATGTAAAGCACATATTGCAAACTAGTTGAGAAGCACAACGCAAGACATATATAGTTATATACTACTTCCAAGTGTCACCTGAGCTGAAAATTCTTTTGACTGCACAAGAAAGTCTCGTATGTGATTCTTAAATGTGGAAAGGTCATTTCTTGACTCAAATAATCCATTCACAAATTGAGTAACCTATAAGGAAATGTCCTTTCAAGTCAACAACCACCGAGTAAATATTAAAAAAAAAAAATTCAAATAACTAATGAATCTTATATTTGATACCTCTGATGCAGTCATGTTGGGAAATGAAGTACCCAAAAGTTTTATGGTATACTCACGAACAAACATTGCATTATTCGGATACGGATAAGAAATTGTGGCAACATCCCACAAAGGCTCTGTTAACAAGCCACTCTCAGCCTGAAAATAAGATAAGGTCAACTGAAAATCTCAACTCGCTGTGGAAAACAACAAACAAGGCATTATATGTATGACACATTACCAAGCAAAACAAGTGCTGCAGCACTAGAACATGCAACTTGAACCCAGGTTTATGAAATGTGTCTGTCAAGACAGCAAATATTTCTTGCTCGATTGTCAAAAAATATGTCCGGTAGAATTGGTTACAGAACTCAGAAGCCTGCAAAATTGAAACCACAAAAAATGTTTAGCTCTCACATGGAAAATATTTCATCAATCCAGCAAGAATATGCAAGACGGCAATAAAAATGATACCTGGAAGTTCTTCAGCATCTCCAATAAAAGATTTAACCCAGTTTCAGCAATATTCCGTTCAGTGTGCCGAAATGCCCAAATGATTGAATCCATTACTAGCTTAAGTTGCTGATGTAGAACATAAATACCATTAGAAACAATAACAGTTCATTGAAACAATCTGTAAAGCTTAAATATGGTTAACATTGGAAAATGATTTAACAACATTTAACCCAGAGAAGAGACAGATAAAAAGATCTGTTATCAGGAATCCAACCACTAATAGTTTGAAAATGGCTCAGTGAAGGACCAAAAACAAATCTAATCACCTACCTGACTTGACAGCCGAATCAAAGCAGGAAAACAGTGAGTAGCAATGGCACGAAGCAATGAAAAGAACTTGAGTCTATGCTCCGGGTAATCTTCAAAATTTTTGGTTATCATCTGCACAGCAACCAGATATGTCAATCAAATCTCTTAGAAAGGAATATTCTGGTAAGTAACAACAAGAGAGTGAATTCCAAAAAAAGTAATCTCCGTTTGACCAAAAAGCTTGCTAACAAGGGTTGGTCTTCCATCAAAAATCAAGGGCAGCTCATACAAACATAATATGAGTACAACATTTTTCAAAACTAAACCATTAAATCAAAATAGGTAAATGGTGGAAAAAAATGCTTTTTAAGTCAAAGTCAATATCATATAAATATATGTCCTCACCTCCAGTGTGCACTGGAAAATGGCTTCAAATATACGAGGCACATCATCTATCATTGCACTCTTGTACCTTCAAACAAGAGGGAGAACACCATAAGAAGCAAAACATTAAAAATGAAAAAAGTGAGGTAAAAAATTTAACGTTTTATAGAGATTAGTCAGAAAACAAGACTGCCTCCTCATTCCACACAGAATACATCAGTTTTATTCAACCTTATAGGAAAAACCCAACAGATAGTTAAGAATATCACTGCCACAACTCATTACTGAATTAAAGATGTGTCACAATCAAAAACATTATAAGCAAAAAAATAGAGTACTTGTTTATTATTGTCGCAAAGAGGGATAACACTTCTGACTCTCTAGCATCAGGTAAATTCCTAGCATAGTCACCAAGGACAGGATCCATCATTGGGGGCACAAACTGTTTTCCAATCTGTGGTTGATCTTCAGCCTTGTCCAAGAATGTCTCAATGAGTTTCAGAGTCTCCCTCTTAACAGAGCTGCAGAATTTACAATAAATTATGAAAACAATAAACAATGAGCTTAAACAAAGACACAAACTAATTCCAAATTATTGGTCATACCGCAGAAGCTTCACATATGATGTCTTAGATGCAAAAGGCCCTCCTTCGGCAATGCTACTTGATATAAGCTCGCTGTACATTCTGATATTAAAAGTTGTAAATAACAAGATTAGTAGACAAGAAATCCACAACACTTGTTATAAATAATAATGCAGATGAAATTACTTGTAGACATTTAGCATGTCCAAAAAGATGACAGAAATTTGCGACAAGAAGAACGTTCCAAGAGAGCTGGCAACACTTGTATTTGTCTGCAAAAATAACAATGACTCAAGTAAGTCACAAACCTAAGGAAGAAGTATAACCATAAATAAATCTGAACATTTGCTTAAACATCTGTTCTATAAGTCCATGTACCGGAATAAAAGACTCAGTACACATTGAATAGAAAAACTTCAAAAAAAAAATACATATACATGTATATGTATTAAGATGAGATCCATTACAAATGCCTAAAAAACCATTGTAGATTTTTAAATAAACAAAACAATAATAACAATAATAATTCCAGAGAACTATTTTCCTATTAGAATCCCTTTGCTTTGATAAGACAGCCATTGAATAATCCCCGTGTAGGAATCATTGTTCAATTAAACATTAAAAGAAGTTATACCTGTAAAATATTAAGCACAGTCCTGATGACATCTTGATCTTTCAAAAAATCCACGCTTTGGTGTGCCTGTGCTAGGATTTCACCCCATTTCTGCATCAAAACATAACACCACAAAAGCCATCAATAACCAGCAAAGTTCAGTTTGGGCATCTGAGAGAGGTATGAAATACACTGCCAATCAATTCATCTCCTAAACAAACCTGGTTTGGAAGAGCCATCAACCTCTGCAAGTATTCCTCCCTCTTCTGGGTATCAGACTCTGCTTGAATCATATGACCAACCTGAAAACAAGAAAAGGGGAGGGAGAAGAAATGTTATGAAATATGAATTTGATGCATGAATTTATTGATACGGGCACATAAAGGCATACAGATTCATAAAATATGTGGATCTGATGAGGTTCAAGATCTGCGACAGTTGTTGCAAGGCCTGATAGAAGTTCAGACACAAATGGCTCATTTTCTCCAACCTGAAAGCATGAAAAGGTGCATCAATGTGTAAAATGTCTATTGAATTTTAAAAAAAAAATGATTGAACATCTCAGCAAATACATATATTAAGTCAAATCACCGAACCTAAAGAAATCTGGACAATACACAATGATGACCCAAAGATAGTAACATCAGAAAGAAAAATATTTGGGGCAAAAAGTTACCTGTACAATCACAAACTTCCGCTTGCACTTCTGAACAATTTTCAAGAATGTGTCACAAGCCATATCCTGGAAGAGATGTAACATGACGGTTGGAAACACATCAATATAAATGTAATTCTAACAGCAGCAATATGAAACACATTCATATAGGCAATGGAGGAGAAAGACAGAAGACAAATACATCAGCCTATAATTAAAAATCCGCGTCACTTCAGAAATAACATATCATCTATAATTAAAAATATCCATGTTACTTCACAAATATCACACTTGAACATAATTTGCATGCATGGTATACAGACGATTTTATACAAAATACATAGCATTGTCAACAGCTCTTAAATATACATATATTTATTTGTTCCTAGACAAATAATTTCAAAAGTATTTAAGCTCTCTTTAGCTCACTTTAATCCAACATTGCAATTACTTGTATATCTATTCTCGCAAGCATCGGCATAGTTGGTGGATTTGTCATAAGTTTTATGGAGACACCTCAAGATATCACTTTAGTCAATCTTCAAATATAACTAGCATTTCTTGAAAAAAGACATGTTATTATTTTTACTCGAAAACCCGTTTGGAGAACAAACAACTTACTATCACATACAGGTACACATAAAAATGTGATGTTCATTGCCAATATCACGTCTAATCTAAATTAGGAATAACACAACAGAATTATAACCTGAACTCCAGGATGTGTTTCGTGCATGAACTCAAATAACTTATTCACAACAGTTTTCAAGAACTTCCAATGCGCTCTCAAAAATCTTGGATACTGTCCAACAACATACCTGCAACAAAACCAACAGGAAAAATATCAGACATAGGACAAAGACCAAATCCCCAACAATCATTGTACTTCCGGTGCCCTCCAATTATGATCATTGCACACAAATCCACTATACAAAGAACTCCACTGTTTTCAAATAGTAGCATAGGTGATTCGGAATTCTGCCACCAATGACAGTTACATGGAAAGACCATTTTAGTACAGAAAGCAATTCAGAAAGTAACAGGTCCCAAATAGTTTCTCGAAAGCTTTGTTTCAGAATATTGGATATCTTGAAGAGGATCATATGGAAGGGTGAAGAACTCTATGAAAAAGGTGTAATCAAGAACATACTTAAGCAGCCTTCATTTGCCAAATCACAGAAACAGTAACTCTTGAAAATGGTTATGCTCTCATTTTCTAGACCACAAAAGTATGCTAAAAATTTTGCTCTTAAGATTAAAAGAGGTCTTGGAAGAAACCATACAATACTTGATCATTCTTTGATTCAAAACAACTATCTTACAAGCCTTTGTTTCTTATATATGACCAGACCGTTCCACAATAATAACTCTTATTGAACATATCAAACTCAACAAAACATCTTCCACAAATATTCTATACTAAGAACTTACTTATATTACTTGCATAACAGCTTTGTTATTTTCCCTTTCGTCATTTCACATAGATTCAGTAAGTACGAATGACCATTACTAGAAATCTATTTTCCTGAAAGCACACCAAAAAGGTAAGAAATATCAACAGTATACCAATTACAATACTAAAGATGTTAAGATTAAGATCCTAAAATCTGAATGATGGGCTTCAAATTGGAGGAAATGCATCATTGAAAAATGATGCCAATCTATTCTTTTTTTACGATCAATATTACTGAGAATTTTATTTCTCTGAGGAACATGTGATAAATAAAATCAGGTAAATTAAGCCACCAATCAATAACAAAAAAGATAAAACCTAAACTTTAAGCAAACAAGTGTGCATCAAGTTTACTGCATAATTAGGATAGCTAAACATTTGAATGTTGAAGAAAGGAAAACTGAGCCAAAAATTTAGAACAGAATAGAAAAGGGCCGAAATCTTTCATCATTTACACAGAAGTTGACTAAAAATGACAAGATATTATAGACTCTCCAAAATTGATAAAGAAATCATATGTTCAGAATACTTAACAAGTGTTGCACCTTAAATCATGCAACCATTGCATCTAAAATGTGCTAATAACTCAGCCTAGTTAGTTGCATGATGTGAACACAAGACCAGCAGAACTCGCTCATTCAGAAATTCCAGAGAGCAATATCATTAAAAAAAAAATCTTTAGAGGTGATATGAAGAAAACCTGAGAAAACCTAAAGTAAGAATGGATTTAACAAAAGCACAAACTTAGATAAGTAAAATAAAGAGCACAGAAGAAATGTTGTAAGGATGAGATTCTACAGAGCTCAAAAAAATACAACTAACTAAAGACATGCAATTTCAGAAATAAAGGATACCTGCTCCTCCATCATGGACCAGATATGGATCCAATCGCCCAACACAAAGTGTTTAGATTGTCCATGTCCAATCTTCACCACTCAATTGTTTACTTAACTTTTTTAGCATCTGCATTGTATCATAAAATAAATAGCACAATCCAGTTTCAAGATATCATGATCTCATTTATATTCAAAATTAAACATGGTAAGGGGATGCCATAAGAATATAGGCCCACAAAAAAAGTGGCATCCTTTATTAATGGTCCAAATTCATCTTTTCAGTATACACAAAAACAGTAGTAAAACAGAAAGAAGCTAAGTCTAAGATAAGAAACAAGGACAACAGCAGAAGGAAAAATGGACGTAAGCCAAGTCCAAGATTCTTGAAAACAGAATAATAGTAAAATTAACATATACGCTTTTCAGTATCCTCATGGTCAAGGTGTGACAAGTATATTAACGTCTCCCTCATAATCTGTAAGATTGAACTTTCATTAGCCATAAAAGCTAACTATGAACATGCAAAACAGATAATACAAACAACACATAAAGAGTACTGAAAAATAAGTTCTTGTGAAAATAAAGTTCTAAAAGAAAATATTTTAAGAGAAATTATTTTTAGATTTAAAATGGATTAATCATGCAATTAGCATTCTCATTCAAAAAGTCAAGTCACTACAATCACACACGCACTCATGAAATAGACAACTTAGAGACTGACCAGATCAACCCGATTGAGAGATTATTGATTTCATAACATTTTCTGATATATTGATTTCATATAAGTTCTTTTGATAAATTAATTTCAAGTAAGTTGTCTCATAGATTGATTTTCTTATAAGTTACCCACTGATATCTATAGGCATGTATATATGACAAAATTGACTTCTATACCAAGAGGTTTGTCACCTTATATTGAACAAGAACATCATTGTCCTTCAGGTTTCACGAAAATGTCCCATTTCATCTTCAACTATCAAGACTTCTTCAGGCTTAGCCATACGACAGATCATCACATTCTCAATTTGGACATTGGAACAGCATAAAGCTGCCTTCGCTGCATTAGTTGTGCTCCAATACCATCAACCACGGTGGAATTAAAGGCATCTGGTGATTCAATACACAGAAAACTACTTCAGTTCCCAACTTGACAAAGCAAATCACTTATAATATTAAACACAAAAACCATAGAAGCAAAATCCAACATACCGGCAAGCCCATAATGTTGCAGCTACTGCAGGATTATCCAGATTATGGGTGCATCAAACAACTCCAAAACCAAAGAGTTCCATAGTCCAAGCAAACCTGCTCATCAAACAACCAGTAAGAACGCAAAAGTGCAGCATTTTAACTTCAGACACAACAATACTACATACAGGGGCAAATGACGAATGACCACCTTAAAAACTCCGTGTCATCCACATATGAGATATTAATTAGATATTCAAGACCCATAAGCAATGCATTTATTTTCTTGTGAGGATTCCAGCACTCGATATGAAACTGCACCAAAAAGAAAAAGGTCAGTTATACAAATAGACTCTAGCACTGGAACATGAAACTGCCAACTCAAGGATGAACATGCATAATGTATGTGCATCTGTTGTTCTGTAGGTAAATACAATATTTGGATAATCACATTCACTTCCCCTTAGGACCAAGGTAACCCTAGTTCGCCAATTTTCACAAAACAAGGCCAAGCAACTTAGTGACTCCTAACTGCACCTTGTGCTTTGTAAGAACCTAAGTATCCCAAAGAGATTTGAAAGAAAGATGAAATATCTGAAAGAAAGATGCATAATGTGTGCATCTGTTGTTCTGTAGGTAAATACAATATGGATATCACATTCACTTCCCCTTAGGACCAAGGTAACCCATATTCGCCCATTTTCACAAAACAAGGCCAAGCAACTTAGTGACTCCTAACTGCACCTTGGCTTTGTAAGAACCTAAGTATCCCAAAGAGATTTGAAAGAAAGATGAAATATCGATTGACAGAACATGCACTGTTCAAGATAAACAGAACATGCACTGTCCAAGATAAGAAAACAAAAAAAATTGGAATTTCGAAATATATGAAAAATACTAGAAAAAAAGAGAAATTGGATTCGATATTCTAAATCAATTCTGTCATTTGTGTTCTGAAAATAAAGAACAAAAAAAGAAGAAGCAATAGCAACTGTAAAACATATTATTCATAAGAAATTTACCACTAAAAAGGATCAATGATGTACAAGAGAGCTTTCAGTGAATATCTGTTACACTTGAGGATTATAATTACAAATCCAAAAACTTCATCAGATTGCCCTTCACAATCCAATACAGGGTAATTCCAATTTATATTCAATTATCAGACACATCAATTTATGCAAACCTACCAGAAAAAAGAGTTGCCAAGGTACCCAAAAAAAAAAAAAAAAATTATCAATCTAAATCATCCCATATCATTCTATTGTTCATTGGGACCAAAAAGAGGCTTGCCTTGTAAAATGACGTAAAAAAGAGTGCCAGATTCTGGATAAATGCCTGTAAAAACATCATAAAGTATAAATAATTCAGTATAAAAAAGTTAAAAATACATATCATGCTTTAAGCCCATATGAAACTATAAGTAATGAGAGCACTCACCTGTTCCTCACTAGAACCATGCGCATAAGCCTCAGGGATGTTTGTAGTTGGCGGGAGAATGGTCTAAGAAAGGTGATAAAAAAATGTTACAGTTACAAGATATAGATAAAAATTTCACAGAATAAGTAATAACCATGAACGATAGCACATCTAAAGCATATTAAGGAACTATGTACTAACACACCTGTAACTGAACCATGAATACGTTATACATGTTAACATACTGCACATTATAGAAGTCACCAAAATTGAGGGCTGCAATCTGCAAATATCAGAAAATAAACAATATCCAAAAAACTTAGTACATAGACAAATATGATTTACCAAAATACAATCGAAAAAGAATTTCATAGAAGAAAAACAAAGGCACCTCTGTTAAACACTGTAGAGTGAGATTCCTATACGATGGCAGTGGAAAAAATTTCAGGAGTGTTTCGAGCTACAAGGCACATACAGAAAAAAGAATGTGAATCTTTGATAATTCAGATTGTGGACAAAATCACAACAACAGAAGAAATACATACTAATGGGGATTCAAAAATATAGCCCAAGGGAATCCAAGAAAGGAATGCGTGCAAAGTGGACAGTGTTGCTCGTATAAGCTCAGTTCTCTGAGATGCCGATAAGACATACAAGCATAACTCATGAATGAGCTGAAACTCACTGCAATGAACAAAAAAAAATCATGGCATTGAACAAACATAAACCAGAAAAAAAGAACTAACATCACAAAAAAAAAAAAACAACTTGAATAATTGAAGTTTCCAAATGCCAGGAGGCCAACATGTCAAATCAAGATAGCCAAAATATAAGTTCTGCTAACAATTACAATAAGAACGATAAATAATTAAATTTATCAAAACAAACTTCATTTTAACCGCTTCAGTCAGTTAAGACTCTTCTAAATTAAGCAAAAACAAGCAAGCTATCAATAGTCATTATCCAACAAATAGAACAATTCCATCAATAATGATTTCTTTTATTTCAGGATTTAAGAAGGAAAAATAATACATATAATTCAATGTCTGACCTTTGAGGAATAAGAAATGCACCTAGAAAATACCACTGAAACTACAGATGATTATTATCTCAATATAAGGCACAACTACATTACTTCTGTTGATTCTTTTGAAAACTAAGGACGCAACATTAATAAAAACTTGACGTTTGTAACAGATTTTCCCGTGCAAAAATCCTAGCAGTAATGTAGTTATGAACAATGCAATGTACTGTACCTTCCTGACCTCAGCATCATATAAATACAGATGTCCTTGAATCATTTTTTATTAAAAAAATGTCCTTGTATCAATTTAAAAAGCAAATTAGACCCATAGAAGCAATAAGGAAGCAACCAAAAGTAGTATATCACTAGAAACAACCATAAGGATTCCAAATACATCAACAGACTTGCCTGTTCAACGATTGTTTGAGCTCTTTGATCTTCTGCTGAGTCATTTCCCCTCTTGAAAAATCAAATACTTCTTCACTTAGAAGCTGACACAAAAAAAAATTGTGTTACTCAAATATGCCAGAACATTAGATTATTAAGGAGTGACAAGAGCATACCTTTAATATTGCCATGCAATTCTCACATATTGTTTCACTGGTTTTGGCAGCGGCAACAAGATCTGGGATAAAGCTTCGCCATCTAGCCGGCCACTCATGCTTCAAAATCTGCAAATTCATTAGACAAATATTTTGATCAGATAAACAACACAAATTCATGTTGAAGGACCATTCTTTATAAATAATAACAGAAAAAGATAAAGGAAAAAACAGCATCCTCAATAGCAATTAATAAAAAAAGCACACATGTGAAATGTCATTGGAACAAGTTTCAGGAATTCGTAGAATCAAACTGGGATTACCTGAACCAATATGATATTTAGTTTGTTGACATACAGCCGTTCTAATCGAAAAGATCCCTCATTACTTGAAAGCTACATTCAGAAATAAAGAAATGTCAAGGGCAAATAACATTTCAAGATACTTACATATACCGTCAGCCAACCCCAATGGAGATATTTCTCTAAAATGTATACCTGTACAATGACTTCAGAAATGTAATTCTTCATTCCATCACGCTGTTCAGCAGGCAATGCATTCCATCTATATTTAATAACTCCTTCAAGAACCTGTATATTGTAAAAGCACAGATAATGAGAAAGCTCCTCAAAACCAACACCTCAAATATAGTATTACATAATCTTGATTTGAAATTATGTAATACATCTGTGTATACCAGGTGTAAGGCAATCTGTTATGTCACTCAGCATATCTGTTGATTCTCGATAACAAAGTCAAATTTCCCAGGAGGCTTTTGGATATTCAATTTTGACTACATATTGCTACATAATTAGGTACTCTACACCATCAAAGCCAACCCAACACTCAGCAAAGAGTTCCAAAAGAAACACCCACTTAACCAAAATTGCTGGCACAATAAAAGATTCACTACAAGTTTGCTGATTCCAACAATTTTTGGAGAACTGAAAATAACACATCTATAAAAACCAGGTAGCTGCAGCCAATTCATGGCTGGAAGTAATTTCGTCATTAGCAAGAGGAACCATTTATCCCATATGACATAAGGCTCTCAAAGTGAAAATACAACCACCTACAGTTGTGAGCATAGATACTAGTAATTTTCCCCAAAAAAAGGGTTAATTCAGCTTGCCACCCTGATGTCTAATAAATTTTAGGCACCCTTGCACCACCTACCTCAAATTAAAACCATGTGTTTATTATAGATAACTAAAACAGCTATTTAAAATGTACTTGCTACCAAAATATATACTGGTGTATAAGCATAGATTTCAATACGTAGAGATGTTGCCACTAACCTGCAAAGCAAAAAACTTGGTGTTCAGGTTTTTTGTATTCTGTAGAATGTGCACAACTTGGAGCCACATGTCAGGATTGTTTTGCAAGTCCCGCAAGATCTGATCTGCAGCTGTTCTCTATATCACCAATATAAATGGCAAATAAACAAGGTGAGATAAACGAAATGCATGATAACCAAGAAAATTATGTGCCTATAATTCTGAAGTTCCTAAGACAATGAGGCAACCTATTTCTAAGAACACAGTAGATAGCTAACAAAGTTAGAAACCTAAATGCTAGAATATTCCGACAAAAGAACCTTTTTATGGTAAACATTAATTCTTCATTTCTCAGGTTTTACATTTGATTAAGATACAATTGTAATAACTAGCAAAAATGTTAGTAAAAAAATGAATCAGAAAATCCTTAGTTGGTAAACAAAGATATCAAAAACATCATAAAAAGATATCCGTGCCTGGGGGGTTCCATCCAAAAACAGGATTTATCATTCAAAAGACAAGTGTGTTAGAACTAACCCTGGCTTGATCATTTTACAATAAAAAGGAAGAGATGAAAATGTTAACTTCTTAATTAAAAACATAAGGTTCAAAAAGAATATGTCAGAACCACATAAACATGCAGGAATCACAAATTCTCATATAAACCAAAAAAAAAAGGGTAGAAATGCTGAAAAACTTATCAGAAGACTTAACAGACACTAAACCACAAACTACATTTTCAATTTAACAAAAAGACCAAAACCTTCAAATGTCCTCCTATTTCCAACCAATAGACAACAAAAAAACAGCAGTCATACAAAACCCCACTAAAGTTAAACACATTAAACCCAAAAAAAACCATTATTCAAAAAACAGTTAAGACATTGAGAGTTTATCTCGATCATTTTCCGTAACCTTTGAGGGGAGGGGGAAAACACTGACATAAAAGTCAGCCTTTGAGTAAAAGTCTTGTGCGTATTGAACCATAAAAATGGGAAGCTCACTTCGTCCAAAATTTTGGAACCTATTGGAACTAGTGTGAGAGAATTAAAAATCTCAGTTGTCACAAAAACAACCTGAAGGAAGAGGGGTAAACACGCATAAAAGTCAGCCTTATAAGTAAAAGTCTTGTGCGTATAACCATAAAATTGGTAGCTCACTTCGTCCAAAATTTGGAGCCTAGAGAATTAAAAATCTCAGTTGTCACATGAAAAACACTTGAGAAAGAGCTTCAAATCTGCCCCTTTCTCTCACTTTCTAAATTACCCCTGAATTATTATAATAATAATCAAACTATGTGCTGCCATTAAGAGGGAATGTGCTCTAAACCCCAATAGTCAAACGTAATATGCCCTCATTTTCACTCACTTTCTGGACAACAAAAGGAAATCAATAAGAGAACAACTAAATTACACTAAATGCATAAACCCATAAAACCCCAAAAACAATAAACAATTCCAATAATCCCCTCTCCAAGCAATTCTAAAAGCAAACAAATACTTAACAGTTAAGAACAATAAAAACCAGAAAAACACGCAAACTTCCCCTTACAATTAAACTTTCCGCAAACATCACCCAAGCAACTCCAGCAGACACCAATTTTCCGCTCATTTTCAGTAACTTTCTCAAGAAAAAGAGAGAGACAATGCTAAGGAAAACAAAAGAATAAAATAGCTCACTCCTCCTTCAGAACCCCTCACAATTAACCCTAAACTAAACCACACTAAACAATTCCAACAAATGCAAATTACCCTTCTATTCCGCAACTTCGTCAGAACACCACACATCCTCCACTACACCCAAAACATTCCGCACAAACCACCAATTATTCCCTAACTTTCTCGGGAAACAAACCGAAACAGAAACCAAAGCGGAGAAAACGAATGCTCACTTCTTCCTTAGATCCGGTGCCGTAGAAGGCCGCAACCGTGGCGTCGAGCAAGGCGACGTCAATCGGCTGGCTCAAATCTCGAAGCTTCTCGGCCGCCATGGCGTGAAATGAAATCGATGGTAATCTCAGTTGCAAAGACAACACTGTCGAGAGAGCAAGCGACTGTCAAGTAGTAAACCCTAGAAGCTGTACGGACGAAAGCGAAACCCTAAGAGAGAGAAAAACGAAAACAAAAAAAATAAAAAGAGAGAAATTCGAAAAAGGAAAGACGAAAGACTTTGATGAGTGGTGTGTAGAAGAGAGAAGGAAGAGAGAGAGAGTGTTGAGGAAGAGTCCACAGAGGGTTATATAGAGACAGAGCGGAGAGGGAACAGATGGGAGAGACAGCTTAAAAATGAAGCAGAGAGGGAGAGAATGGACTTTGAATTGTGTTTTATTTACGATTTTGCTGCTTTTCTTTTTTTAAATGTTTTTTTAATTATAATTTTTTAATTTAGAGGAGGATGAGGGTTTTGG
This sequence comes from Pistacia vera, assembly GCF_008641045.1. NCBI lineage: Eukaryota > Viridiplantae > Streptophyta > Magnoliopsida > Sapindales > Anacardiaceae > Pistacia > Pistacia vera. Next base: position 341,069 of record NW_022196279.1, on the reverse strand, counting down.
GCGGGTTTGAAGAGATGTTTGGTTGCGGATTTAGGGAGGTACGTAGGGTAACGTAACCTGAGTTAATTTTGGTCGATGAAGATGAGACCCAATAAAATCTGATAATAACACTTAGGGCCCGTTTGATAGGTTATTTGAAAAAATATTATTCTGAAAAACTATTTGAATATGATAAATAGTAGAGGTGTTCGGTTCCGGGTACCCTATACTTTTTGAAGGAACCGGAACTGACGGTTCCTTGAAATTTGGAACCAGAACCGGAACCGACGGTTCCGGTTCCTAGGTACCCAGAACCAGAACCTGTAACAACGGTTCCGATTCGGTTCTGGGTACCCTGTAAAATTACATGACCCCCCAAAAGTTTTTAAAATGGCAAAAAAACCTTTAAAAACTTACAAATACCCCCCCATCTGGTACTTTTTACAAAAATAAAATTACAAATTATAAATTCAAAATTACAAACTCCATTACTTTATAAAGGTAGATTCTCAAAAGTCAAACCAACTTACTTTAAATGTTATGAAATATAAATATAAATATTACATTACTTTTTCTACAAAAGTTATATTAACTCCCCTAATTTTAATTTTATTTTAATTAGTCTCGGTTCCTGGTTCCTGGTTCCGGTTTAGTTCCTAACTATAGGAACCGGAACCGGAACCGCACAGTAACGGTTCCAAAAATTTGGAACCGGAACCTACCCATTAACGACTGGTTTGGGTAGGAATCGGAACCAAACCCAGGGTACCCGGTTCCGGTTCCAACCGGTTTTTTGAACACCCCTATAAAATAGGATTGAATAAAATATGATAGGATTCTGAGAATGTATTTTGTTAATATTTGAAAATTATGTCAGAGTTGTGATTAAATGCTGATAATTATTGGTACATTTTATGAAAAAATTTTTGAAATATTTAGGTTATTTGAACCCCTACATTTATTAATTTAGCTAAACACTCACCCATAAAACTTTAAAATATAACAAAAACACTCCACAATAAAACCTTAAAAATTAACCCCCTCCCAAAAAAAAAAAAAAAAGAAAAAGAAAAAAGAAGTCGTCGAGACGGCCAAAATTTGGCTATCATCAATGGCAATCTGGCCATCAACGATAGCCAGATTTTGGGTCATAGATTTGGACGGAAACTATAAGATTTGCGCATGATCGATCAAATCTAGCCAATCGTGCATCGTTCCGGTGTGTTTCCTCGTAGTTGTCAATGGCTACTGGTTGGGTGGGGGGGGTGTTTTTATTAATTTATAATTTTTTATTATGAAATGTAATTGTTTTTAGTGAACAGAGTTGGAAAAAAGTTAGAAAGGGATAATAAAAAACAAATATTCAATAAAAAAAATCTTATTTAATTCAGATTAATTTTCAAATATGATCACAATAAGTAAACAAATACTATTCATTTTTTTTTTAATCTAAATAAGATAACAATAAAATAATTCTAAAGAGTGAAAAAACAGGGGTTATATTATTGGAAGATGGCACCTTTTTCCGTCTTCTATAAAAGTCTAAAATACCCCTAATATTTCCTAATGTAAATGAAATTAAAATTAATAAAATTATAAAACAAATAAAAGGCTTCTAACTGAAATTTTGGTAAAAATTAAGAACAATTTCATGGATTTTAAGAAAAAAAAATGAACAAATAAGGATATGCTAGACTTTAAAAAAAACAAAACAAAAAAAAAAAAAAAAAAAAACCAAAAGGTTTATATTTGATAAGAACCTAGGGTCCGTTTGTTTTATTATTTTAGATAGGATTTTGGGAATAATATTGGGTAGTTGAATTGAGGAGTATTATGAGGTAAAATTTAAAAATTTATAAAAAAACCCACGAGGTTTGCTAATTTAATAAACACCCCAATATATAAAAATTTTATAAAATGACAAAAACACCCCTACCAACCGTAGTGCCAGATTCCGGCCACCACCTCCGGAATCTAGCCGAAAATTTGTGTAACAACACATACCGGTCAGATCTGGCAGGTATGGCGTCGATGTGGCCGGAAAAAGCAAGATCTACGACCAGATGTGACCATCGACGGCCGCAAAAATCCATCTTTAAACGTCGCTAACGATCAGATCAGTGAATTACCTGCCAGTTCCGGTCGTGGTGTAGGCCATTGTGACAGATTCAGGCTACCACCGACGGTGATTGCCGAAATCTGGCAAGTATAGGTTAGTGGGGGTGTTTTTGTTAATTTTTTAACTTTTCTTTATGGGGGTATTAAATGAAATTAATAAACTTAAGGGTCTAAAATAATTAAAATATATAGTAATATTTCTCAAATAATGTATCAAACAATATTTGGAGAATAGGATTGGGAATATAGGTAAAATATGGAACCAAACGCACGAAATATTATTATCAAGTGAGTACTTAGGCTATACTTGAGGGATCAAAATGGATTTATTATAGTGTAAAGTTGTTGCATGAGATTAGAGAGTTTATAACAATTTCCTCTTCAAGGTTTAGAGAAAGTAACAAATGAACCAAGGGCTTCAAAAGGTAATGGATGTACACAAAAAGTCAATTACTTTTGATCTCATAGTTCTTGGTTGTGAAGATACGCGTTGCTAGGTGTTCAATTTGTTTTTTTTTTTTTTTTTTTTTTTTTTCTCATTGAGGCTGAACCTAAATATGTGCTCAAAAGATAGTTGTCTATACACTAATAAGGGATGTTGAGAAGAGAGGAGTCGTGGTGGTCTCCCTCAGACCATCTGAATCCCATGAGTGAATACAAAGTTGGATCTCACCTGAATCGCCCCAAATAAAAGCTCCAATAATTTTTATCTAGTTATATACATTTTTTAACTTAATTATATAAAAATTTGAAAAAATAAAAACTAAAAAGAATTTGAAACTTTGTTTTAAAAAGATTTTAACATCATTTATCTTATTATGAGGTGTTTGTCTAAGCTTATAAGTTGGTCAAACTAACTTATAAGCTCTAAAATTAAGCTGACATGTTTGTTTATAACTTTTTTGAGCTTATAAGCAAAAGAAAAATAAGTTGGGGGGAGGTACATTTTTTTTTTTTTTTTTTTGCTTATAAGCACTTTATTAGTTTGACAAAGTATATTACCACATTATCCTTGTTTAATTTTAAAATTCTATAGTACACCCTTGTTTAATGTAGTACCCTTTTTAGTCATTTTATCAAATATGTCAACTACTTATCAATCACTTATAAGTATTTTAACCAAACACGTAATTGCTTAAAATTTCAAAAGCTTATAAGCTAAAATTAGCTTATAAACACTTGTTGATTATAAGCTAATTTTCATAAACTCAAAGAGGGAAGAGATATAAAGACCCCCTCTATAGAGGGAAGAGATATAAAGAAAAATGATATCCTTATAAAGACTCATACAAAGAGGGGTACAAAGTGACATCAGCAAGAAGAAAAAAACAAAGAAAAAACGGAAAGAGAAAGAAATCATGAAAATCAAGGATAAAGATTGTCTTTGTATGCCCCCTTTATATATGTCTTTGTAAAACTAGCATTGCTCGATATATAAATGACAGCTTAAAATTGAAGGAAGAGGGAAAGAATGAGATTACCATGGCTTATTTACATTTTTTTTTTTTAAATGTTATTTTATTAATTTTTAATTTAAGTATGAGGATGGTTTTGGGTTTGGGGTGTGTTTGGTCGTGGGTTTAGGGATGTACGTGGGGTGGCATAGGATTTCATGGGATTACAGTAGGCCAACGGGGATCTTTTTAGACTTTTTGGGGTAATTTAATTAATAGGAGAGAGTGTATTATTTAGTGTGATATTGACAAATGTTGAAACCTTAAGTTATTATTTTTATGAATATTTTGCAATATGTATTATTTACGAGATATTTAGCTATAAAATCAAGTGATTACGAATTATATTTTTAATAAATAAATTTACCATTGTATAATACTATATTTGATATTTTAGTATTTTGAGAAGGGATTATCCTATATATTTTTAATAAATATTAGATTATTTTTTCGATCTAATACAATCTAATAAACTTGACAACCGTAGTGAAGATAATTATTTTTAATAATTACCCAACAATCTCTAAACCGTTAGATTAATAAATTGGAATCTACATATAATCAAATCTCCTACATGGATTAAAACAAAATTATAAAAGTGTTAATGATTTTATGTGTTTGATAATACAGTTTAAAGACAGTATTTTAAATTAAAACAACTAAATACATTAAATATAATATAAAGTATTTTAAATGAAATTTATTGTAAGGCATGGAGTTTTACATAGCATGTGAGTTACATTATTTAATTAATGAATTGTACCATATTTAATGTTTTACGTAACGGTTCATAACCTGTCATTAAGAGATTTACAATATTTATGACATTTATATGATAATTTTTTGGATTTTAAATTAATGTAATTAAAAATTTTATAGGGTTCATTTTATTATATTTTGAAAAACAAAAAACAAAAATAAATTTTTTAATTTTAATGTTGGTGACAGCCAAGAAAATAGATTTGATTTGATGAGTCACGTTGGAAATTATGGAATAATTAAATATTATTTAATTCGCTTCATTTATTTACGGTTGTTAGAGCCGTGAGTCCGTGACCGTGCCGTGACTGTAGAAAATTATTTGCTGATTGACATTGGCGAACGTATAGAAAATATGCACTGCGGTCAACAAAGGAGATTCTAGATTCACGGGTTTGTGAAATTCGGATATAACTTGTGATACCTGTCTCCACGTTATTGGATCCCAGATCATATTGAAGATTCAAATAAATTCAAAAGGGCACAAGAAGCTCAAGTCTTTCAATTGAGGCCCCAAACATAATGCCATGTAAGTGGGGGGTGTAGGTTGGATTGTACAAAAGCTAACCTAAAGTCAGTATTATTATCCCTTCGAGGTGTGATAAAAAAAAAAAAAAGAAATCTATATGAGATTTTAAAAATTACAAAAATTTATTTATTATAAAGTTTTAAGGGTTAAAATAAATGGTTGGAGAGTAATTTAATAATATTTATTAACTCATCACAATATAACTTTTAATGACTTACACGGGGATTTATCGGTGCATTTGGTTTATTATTTTGGATATGATTTTGGAAATAATATTGGATAGTTGAATAGGGTGATTATTGTGAGGTTAAATTTAAAAACTAACAAAAAAAACCCCTAGGTTTGCTAATTTAACTAAACATCCTAATATATAAAAATTTTGTAAAATGACAAAAACACCCCCACCCATACATAGTGCCAGATTCTGGCCACCACGGTCGGAATCTGGCATTACAACATAGACCGGTCAAATCTGGCTGGGCGTGAGTCGATCTAGCATTTTCCGGTCAGATCCACCACGGATCTGGTTGGAAAAGGCCAGATCTGGTCAACGGCCGCAAAAGGCCAGATCTGGCTGTTAGCAATGGCCAAAGATATGGTCATCGTTGGTCGTGTTGGCCGTCGCTGACAGCCAGATCGACGAATTACTGGCCAATTCCGGTCATTTGTAGGCCGTTGTGATAGATTCCGGCTACCACCAACGGTGGTTGCTAGAATCTGACAACTATAGGTGGGTGGGGGTGTTTTTATTAATTTTTTTCTGGGGGTATTTAATGAAATTAATAAACTTATGGGGTCTAAAAGTAATTAAAAAATATAATAGTATTTCCTAAATAATTAAACAAACAAATATGTTGGAAATAAGATTGGGAATAGGGTATCAAATAATAAACCAAACACGCCCTATATTATCATATCATACCTCAAGGGGGATTATATCTTTAACGTCTCATGTTATAATATTTTAAAGAGAAGTGAATTTTAACACCCGTCTACTTTATCAGTATCCCTGTTGCTAAATACACAATTTTTTATGTTTCAAAAAATATTTTTTAAGCCCCATTTAATATTGAAAATAGCTCTTTAAGTTTAATTAAATATTTTGTTTACACATCTTTTCCCCCGTTTTAAATTTGAACTTACTTTTTCACTTAAAATTCATTTCGTTGTGTGATTATCGTATCCAGGGTTTTAATANGCATAAATCAAATATATGTAACTTATTCATTCAAAGCAAAAGCAGTTCTAATTACTATCATCACATTAATTCAATTACCTATACTTCAAATTTCTGCGTATGTATATTTCATTTACTCTTGTGTGAAATCGATTAATACGAAAAACATTCACTGTTGTTGATAAGTATTAAGCATTTCTTTTTAGGGATTTTTGATACTTTCTTCAACGGTATTTGATTTCGGAGGATTCACATGCGTTTACTTCTCCACTTTTGTTTATAGCCCTACTGTGCTTTTGCCACTCCATTTGCAAGAACTTGGCCCCTTTTTACTTGGCGAATTTGACAAGGGAATGGGATTCCCTTGTTTCTGCAAAACGTAGGTGACTTTTGAATGCATTCCCATGTTCCCTATTCCAGGTACTGCAGGAGCGGCCGTCCATATTCATTTGTCCTTAAAACAGAGGGATCGTTTATGTAATATGTCATGACCCAATTTTGGTTAACATTGAAGGCAGATTTGCATTCCTGGAACATCTTTAAATGAAGCTTTTATAAGATTTCATAATCAAACGTAGTATTTGAAGGAATGGGGCGTATGAAATCATAGCAACCTTCCTTTTTTTTTTTTAGGATGACAAGCGCAAATAGTCAGACGCCCACCAGTTGTTGAATCACTCCAATCAGTTTCGTTGATCTTTGCATACATTTTACAACCAGTGGCAATGAAGCTATTGCGCTTATTTGTAAAGAAAGGTTGTGAAGAGGCAGTAGAAGAGACGTTGCAGGTTATTCAAACCATTCATTGAAGATCCAATTCCAAAGGGATACCTTATTTGGGCTTTTGATTAATTAATTAATTCTGGCTGGCCCTCCTTTTTCTTTGAGAATTGATATCATGGAGAAGTTTTTAGGGAAATATCTCACTCAATCATACCCCCTACAATATCATATCCCCTTAAACAATATAAGTTTATGGAGAAGTTTTGAAATAATGTTTGTTTAGAGTGAATAATATAAGTTTACAGCCGGTTTATTTGTTTACTCTTGAATATGTGGATGCATTGTTGGATTATGCTCAAAATATGAAGAACAAAAATACATCTACCCACCAAAATATTTTAAGGTTTTCATCTTAATTCTTTAGGGTGAATTAAGGAATATTTGTTATAATTTTATCTCCTCCAAAGCCATCTCTTATTATACTCTTTGCATCAACAAACGCTTGGGTTATTTTTCAGTCTTCTTCTCGTCTACCTTATTTCTACGTTTGCTTCTCTCTCACCACTTCAAATACTTTCAAGACACAAATCAGATCCCTTCATTTTTTCTCTGCTCTCGCGTTCTCATATTTCTGGTTTACTCTGTAAAAAAANTTTATTAAATTTCCTTGAACCCTTGAATTAGATTTAAAATATTGCTGTTAAAATATAATTTGATCTTATCCTATCAGTTTTTTTTGTTTTTTTTTTAATCATCCAACTTATGTTATTAGTAATAACTGAGCTTGAAGGAGTACTGCAGTTGACTTTCATATGTTGCATAAAAATAGTGAGTGGACAGATTGAATGAGTTGAGTAATTGAATTTGACTAGGGGTGGTTTATTTTTATAATGTAGAGGTTGGCAAGATTCTGATGGTAGTACATCAAAATGTTGTCACATGTTCCCCCACTTCACAGAGTTTTGGCCCCAAGATAATTTACAATATACGTTTGTTTTTCCAGGTGCATCTGGTATTAGGTCTAAGGACCAAAACAAAACTGGAGTCATCATCATCATCCCAATTACTGCATTTTGACCCAGCCCATAATCTAGTATAACATAAGATGCTGATTTTTAGGGCCCCACATAAATGTTTTGCTGGATATTGGTTTCATGCATTATTTGGATTTGTTTTCAATTCAATAAAGCCTTTTTTAAATAAATAAAATCACATCCTTGGACATGTCGACTAAGTCATGATTTATCATATAATATGATTTAAGTCATATTAAACAACTTTTACTTTGTCCAAGTCAAACTGAAAATATTAAAAGTTTTGATATAATTAATTTATATATGACATTTATGTTTTATGTCTCAATTTGCTTGTTGCTCTTATGGTTATGTTATACTCTAAAAATGGATGAATGCACTTTGTCGAATGTTATTTATATATTTGGTAAGTATTCAAAAATAAATTAATATTTAAAAACTGTTTCTAAAATTAAAAATATAAAAATAATTGACATTATAAAAAAAATGCGGGCTTGGGCTGGGCCTGCGGTCATAAAAAGCCTTTCGGGTTGGGCTTGGGCTTTGCCTGTCATACCCGTGGCGGGCTCGGGCCAGGCTTGGGCCTGGGCCATCAGGTCGGGCTTGGGCCTGGGCCAAGGGGTACTCGGTCCCGGCTCGGCCCATTGCCATCACTAAACATAAGTCTCTTTACGGTGGTTTCAGAAGTGAATCTGGTTGGCTCTAACCTAAGAGAATGATGGATTGACACTGGAGCCACTCGACATGTCTGCTTAGATGAAGGACTATTTAATTCCTTTGAACCAAATGAGAATGGGGAAAAGTTGTACATGGGAAATTCAACTACTTCAAAGATTGAAGGCCAAGGAAAGGTGGCCTTAAAGATTACATCTGGGAAAGAGCTAAATCTGAACAAAGTTCTGTATGTGCTAGAAATCCGTAAGAACCTGGTGTCTGGATCTTTGATGAACAAGCATGGTTTATGTATAGTTCTTGAGTCAGATAGTGTTTTTGTCAAAGAATGGAATGTATTTGAAAGGGTATGTGAGTGATGGGCTGTTTAAGCTTAATGTTGTGTTGTAAACCATAGCATTAGATATAAGAGAATTTCTTCTGCTTATTTGCTTGAGTCTTCCTATGTGTGGCATGGTAGACTAGGACAACTTAATTTAATACTTTGCGTAAATTAATCAACTTAAATCACCATACGTATTTTCCAAATCGATTCCAAACATAAGTGTGAAATTTGTGTTAAGGCAAAATTGACAAGGTCATCATTAATAGTATTGAAAGAATCAAAATCCTCTGATTTAATTCACAATGATATTTGTGACCTAAAGTTTGAAAACAAGGGTGACAATAAGTATTTTGTTACTTTTGTTGATGATAGCACAAGATATTGTTTATGTGTATTTGCTAAAAACAAGGACGAAGTTATTGATAAGTTTATTCTTTATAAGAATGAAGTTGAAAATCAATTCAATAAAAAGATAATGGTGTTATGAAGTGACCAGTGGTGGTGTGAATTTCGTTCCGTGATTTCTGTCACAACACGAAATTATACGCGAAACCAACAGCCATCCTTTCATCTCATCAAATGGAATTGCTGAGCGAAAGAACGTACTTTGAGAAATGATGAATGCAAGCTAATAAGTTATGGGTTGTCTCAGAACATGTAGGGAAGTTTGTTGTTGGCTAATTCTCTTTTAATAAGATATCCTGAAAAAGAAAGACAAAACTCCTTATGATTATGGAAAGGAAGGAACCTTCCTATAATACTTGCGAGTGTGGGTGTCTTGCCAAAGTAGTATACCGACACCAAAGAAGGTGAAAATATGTCTAAAATAGTTGATTGCATCTTCATTGGCTATGCACATAATAGTAGTGCTTATTTGATTTCTGTGCATAGGTCCAAGTCCCAAACTTACACGAGACACCCAATGGAATCTGGAAATGCATCTGTTCTCCGAACATCATACTTCCATGCAAATCCAAAGAAGGATCAGTTCTCTAAAACGAACATATGAGACTTGGTTCAAAATAGTCACAAGTTGAAATGGACCTAGACGTAAGCAAAGCAAGGACAATAAATCCTTTGGTCTAGATTTTCTAACTTATCTGTTAAGATGAACCTTAAACATTTGAAGAAGCGGTGTAGATCTTCAAAATGACCTTTTTGAAAAGAGGCTATTAAAAATGAAACTAACTCCATCCTGCAAATCATACATGGGAACTAGTGGATCTTCCTCTGGGATGTAAACCTCCAGGATCCAAGAATTTTCAAGAGGAAAAGAAGTAGATGTTTCAATTGAAAACTCAAGACCAGACTTGTAATTAGGGGATACAAGCAAAAAGAAGGCTTAGATTACTTTGATACGTATCTCCTATGCGAGAATAAATTCTATCAGGAGATACTTGCGATTGCATCTTTGCAAAATCTATAAGTTCATCAAATGGAGGTAAAAATAACTTTCTTAACGGAGATTGAAAGAAGAAATTTATATGAACAACCCAGGGTTTTTCTGCCCAGGGCAATTAAAAAAAGAAAGTTTGTAAACTTTTCAAGTCTTTTATGGATTAAAAGCAAGCCCAAAACAATGGCATGTAATTTGATAGTGCTATCATGGCTAGTGGCTTCAAAATCAATGAATGTGACAATGCGTCTACGTCAAAGAAAACGAATGATGGTTATGTCATTTGATGTCTTTACGTTGATGACATGTTCATTGTTGTAGTAATATGAGATATCAAATCTACTAAGATATGTTGAATTCAAGATTTGACATGAAAGATATGGGTTTGGCTGATGTAATATTGGGATTAAGATTTCAAAAACTTCAGAAGGGCTTATTTAATTAACAATCGCGTTTGTGGATAAAATTCTGGAACAATTAACAAAGATGATTATAGCTTGGCTATACACCTTAGATACTAGCCCCTAACATCTACGAAGAATAAAGGAGAGAGTATTCTCAAGTAAAGTACTCAAAATTATAGTAATCTTGTATTTAATGAGTTGTACTAGACCAGACATAGCTTACACAATTAGTAAATTGAGTAGATACACGAGTAATCCTAAAGCTGTCATTGGAAGCAATTAAAATACTTAGGTATTTACGTTATACTCATAGTTATGGGCCTGCACTATCTAGATATGCAGATGTGCAGAAGGATACGTGATGCAAACTGGGTATTTAATATAAAGACTCAAATCTACTAGTGGTATGTGTTCACACTAGGAGGTGCAATTGTATCATGGAAATCCTCTAAACAAACTGTTATAGCCAGATCTACCAGGGAATCTGAATTTATTTCTAGATAAGTATGGTGAAGAGGTTGATGGTTACGCCAATTCTTAGAGGATATTCCAAAGTGCCAAAGCCTGTGCTAGCATCTGCATTCATTGTGATAATCAATCTGTAATTGAGGGCACATAACAATAGTATAATGGTATCTAGACATATACTTTGTCGACATAATCATTAGACACTACTCTCAACAGGAATCTCTATTGATTATGTAAATCAAAGATAATTTAGTAATCTGCTAACCAAGGGTAAATAGAGAGTAGTTGAAAAATCATCGAGAGGAATGAGACTAAAGCCCATAAAAGTCGATATAATGAAACTCAACCTATTGACTGGAGATCCCAAGATTTAGGTTCAGACAGACAACTTATTATAAAACTTAGATAGCTCACTATGAGAGGTACTCTCAGTTCGTTCCTATGATTAAATGAAATAGTGATGCCGTAGGAATAAGGTTAAGCGAAAACTTTTAGTGATTTCTTGCGTCTGGTTTCGAAGTAGAGTAATGTGGGTTACTCTTAAGAAATCACCTATGTGAGAAAAAGAAGTAGGCCACTTCTAAAGGGAATTGTATGGGCTCAATTCTTAAGAACTTCTCGTAGAACTAAGGGATGTTCATGGCCAAACGACATAAAGTGGAACTGATAATATCAGGGAGGATTCTTGTGTGAACTAGTCTCATTTACATAAAACAATTAGTTTAAGGACATCATGTCCACTAATCAGTCAGTAAAGTAAACATACTTTCATAAGGGAAGGTTCAAAAGGTAACACCAACCTATCCTATGCAAGTCCAATCGCTTAAACTCCATCACTGAGTCTTGTGTCTAGATCTTGTCAAATTTCATTCATGTGGGGGGTTGTTGGAATATTTTATTAAATGAATGAAATAAATGAATGAAAGTGCTGGTGTATTTGAGAATTGAAAGGAGAAAGGTTACGGATTAATGAGGAAGTTTTAAGAATTGGAAAGTGGAAAAGGTGGAAAATAATTGTGGAATTCAAAGTTTTGTCTCACCTTAGTAGTTTAAAATGTGTCATTCCTCTCATTTCAACACCCAAAAAAAATTGAGAGCTCTTTCAATCTCTTATTTTCTTTATAGTTTTTAAGGTTTCTTTTGTGGAGTTAAATTTTATTCAGTTCGTTAGAATAGAAGAGTGGTGCTTCTCTTGCTATCATCTTCGTGTATCCTGAAACAATGCTCCTCAAATCCTTGTGCACCCGATTGAAGGAGGCAAATATGTTTTAAGGAAACTGTGTTTACAACAGCCTTGACATTCTTCCTGAGATGTGTATTCTCCAGATCTCATCCTTTCATTCTGAAGGATTTCCACACGCGATCAGTTGTTGGTATTGTTAATTTTATGTATTGTCTTTGTATTTTATTGATAGTTAATTTTATTGTTTATATTAAAAAGATTATTATTTGCGGTTACTATATAATAGTTGATTATATTATAACAATATTATTTTTAACACTTTCTTCAAAATTAATCATACTATAAAGGATGGATGGGTAATTTGTACCGTCATTAAACTAAATAAATAAGAGGTTTGAATATATCTCTCGATCCTTGACTATTACTTTAATTATTAGACCATACAAAGATTAATGGTCTAACTTTAGCTAAGTGATTATAATACATGCTAAACATACTAGATAAAATGACGCATTATTGTTATTGTTTTCCTCAATATATTCGTAAGGATGGCAAAGTCTTCATAAAGTTTTATACTCGCGATTTTTGTCACTTAAATAAGATCTATTTTTATTGTTTTGAAATATTGGGAACGCTACGACAATTTCTTATTCGTAAAAATAGATTAAACTAAAGGTTTGATTAAATAACAAAATTCTCTTGAGGTATTTTAGAGTCCGTTTGTTTCCAATCATATCCTATTCCAATCCTACTAAAAAAAAAACTTTTGTTTCATTATCCCAAAATACTACTATATTTTTTTCAACTATTTTAAATCTCTTAAGTTTATTAATTTAACTAACACCCTCAAAAAAAGTTTAAAAATTACAAAAACACCCCCACCTCACCCACTTTGTCAATTCCATTCCAGCCACCACGTCGAAAGGTGGCCGAAATCTGGTATAATGACACACTACTTCTAGATCTGGTCGGCAGTGTACCGATATCATTTTTCGGCCAGATCTTTGGCCGAGCTGGTCGTCAACGATGACCAGATATTGACTTTTGACTATATCTTTGGCTGTCACTGACGGCCAGATCTGGTCATAGATCTAGCATTTTTTTGCTAGATCCTTGGGTGTTTGGCCAGAATAGGCTATATCGGTACATACACATCAAATTCGACCGGTCGTGAGTCGTACACGTCAATTTTGGCGGTGTAGTCGAAATCTAACAATTATGGGTGGAGAGTGTTTTGTTATTTCATACAATTTTTATATATTGGGGTGTTTAGTAAATTAGCAACCTAAAGATATTTTTGTTTTTTAATTCCTTTGTTATTCTTCCCCAACTCTAAATATCAAGATAACTTGTTATTAATAACCGTTGTTCTGCTGCTAAGAATTCTATTGTAACTCAAAATGTATTTGCGTAATTACCCTCAAACCATTTATTTTGTTACTTAAGACTTAAAGCAACAATGATTTATAATAATTTTCGAAAACTGGAGAGAAATTGTGTCATTTACTGTGAAAAATATATAAAATATATTATTATTATTCTAGCCTACTTTTAAGTCATGTCTTCAAACAAAATCCAACTTGAGGACATTTTGTCATGTAACTCTTAAAAATATTTGTTCTACTTTTAAAGTCAAGTCTTTGAACACAAGTCCGAGTGGAGTCAACGGCCACGCACCTCAAAGGCGCGTAAATAACCGTTTTTTGTCAACCTTAAACCCCGTTCAAAAAGCATGACCCCCAATGAAGCACTTTGTTCTCAAATCGAAACCAAAACAAGAGAAAAGCAAAACGAAGAATCCAAAACAAAACCAAATAAAATCAAACAAAAGAGTGAGCAAAGCACCCCAAATCAATCATGAATCCGTTTAGATTGGCTGGCGACATGAACCCACCTCCTCAGCAGTGGTCCTTCTCCTCAAAATTCGTACAATGATCCTGTGCAGTTTTTTTTGCTTTCTGCCTTTGTTTGTTTGGTTTGGGTTTTGATTCCTTTTTTTGCGCTGTTCTCGGTTGACTATTTGACCCCATTTTTAGATCGCCATTTGCTGTTTTTGCTTGGCGTTTAATGAATTTATTGGTTTGTTGAAGAGTTGAATGTGGGTGTTTGGTTGATTTCCATGAGTTTTTTTTTTTTAGTTTCACCATTTTAAAGATGTTAAATACCATTCTGGAGAGCGTTTTTTAGCTTCATTTCTCAACTTTTTTCATTGTTGATAAGAATATGTATTGACAGGAGAGTGTGTATTTTTATGTTGGAACTTTTCTTCATCAGTAATTTTTTATTCTAATTTTTAATTGTCCTTATATGTAATTTCTGCTAAATTTTTGTTTCTATACTAGAGTTTAGAGGCTTTTAGTTTACATTTTGAGTTCTTCAGCCTACCTGATTTAAGAGCTTGTTTGTTCACTCTATGTAGTTAGAAGAATTAACTATAAACTTTAGTTTCCAAACTCTATAGACCTGTTCATAAGCTTTTGTTGTTTGTAGAATTAACGCTTGATTGAAGGTTGCTGGTCTTGTGCATTGTAGCATTTCAACCATAAATCGGTTCTCATTTTCAAAGCTATTCTTATTTTGGTTCTGTTATTATATTATTTGTATTTTTGCTTATTTTATTGAAGTAATTTCGTTATTCATAGGTTCTGGATAATTGTAATGTTCAACCTGCAACTAAAATCTTGTCACCTCAATAATCCATGTTCCACTTTTTGTCTTTTTTATTTTCTTGGAAATTGTTCAAGCATTAGTGCTTGAGGACTTTGTTAGCTTCGGACTGGAACTATAGGTTTTAGCTTAACATGTTCTCTAAATTCAATGTTTATCAATGTTGCCATCTTTTATAGTTTTAGGAGATATGTATGCAGTGGAAAATTAATGTGTGCATTATTTACTGAGCTCCCCATTAAATTTTGAGTTGCTTTTATATCAGAAAGCTAGAATTTTGATTGACTTATAATTATTTATTTTTTAGACTTAAGAGGGGATAGGTTTCTGGATGTCTAGATTTTGTTATTGTTTTCTTTGATGCTTCTTGAAAATTTGTATATTCTTTCATTTTTTGCGTAAGATCCAGATCCATAAAATTAGATCTCCTATTATTTTTCTTGTAATCTTCATGAAATGATGCACGTTTTTTTTTTTTTTTTTTTTTTTTTTTTTTTTTTTAATAAATTCATAGATTTTGAAAATATCTTGGCTATATTTTTTTCTCTGAGGTTCCTTACTTGTGTGCTTAACATATCTTTTATTTGCTCTAGGAATTTCACTTAAAACTCAGAACTCTATGTTGATAATTTTTGTCACTCGTTACCTTGATCTGTCACGAGGTACGTCTCATTCTACAACTCTGTAATGAAGCTAGTCTTTCTTGGAACTTCAATCGCTATTGTTTGGTATATGCGGTACCATAAAGTTGTGAAGCAAACATATAACAAGGATAAGACACCTTTAGACATTTTTCCTGATTCTCCCATGTTTGGTTTTGGCTTTGTTGATTCCCCATGATATAATACTATTGAGGTACGAAATTTTATTGTCTTTCTTCTTCATTTGTTTCTCATTCATGTATTTTTGGCTAAAGAAAATGACCTATTTAAACTATGAAAAAGTGAAACATTCTAATTGACAAATGCTACAACTTAATGTTGAAATTGACCCATGGTTAGACCATGGTAAAGCATTTGTATTTTTCTGTAGTCGATGCTGTTTTAATTCACTAGTCTGATTCACATTATCACATATGCTTGACCTTTCACATTTTATGCCACATTAAATTTTATACTGGATATTTCATTTTTAAGTGACTAGAATGTTTTTGGTCCCCTTTGGGAATTCAATTTCAGTGACTAACTTGCATATTTGCTACATATGGATATTACTACAAACATATAGAATACTAATATAATAGTCACCATAAAAGACTTAATGTGAAAGTGGTTGTCCCTCTAAAGCAATGGATCTTTCAAGTAAAAAATTGATGATGATTTTCACCTGTTCTGTCCTTTAGCTGATTTAAATTTTTTAAAATATTATATATCTCCATGTTGCTTTTATAGCTCGAATACCATTGTTTGATTTATAGAATAGAAAATAGAAAAAATTTATTGTTCTTTTTGAACAGGTAAAGTACAGAGAGCTATAGTATAGGAGCTTTTTCTTAGTCTTCTATTAATACAACAAGGAGCTTGTCATCTCCTATAGTTAGAAGGCACTTATTATCTCCTTTACAACGAAGGAGCTTATTATCTCGTTTCTGAATGAGCTTTAGTAATTGAGTTTTATCTAATCATGGATTAGAGTTTTTGTGTATTAGCTTTCTCTCATCCTAGATATTAGAATTGTTACAAATGAAGATGCACTAAACTATATGCAGACTTCACAATTTGGCTAACGTTTGATTTATCTTTTTCGCTGATACTTAAGCAATTTTTGTCTTCATATGATTGGTTGGCATGATAAGCTGTCAAATAATTACTACATGTGAGGTGCCATAGTTGTTTATCCAGCATGGTTACAACTGGTTTCTTTTGCTGCTCTTGGTGTATTCTTCATGATACAATATCTAGAATTTGCATAACTGCCTCAGCACTGTATGATTTCTTTATCTATCAGAATACAACTACTATATATCATGAATCCCACTGATTCATGTGGGTGGTATCCCGTGTAGTAATGTTCTGTTACTTTTGGTCCTCTATATAATCTGGAATTTGTAAAATAGTGTAGAGTCATCACAATACAGTAATTGATGTACTTTTGTTGCAAGTGTCGTCACTTGACTAAATATGAGCATTATGATATCATTGGATTCATTTCGATGGAAGATAAAAATCTTAGATTTGATGTGAAGTTCGTTATGTTTCATTTAATTTCTACTGTTTAAACTGAAATCGCATTTTTGCTATTCTAGGCAAGTTTTTTGTTGCTTAATAACTTTTAGTAGGACAGTCAGGTTTTGCTACTGTTCTAGTTGTTCAGTTTGCTTAGAAAAGAGTCTTAATAGTAAATAATTATTAATTTTCCATTTCTGGTAAAATTTGTCTTTTAGTCTATTCTTGTCATTATTTATTTGAAGCTATAGAACCCTTTAAATTGGGTTTTTGCATGAATCTATTCCTTTGCTTGAAAGTAAGATTCAACTACGGTTTCATAGTAAATTACCTTTTTACCTGGAAAAAGGATTTGATTCTGATGGAAGACTCACCCTGTTTGGACAGATTTTGTGGAGTTTCTCAATCTATCTTGAAGCTGTGGCAATCTTGCCGCAACTGGTGTTGCTGCAAAGGTCAAGCAATATTGACAACTTAACTGGAAACTATGTCTTCCTTCTGTGGTAAGCCATTTTATGTTCCCAAACAGCTTATTTCTTTCATCCTATCGATCATATTGTGCCATTTGCTCCAATAACTGTTGCAGTCCTCAAAACTGTATGTAGATGATTGTTTCTGTGATGTAGCTGTTTTGAGTATAACAAATCCTTAACAGAAACTGTTTCAACTTGGCCGCAGTTCCAGAACTAATCAATCAATCAAATGCCTTCACAGGCTACTCTATAAGTGTCAACGCCATCCAAATCTACAATGTATTCCAATTTTAAGCGCTGGAAATAAGTGTCTTGAAATTCTTTTGTGACTGACACCAAAATCTTCTATTACTAATTCCCAGATTTTCCTAAAAAATCCAAAACAAAAGATTTCCAAGAACCTTAGCTTGTCTCTGTATCCAAAAGATTGATATGGTCTGTGAAAATGAGTTGCGCTGGGCTGGAATAACCCAAAATGTTTTTACTGCCTGAATTATTTGAAACCACTTCTAATAAAATGTAATATGGAAAAATCTATTACTATTGTACAATGTAGTAAAGTTGGTCAATATATTCCTTATTCCTTTTGCACTTTCTTGTGTATGAGAAGTGGTTCTGGTTGTTATTACAGTTGTGATACTAAAGTGCTTTCTGTTGTTCTCAAACATGTTATGTTGACAAAAAATTATATTCATATCAGCGTTGCGGGAAGGGATCCCAAGATGGCGTGACCTAGATTGGTCGTAACCATTCATACCACAAGAAAGTGAATGGTCCATGGCAGGGTACTGGCATAAACAGTTTACTCTTGATGCTCCTTTTTTCTGCAGCAATAATTCATGTAATACGTAAGAGTAAAATTGGGTTTCTATATATTAAAAGAGAAATTAAGGTTGGAAAAAGAAGTTCATAGATTTCAAGTTTATAGTGAGTATTTACTGGCAGAATGTTTTAGAGTAGAAGGCTGAGACCGAGGTTAAGGAATTAGTTCCTCATGAATTGAAATGATGATGGTTCTATCGTTAATTAATTTTTCATTTTATGTATTGGTTGCAGCAACGTTTGTTGTCACTGTGTTTAGAATTAGTGTTAGTGCTGGTGCTAAATTAGGCCTTTTCTCAAAGATGATATTGTGTTTGGGTTATATCCAGTCGTGTATATTTTTGCAACTCTCCACATTCTGTATTTCATTTTAAACAACTTGATTCATCAAAGTTGTTATGGAATTAAATTGTACCATTTGTTTCGTACGAAGCTCATCTTACTTATTTACACAGTATACATGAATGTCTGCATGGCAATCTTCAAGACTTTTTTAGCCTATGATGTTTATCATTGGCATCTTTTCCCTCTTTTTTCTGGGTAAATTAGTTTTTACATTTGAAGAATTTTGTTCTACTTTTTACTGAATCCATCAATTTCGTCTGCTCCCTCTGGTTTCCTTTGATTAGATTACTGGTGTGACTGGTGATACATATTTTTTTGTTTTATTTCCTATATAGTGCTTACCGAGCTTATATATCCTCAACTGGTTTTATCGTTTCTTCACGGAGAACAAAATCAGATGGATACGTAAGTTTTTCTCTGCTGTTTATCTCGTCACTTGTGCTTCTGCTTGTGGGAGATCATTACTAACTAGCATGTTTGCCAAAATGCTGAAACAGCTTGGGTTTCAGGCCTGATTCAGACTGCCCTCTATGCTGACTTTTTCTACTACATTTTAAAAGTGTACATTTCCATGTTCCTTTTTTCATCTATATTCCAGGCTTTGCTTGTACTAATAGAAGCAATCATATTCGGAAAGAAAAAAATTAGATTGAATAGGAAGTGATTGGTTATTGGCTTCATTAAGAAGTGATCAATTGCTTCTGTATTTTGAGTCTTGCTAACATAGTTTTGCTTGCTTTTTAACGCAGCTGGAAGAACCGCGAGAACCTGAAGCTGCCTGCCTGAGTTGATAAAGTCTTTTTTTCGTTTAATGTTCTGCTAACAATAAGAAAGGTCACTCCCATGGCTCTGTTTTTAGATGATAGTATGATTTCCTAATTTCACATTGAGTACTCTTTCAAACGGCTTTAGCTATACTATGAGCACTGTACAAGTGCAGTTTACCCGTTTAACTTTTTTAACTTGCAAGTTTCATGCTACAATTTTAAACAAGTTTTATGTTAATGTATTAATACACCATTAATGTAGCAAAACTCTATACATGTCAATGATTTTGGCAAAGAAAAGAAAAACAATTATTAGTTTGGACTTCTATTCATTTATGTATCTCACTTATTTATAACAATTACCATTTCTTGTTAATATACGTAGTTGTTTTTTTTTCTTTTTCATTAGAATTAATGCATAATCAAATATATGTAACTTATTCATTCAAGCAAAGACGTTCTAATTACTATCATCACATAATTCAATTACCTATACTTCAAATTTCTGCGTATGTATATTTCATTTACCTTGTGTGAAATCGATTATACGAAAAACATTCACTGTTTGTTGATAAGTATTAAGCATTTCTTTTAGGGATTTTTGATACTTTCTTCAACGGTATTTGATTTCGGAGGATTCACATGCGTTTACTTCTCCACTTTTGTTTATAGCCCTACTGTGCTTTTGCCTCTCCATTTGCAAGAACTTGGCCCCTTTTTACTTGGCGAATTTGACAAGGGAATGGGATTCCCTTGTTCTGCAAAAGTAGGTGACTTTTGAATGCATTCCCATGTTCCCTATTCCAGATACTGCGAGGTGCCGTCCATATTCATTTGTCCTTAAAACAGAGGGATCGTTTATGTAATATGTCATGACCCAATTTTGGTAACATTGAGAGATTTGCATTCCTGGAACATCTTTAATGAAGCTTTTATACGATTTTCATAATCAACGTATATGTGAAGGATGGGGCATATGAAATCATAGCAACCTTCTTTTTTTTTTTAGGATGACAAGCCAAATAGTCAGACGACCACCAGTTGTTGAATCACTCCAATCAGTTTCGTTGATCTTTGCATACTTTTTACAACCAGTGGCAATGAAGCTATTGCGCTTATTTGTAAAGAAAGGTTGTGAGAGGCAGTAGAAGAGACTTTGCAGGTTATTCAAACCATTCATTGAAGATCCAATTCCAAAGGGATACCTTATTTGGGCTTTTGATTAATTAATTAATTCTGGCTGGCCTCCTTTTTCTTTGAGAATTGATATCATGGAGAGTTTTTAGGGAAATTCTCACTCAATCATACCCCTACAATATCATATCCCCTTAAACAATAAGTTTTTTGAAATAATGTTTGTTTAGAGTGAATAATATAGTTTACGCCGGTTTATTGTTTACTCTTGAATATGTGGATGCATTGTTGGATTATGCTCAAAATTGAAGAACAAAAATACATCTACCCACCAAAATTTATAAGGTTTTCATCTTAATTCTTTGGTGAATTAAGGAATATTTGTTATAATTTTATCTCCTCCAAAGCCATCTCTTATTTACTCTTTGCATCAACAAACGCTTGGGTTATTTTTCAGTCTCTCTCGTACCTATCTTTGCTCCCCCACTCAATACTTTCAAGACACAAATCAGATCCCTTCTTTTTTCTCTGCTCTCGCGTTCTCATATTTCTGGTTTACTCTGTAAAAAAAAAAAAAAAAAAAAAAAAATCTTCTTTCAGTGTTTTGTCCTCAGTCTCACTCCTCTTTTTTTTTGAGTTTGCATCATTGTTGTCTTGCTGTTATTTCGTATTTTCTTAACTTCTTTTTTTTTTTTTTTTTTGTGTGTTTTTAAATTTGAAAGTTTGCACCCTAGTTGTCCTGTTTTAAACTCTGTTAAAAAAAAAAAAAAAAAAAAAATAAGTGAAGGAAAAGTGTTGAAAATGGTTGAAATCGTGAGTATTGTTCTGGATGTTGTCAACTGCTTGGCTACTCCGATTGGCGTCATTTAAGTACTTGTACAACTACAATACCAATTTCAAAAATCTCGAAAAGAAGTTACGAAGTGCAGGTTAAGGTTACTGCTGCTGAAAGAAACTTGGAAGAGATCAACCAGAATGTTAAGGACTGGCAGACGATGTTGAGAAGACCATTACCGAAGCAGAGAAGTTGATTCAAGCAAAAGAAAAACACCCAAGATGTTTCAAGGGATTGTGCCCCAACTTGATCACCCGCTACAAACTCAGTAGGAAAGCACTCGGATTAAAGCGGGATGATATTGGTCCACTCTTGCAGCAAAAAGAATTCAATGAAGTTGCCCATCCTACTAATCCCACCAGAATCGGCTTAGATCTAAGGAGGTTATTTGGCTTTCGGATCAAGAAATCCACTGTGGAGAGGTATTTGTGCATTGAAGGATGAGAGTATCTACATGATGGTGTTTATTTGGGTGTGGGTGGTCTTGGGAAGACCACTCTTGTGCAGGAAGTTGGGAGGCAAGCGCCATGGAAGAACAGCTCTTTGATGACTGTTTTTCATAGAAGTAACAGAACTCCAAAAATAGAGACCATTCAACTAAAAATTCCTAAAATTAGGTCTCAAACTGGATAAGGAGAGTCATGTAGTAGATCAAGCAAATAATATATGCAGATTGAAGATGAGCAAGAATACTGAGAAGGATAAGAGCATATGAAGCTTCTTTTGATTCTAGTAATATCTGGGAAGATCTTGATTTAAAGACTGTGGGATCCTTCCAAAGATCATCGTGGTGGATGTAAACTACTGCTCACAACAAGAGCAGTGATGTGTTGGATACATGGGGTTCTACCAAAAATTTCTATATGGATACTTTAAAAGAAGAAGAACTTAGAGACTATCTCCAAAGTGGCAGGTAATTCAAGTATAGAATTTTCACTTTTCGTCATATATTATATTTTATTGATTTCAGAATTTCTTTTTACTCGCACTATAGTCTTGGCCCTTCTACAAATGTTATGGTTTGATGTGAATAAATAGAAACCTTGGGGTGCATTTGGTTTATTATTTTGGATAGGATTTTGGGAATAATATTGGGTAGTTGAGGGAGTATTACAAGGTAAAATTTAAAAATTTAAAAAAGTCCATAGGTTTACAATTTATTAAACACCCCAATATATAAAATGACAAAATACCCCCATCACCTACAGTGCCAAATTCCCCGGCCACCACCTTTCGGAATGTGGCTGGAAAATCGCGTTATGATACAGACCTGCGGATTTGTGTCATAACGCTTCGTTATGGCCTTTTCCCGGCCAGATCCACCACGATCTGGCCGGAAAAGGTCAGATCTCCTGCTTGCTGTGGCCGCGATGGCTGGAAAAATGCCAAACACGGCCAAAGATATGCGCTTGTTTTCGGTCAACGATGGCCAGATTTGACTGTCGCTAATGGATAATTACCGTCGGTACTTCACCGTTGTGGCAAATTCGGCTACCACCGACGGTGGTTGTCGGAATCTGGCAAGTATGGGTCACGGGGGGTGTTTTTGTTCATTTTAAAAGTTTTTTCAGGGTGTATTTATAAAATTAATAACCTTATGGGGGTCTAAAAGTAATTAAAAAAATAGGGTAATATTTATGAAATAATGTGCCAAACATTTTTTGAGAATGAGATTGGGAATATGGGCAGAAATAATAAGCCAAACATGCCATTCACAAATCAATCCACCATTTTAAAAGGTGATGAATTTGCAATTAAAATAACTATTTATAACTACCCATTCACAATTGTAGATTGAAGCAAATGAAAGGTTGAAAATTTGTTCATCATTTAATTCAAAAATTAAGTTGATATAGCCCACCAATACGATTTTATAGATACTTTAGCAAAATTTGTTACACTTGCATCTTGTTAATTTTCTGTTTCAACATCTTCAATCTTTCAATTTTCAATTCTTTTTGAAAATATATTTGTTTTCCTCTAAGAAACATAAACTTCCTTTAAGATGAAAAGATAGAAATTAAAGTAGATTCATGAGCTAAGAACCCTGCTTTAAAAAAATTCTTAATATTATTTGTTTTAGTTTTTTCTCTATTTCGTTTGTCACTAAAAGGAACTGTTATCTGCTTAGATGCTTAGTTTCAGCCTATATTCACAATAGTGAGAATAATTGACTTGGAGTTTCGTTTTACATTTTCTGTCGCCCTGCTTGCTAATATTCTTGCCCAATGTCTTTTCTCATTTCTCTTCAGGTTTTTTTCTTTTCTATAAAGATTGTTTAATACCTCTTGGTAACATATGTATTTATATGATTTTAGAGATAAAGAGTAGAAAGAAAATGAACATTGAGGAATATTACTTAGATATTTAAAAAAAAAAAGTTGGTGGTTTTATTTATAAAATAGTCCAATAAGAAAATAGCTAGAAATGCAATAGTATAATCCTAGCTTCTGTACATGGTGTAATTCAAACACGTGGATTGAATTCTTCGCCACGAGATGTATGCAAGGAATGTGGTGGGTTGCCCATTGTCATTTGTACTATAGCAAAAGCATTAAGGAGCAAGAGTCATCCACTTGATTAGAAGAAGCCTTGCAAGAATGAGAGCACCTTACCACAAAGTTCATGGGATTACTGGAAAAGGAATATCCAGAGCTTGCCGTGAGTTACAAGTATTTAAGAGTGACAAATTGAGGAAAACTTTTTTGATTTCTAGCCTAATGAATAATGATACATCCATTTAGACTTGTTCAAACATGTCGTGAATTTGAATGTACTTGAAAGAAATAACCTGACAATGGAAGGAGCTGAAATAGACTAGAAAAAGTAGTCCGAGAACTCAAAGATTCTTGTTTGTTACTTGAAGGTTCAAGAAGCAAACATTCTCTATGCATGATCTATTCGTGCAATTGCCATAACGATTGCATATACAGACCCCACGTTTTACAGAGAGAAATGACTTGAGAACGAATGGAATGATAAAGACAAGCTTAGATTATCACAAAAATTTGCTTACCTGGAGCCAGTGTTATCTCACTTTGGCATGAAGAATTAGATTTTCCAAACCTTGAATTTTTCTTATGGATATGATTGGTCTTCAAATCCATGAGAATTATTTAAGAAATACAAAGCTCAAAGTTCTAAATTTATTTAGAATGCAAGAATCGTTGCCACAGTCACTTGGTCGCTTGACAAACCCTCAAACACTGTGTTTAGATAATAGCAAAATTAAGATGAAGATGGTATCATTGGAATGCTAAAGAAACTAAAAGTCCTTAGCTTGAAAATTCCGATATGAGGAGTTGCCTACAAAAATAGGTCAATTGACTCAATTAGATTGTTATTTAAACATTTGTTGGAGATTAAAAGTTTATGCGCCAAATGTGATATCAAAATTATCCCATTTAGAAGAATTGTATATAAGTGGTGCCCTATTCAGTGGAAAGTTGAAGTACTAAGAGTTGATGGGCTTGTCTCAATTGACCAGTTTAGAGTTAGATATTGAAGATAACAAGATATTGCCTAAAGGCTTCTTTCCAAAGAGCTTAGAAGGTACAAAATATCAAGAGGAGATTGGTGGAACCGATATTTAGAAATTATGAAGATGAGATTTTGAGGATGTTGGAATTTAAATTTAATTCTACCTTCTCCTTAGAAGAATTCGTGGAATCAAGAATGTTGAAATCTTACTCTTAGCCACAGATGTTGACAATAGCCTTGATGAATTGCAGTCCGATATTACACCACTTTTTAATGAAAAGGTTTGATTGACTTAACGTCTTTACTTCTCATCTTAATTCTTATTTTCTTTATACAATCATTTTTTAACACATAATTTGTGGCATTGATTTATTTATCCCTCTTTGTTGTGTTTTTTTTCTTTTTCCAATGATTTAAAATTTCAATTAAATTTCATTGCTAAGTACTTCTTTCGGTCTCTATACTACGTAATTCTATCAAATTGATTTTATGATGAAATTATTAGAGAGACAAAAGACACTTTTTATTAATGGCATGTCAACTATAAATCCATAAGAATCAATGATTTTTTTTTTTTAAATTCTTTCATATATAGGAGTAAATATTGAACAACAATTAACTTTTGATTGCAGCTTATTTTCTCCAATTTGATGGCCTTGGAACTGAAAGATTTTGTTCTAGAAAGATTTGGGACAACCAACTTCCAAAACTCATGTTCTTCCTCTTATCAAAATTTGACACACTTAATCTTGTGGGGTTTGGAAACATAAAATTGCGTTTCCATCTTCCATTGCCAAAAGCCTCATGCAACTCCAACAACTAAAGATATGGGATTGTAAAGTTTTGAGGAGATTGTTGCAAAAGAAGAAGGAGCAAATGCAGTTGTCAATTTTGTCTTTCTAAATGTAACCCTATTGGAGCTTCAAAATCTACCAAATTTACAGCTTTTATCATGGAAAACATACTTTAGAATGGCCAAAGTTAAAATGTGAAGTTAAGAAATTGTGAACAAATTTCTTTAAATATCTGAACTTCCAAGAAACAATGAGGAGGGTGAACTTCACATTCAGAGTCAAAATCCTACTTCTTGGATGATAAGGTAAGAGTCTCGGTTTAGTTCTTTATTGAAATGACAAAAACCTTCTTTATATATATTAAAAATATGTGGTTTCTAACGCCTCTCATTTTTGCTTGAATAAAAATTTAGAAAAATAATGGTCACTTGAATTTAGACAGTTCTGTTATGAGAATTTAGTCAATTAAACCAATTAAAGTACCAGGTTTAAGAAATTATATCATCCAATATAATCTACAAATCATCAATATGAATTTATTTTTACCAAAAATCTATCTAACATAATATATTATCTTATTATTGAAAACATTCAAGAATACAATTTCAGAATTTAGCACATGAATCATGGGTTAATTACTCAATCAATCCTCCAAGATTTGCTCAAGTCACGACATAGTTTTGTTTCCTTTTAATTACCTTGTACTTCCTTTTATGTAGAGCTTGCACTCGGTATATATTTGTCTAAATTGATCAATGAAAAACAAAGCTTTCACTTGTCCTCTTGTGAATTTTATTTTGTATATATTTTCATGTATATATCAAGGTTATGACTTCTGACCCAACAATTAACTTTGTTTTAAGATTATAAAATCTAGCTATTTGATTTTGTTTGAATGGATATGCAGATCAACTCTGATTTGAGGAAATGGAATTAGAGAATGAGGACGGATTGAATGGCGGAGTAAATCTAAAGCTCTTACATTTGGGATGATGTGTCAACAGATATTCCATTTGAACTCTTTCAAAGATTTGAAAATCTTAAGGAGCTCCCCTATGTAACATTATTTGAAGAGCTATCTTTCCAATCTTCCAAATCTTGAAGTTCTGAGAGTTGATCTTGCGATTGGTTGATGAATTTAATAATACCTACAATAGCATAAGCTTGGGGCAGTTAGAGAAATGAGCATAAATGATTGTTTGGTTTTAGAGGAGATTGTTGCAAAAGAAGGAAGTAAATTCAGGTGTCAATTTGTCTTTCGAATGTAACCTATTGAAGCTTGAAAATCTACCATACTTAAGCTTTCTACCCTGAAAGACATACTTCTGAATGGCCGAATTTGCAAGAGTTGGTGGTGATAAATTGTGACAAATTCACTTCAAACATGTGACTTCCAAGAAATAGTGAGGAGGGTGAACTTAATATTTCAGATCTCTCTTATGTCTTATTCTGTTTATTGAAAGGAAAATTAACTTTCTTCATATATATTACATTTATTCAAAACTTTAATTATGAAATTTTTAACATATTCCCAAGAGGAAAATTTAGAAAAAAAAAAAAAAAAAAAGAATTAATGGTAAGTTGGATTGAACAGTTTTGTTATGGGAATTTAGTCATAAACAATTAATTACTAGGTTTAAAAAATTAGATCATCATATAAATGTTTTTTATTAGAAATCTATCTAACAAATATATTATCTTATTATTGAAAACATTGTCAAGAATAACAATTTCAGATGTCAACACATGAATCATGGGTTAATTACTCAATGCCAAGTCACAACGTATGTTGTTTTCTTTATAAATTACCTTGTATCTTCCTTTTATGTAGAGCTTGCACATGTATATATTTGTCTAAAACTAATCAATGAAAAACAAGCTTTCACTTATCCTCTGGTGAGATTTTGATTTTGTAATATTTCATGTATATATCAAGCTATGACTTTCGACCCAACAATTAACTTTTGTTTTAAGATATTAAAAATTTAGCTAATTTGATTTTGTTTTGATGATGCAGATCAACTCGAATTTGGAGAAAATGGAATAGAAGAATAGAAGAGAATTAAATGGTATATTCATATGGAATTCTTAATAGCTGGCATAATGTGTCAACAATATTTCATTTGAACTCCTTCAAAGATTGGAAAATCTGAGAGAGCTCCCACTATATGAAAACAAATGCAAAGAGTTATTCTTTCCGAATTTCCAAATCTGGAAGTTCTAGAGTACATTCTGTTAGCAACTGATGAGTCTAGTGCCATCCTCACCTCTTTCCTGAATCTTAAAGTTTTAGAGTTTACAACTATGGGTTGATAGTTAATAACACCTTCAACACTAGAAGCTTGGTGCAGTTGAGAGAAATGATGTAGAAAATTGTATGATTTAGAGGAGATTTAGCAGAAGAAGGAGCAAATGTAGTTGTCAATTTTTTCTTTTCGAATGTAACCTTATTGAAGCTGTGTAAATCTACCAGAACTTCAACTTTCTATTCCAAAGACATACTTCTGAATGCCAATGTTGAAGAGTTGGTGTGAAAATTTGTGACAATTCACTGCAAAACATATGAGCTTCCAAGGAAATAGTGAGGAGGTGAACTAAATATCTCAGATCCAAAATTATCTTCTTGGACGACAAGGTACGATTATCTTATTTCATTGTATATTGAAAAGGAAAATTAACTTTCTTCCTATATTTACATTTATTCAAAACTTTAATTATGGAATTCTTAACACTATATTTTTCTAACAAAAATTTAGAAAAAAAAGGAATTAATGGTCAATTGGATTTGAACAATTTGTTACGGGAATTTAGTCAATTAAACCAATTAAAGTACTGGGTTTAAAAAATTAGATCACCAATATAATTCTACAAATCATCAATATAAATTTTTTTTACCAGAAATCTATCTAATAAAATACATTGTCTTACTATTGAAAACATTGTCAAAATACAATTTCAGATATCAGCACATAATCATGGGTTAATTACTCAATCAATCCTCAATGATTTGCTCCAGTCAGGCATATGTTTTGTTTTCTTTCTAAATTACCTTGTGTCTTCTCTTTATGTAAGCTTGCGCTCATGTTATATATTGCCTAAATTGATCAATGGAAAACAAAGCTTTCACTTATCTTCTGTGAGATTTTGATTTTGTATATATTTTATGTATATAAAGCTTATGACTTCTGACCTAACAATTAACTTTTGTTTAAGATTATAAAAATCTAGATTTGATTTGTTTGGATGGATATGCAGATCATTCTAATTTGGAGGAAATGAAATTACAGAATAGGAATGGACGGATTAAATGGCGGAGTCGATGTAAAAATCTTTACATCCGGGATGGTGGTTCAGCAAATCTTCCATTTGAGCTCTTTCAAAGAATTGAAAATCTTAAAGACCTCTACCTATGTAACAATTTATTCGAAGAGCTTTCTTTCCAAATCTTCCAAAACTTGAAGTTCTAGAGTTCACCATTGTGATCGTGTGGAAATAAACCAATTAGCTAGAAGCTTGGTGCAATTGAGTATAAAGAATTGTTTGGTTTTAGAGGAGATTGTTGTAAAAAAGAAGGAGCAAATGAGGTGTCAATTTTGTCTTTCTGAATGTAACCATCTTGGAGCTTAAAAATCTACCAGTACTTACAACTTTCTACCTTGAAGACATACTTATGAATGGCCGAATTTCAAGAGCTGGTGGTGATAATTGTGACAAATTCACTTCAAACCATATGACTTCCTAGAAAATAATAGGAGGGTGAACTTACATTTCGATCCAAAATCTATCTTCTTTGACAATAAGGTACGAATTTTTATTTCATTGTTTATTGAAAACGAAAATAACTTTCTTCATATATATATTTATTATTACATCTTTATTTTTCTTTGGAACGAAAATTGAAAAAAAAAAAAAAGAATTAATGGTAATTTGGTTTTGAACAGTTTTGTTATGGAATTTTGTCAATTAAACCATTTAAAGTACTAGGTTTAAAAAAATTAGATCATCCAACTAATCTACAAATCATCATATAAATTTATTTTACTAGAAATCTTTTAACAAAATATGTGTCTTACTATAAAAACATTGTCAGGAATAACAATTTCAGATATCAACACATGAGTGGTTAATTCTCAATCAATTGTCCAATGATTGCTCAAGTCATGGCTTATTTTGTTTTCCTTTAAATTGCCTTGTATCTTCCTTTTATGTAAAGCTTGCACCCATGTATAATTTGTCTAAAACTGATCAATGAAAAATAGAGCTTTTACTTACTTCTTGTGAGCTTTTGATTTTGTATATTTTTCATGTATAATCAAGCCTTGACTTCTAATCCAACAATTAACTTTTGTTTTAAGATTATAAAATCTAGCTTTTTTGATTTGTTTTGATGGATATGCAGATCAACTCATTTGGAGGATATGGAATTAGAGAATGAGAACAGGTGGAATGGCGAGTCAATCTAGAGCTCTTCACTCTGGGATATGTACAGTAAATTTCCATTAAAAACTTTCAAAGATTTGAAAATCCGAAAGGAGCTCCTATGTGTCAATGTATTTGAAGACTATTCTTTCCAAATCTTCAAAATCTTGAAGTTCTAGATGTATTGGTGTGATAGATTGAGGAGTCTGGGCCATCGCAACTTCTTTCAGAATCTTAAAGTTTTGACAGTTAAAAATTGCAACGGTTATGAAGTTAATAACACTTTCAACGGTAGAACTTGGTGCAGTTGACAAAATGAGCATAATTGAATGTAACATGGTGATAGAAATAGTTGAAAACGAGGAAGATGCAACAATGAGTGTTGAAATTGTTTTTTCCAATTTGAAGAAGTTTCATTTAGAGCATTAGAAAGTCTCACATGCTTTCTCGCTCGGGATTACCTTGAAATTCCCAAATTTGGAAGCTTACATGTGTATAAATGCTCAAGATGAAGACTTTCTCTGGGGAGGCTTAAGCATGCCAAGGTTAAAGACGTTGAATTATAAATATTGTTTCAGAGAGTGATATTGATATAATCATACAACAATTACAAAATAGTAAGTATTCATTTACTTAACAGTATACTTTTTCCATAGACTTCTTCGTTCTCCTTTATTGAATTAATACTAGTAAATCCTTAATGATCTTTATTATTGATTTTCTCTTTAATTAAAATCTTCTATATGAATCAATTATAGACTTTCAAGTATATATAGAGAAGCTATAATATTACAATTTATATTGAAAGCAAGACAAAGGGCATAGGAGTTAGTAACATTAATCAGTATACACCAAACACTATTTTTGTTCTCAAAAGTTACACTTGATTATGTGCTTTTGAAGTATTGAGGTGGTTGTCGAGGAAATTCTCCATCTTCTTGTTTAATTGATAAATTATTATCCATTTAGAGTCTCAAAT
Source organism: Pistacia vera (assembly GCF_008641045.1). Lineage (NCBI taxonomy): Eukaryota > Viridiplantae > Streptophyta > Magnoliopsida > Sapindales > Anacardiaceae > Pistacia > Pistacia vera. The sequence goes on along the minus strand of NW_022196279.1, from coordinate 309,968 downwards.
TTAAAGCAACATTTTCTACAGTTTCTGCTTCTACACTTAATATGATGTTCTTTATTATTACAGATTGTTCGGGGTTTTGAGAAAGATTTGTAGAAGAAAGAAACTGGTAATGTTCATCAACATACAACAAAGTCAAAGTCATATGGTAAGTGTCTCATATTAGTAAGAAGAATAAACTGTAAATGTACCTCGCCACTTATATTTTCTATAGCCAAAGCGGTTTCTCTCTTTATATTTATTGATGTTCACATAGTGGGTTTCCAGTTCCACCATTAATTATATTATCCCTTTAATTAAGCATAGTTCAAAGAATATATAAGTTTTCCCTTGGAAGTGTGTCTAGCTGCTTTCGGAAATTCAATTAATTAAATAGATTTCGGGGTATAAATTTTTTCGAAATTGCAAGGTTAAATATGATATTAATTAAAACTTTGAGGGACTTAGGATAAAGAATTGAAATAGTAGAAGCATACGAGGGACTTTAGTAGCATTATCCGATTGTGTAAATTTATATAAAGAAAATGTAGCGATGGTGATTGCAGGGGTTATACTGAGTTAGGCGTCTCCTTCCTTGGCAGCTAACGGCGATATGATTCCTGTCAAGTCCGCTCTAATATCCGGTTGCTTGGCCTCAGTTTACAGTGAATTTTAAATGAGCCGTATCGACCACGTTCGTCCTCTCCCTTCCATTCTCCGTAACCCTTCAAAATTGTCGACGGTCCCGCCGGCAGTCCAGGCCATTTTCGTCGTCTCAAATACTAATCATTAAAACTAATAGAACATGTGTTTTTATATTTGTTAATGATTTATTTTCACAGATGAGATTGCCAAGCTGCTCCTGATCCTGAATCTGTTCGCAACGATCGGCGAAATTGGTGCCAAATAATGTCGATAGGCTTCAGGCAGATCAGAAGTTGAAAATCGGCATCGTGTTTGACTGGGCTTCAGGCGATAGATGTACACAATGTGATCTCAGGAATTTTAGGTGAGGATCTATATTATCTGTAGTTTTAAAACGTGGTTTGCTTGAAATGTTGTTCGAAAAAATGATTTTTGTGTTTCGTTGGTAATGCTTTGTATGGATTTAGGAGAGGTACAACAAGGATTATGAAGTGCAAATACATTGAATTGCTCCTGAATATACAAAAACCAATTGTTTCTTTCGAGTGAAATTTATAGTTTTCAAAGTATTCAAATGTGGTCAATAGGCATTAATTAATGTTTGTTAGATAAATTATATTTGATGAGATTTACTAAGTCCTTAAAAGTGTATTAGCCAACAGTTAAAATTGTATTTCAATTTGTGCAAGTATAATTTGATAGTGTTTTGATATGGAAAACTGTTTATATACACTGTTAATAGTGTTGTTTTTGTTGGATATGAAGTGAGTTATTAGACAAGTAGAGGAGAGATGTAGTGGTAGTGAAACCTTTTAGGGTATGCAAAATTTAGCATGTAAGTGTTTCTCTTGGATATTGTTGAGAATACGTGTCCTTTATCATTGAACTGGATAAACTGACCTTGATCACACAACAATTACAAAATGGTATATATTCATATACTTAACAATATATTTTTTCTATGGACTTTTTCGTTCTCCTTTTAGATTTAATATTTCTGAGCCAAAACTGAAGTATGCGCGAAGATGAAGACCTTATCTGGAGGAGGCTTAAACATGCCAAGGTTACAAATATTTGAACTGGATGGAGTGCCCTTAGTCGCACAACAATTACAAAAATGTAAGTATGAATTTGCTTAACAATATACTTTTTCTGTAGACTTCTTCATTCTCCTTCATTGATTTAATACTAGTCAATCCTCAATGGTCTTTAATATTGATTTTGTGACTTTTGTCTTTAATTAAAATCCTCTGAGTGAATCAATTATAGACTATCAAGTGTATATAGAGAAACTACAATATTACAATTTTTAATTTTTTAATTTCATAGATGAGATGCCAAGTTGTTCCCAAATCTATTCTCAACAATCGACGAAATTGGTGTCAAATGATGTCGATTATGCTTCAAGTAGATTAGAAGATGAAAATCAGCATCATATTTGTTTGGGCTCTAGGCGACAGGTGAACATGATGTGATCATATATGAAGCTATCGTTTTAAAACGTGATTTGCTTGAAATGTTGTTTGAAAATGTGATATTTGTGTTTCATTGCTGGTTTACTTGCAGGATTGTGCGAGAGGTAGTATCCTATTCAGCAGAGGTTCAGCAAGGATCATGAAGTGCAAATGCATTGAATGGCTCTTGAATATATTTATCCGGCAAGAAATCTGGTACAGTTTAAATTGTATTTCAACTTGTACAAGTATAGTTTGATAGTGTATTGATATGGAAATAAATTGTTTGTATTCCTAGTAATTTGCTTTTGAATAGATTATAAGTTGTAATACTTTGCTATAAAAATAATTATACCAATAATTAGAAAATGTAGCTGGTGGTTTTTTTGAAATTGATAACTGTAGAATTTTAAGCATGTGTGCGTTAGGTTTGGCTAAGTAGAAGTAATGCTCAACTTGATTGTTAAGGTTATATGATTGAAACTCGTGAGACTATTCACTTAATGATTGGATGATTTGGATGGACTTTTTTTTAAGACCATTCATATATATATATGTATAAAAGACTCTTTGAGATAATGATGGATACGTTAACTTATAAAAGTCTTGTTTTTGTTGGGTTTAGTCAGTTATGAGCCAAGTAGAGGAGAGACGTTCAGGTAGGGACATAATGTATGGTCAAAGCCTGTCTTTCTCTAGTCTTGTTCCTTTTCAAAGCCTTTTTTTTTTTTTTTTTTTTCATTTTGGTCAACGCCTCAGTGGTTCAAAAAGCTAGAAATGGAAATTTTTATAGGATGGTTATCTCATATTTTTATATCATGTACAACTGTTTAAAGTTTTTTTGTTGGTTTGGGTTTTGCATGGTTTGGTGCTTTGATGTGTAGTGGTAGTAAAAGTGAAACCCTTTAACCCTTTAGGATATGTAACATTAGAGTTAAGGACCTTCATTAACTATTGGAATTGACTACTGTATGAATTTATGACAGGATAAGGATGACCATGACTAGCAAAGCAGAGTTTTTGGTTATTAAGGAACTGCACGTTTGTGAATTGATTACTAAGTGTAGTGGGGGTGAAGATGTTGAAGGGAAGCAATGGCATGATTATAAATATTGGATTATTGCCAACAAGTAATTTTGTGCTACTAGTTTCTTCATTCTGGTCATACGTCTCAACAGTGGCAATAAGGAGCTATGGGTAAAAATCGTTTAAAAATTAATAGAGTACAATAGATAAAAATATGAAGGGTAGAAGTGAGAAAATCATAACTTCAGGGTACACATGATTGTGAGAATGTAAAAATGGACCAATGGCATGCTTGACTATTCTGCAAGTGCGTGATTCAGAAGAAATATGTAAATAAATTAATATTCTGATTTCTTAGTCATCTTAGTATAAGTCTCTGGGGTTCTGGTTGCTACTTTTTTATGTTTCTTGCGTACCATCAGTCACTAATTGAAGTTTGTAGTTCAAGAGATTTTTGAACTTTATCACCTTGGTCTTACATGGATTCTTTTGAACAAACCTTATTTTGTCAATGCTCAACTTTACTATATGTGCTCATAGGTGTCTGAAGTTCAAACTTTGGCAACTAATATATTGATTTGTTGTTTTCAGGATTTGTACTTGATCCTAACAAATGCAGCCGACTTACCTTGGAAGAGAAAACAGAACTGGTTTATGGCTATCTTAGTTTGATGTCCTAATGTACACAGTTCTGCTTCTGTTTTCTTCAAAGGTGACAGGGGAAGTTTCCTAAAATGGTTACCGGTTGGACGAGTTTGTTCCCTAGAAAACGTCAGCTTCTATAAGCCAAGATGATGCTTACATGAAGGTATTTGTCTAGTTACAATCTCATATTTTGTTCTATTTGCTGCTGGTGCAGTATGAAATGTTCATGACAATGGTTGTTTTAACAGGCAATTTCTGCCAATGGACAAAAAAAGTACCCTTCAAACAGATCTTGTTCTAAAGGTATTTCTCTTTATTGAAGTATAACCATACTTTATTTGGTTGATTTGTATCTGTGCAAATGCTTTAAAATTTATATTTTAACATTTTTACGGCTTCCCAGGTCCTTGGACTCGATATCTGTGCTGACACAATGGTGGGAGGTGAGATGAGAAGAGGCATCTCTGGAGGTCAAAAAAGGGGACTGACTACAGGTAATTTTTTGCAGAAAGGTTGAAAGTTTTAGCATTTTGTACAATGCATCTGCTCCATGTCATCACTTGGTAGTAATGTTTATGAAATAACTGATTTAGAGGATTAGATGCATTTGATGATAATCTTAGAAGATCATATGCAGGGGAGATGGTTGTTGGTCCCACCTATTTATGGATGAAATATCAAATGGTTTAGACAGTTCAACAACATATCGGGTTGTTGCTTGTCTGCAGCAGCTGGTGCATATCACAGATGCTACCATATTGATTTCACTTCTTCTACCAGCTCTAGAGACCTTTTAAACTCTTTGATGACATCATTATGATGGAAGAAGGGAAGGTTGTGTACCAAGAACCACGCGATCAAGTTGTATAATTTTTTGAGGACTGTGGATTCAGGTGTCCTCAAAGAAAAGGTGTAGCTGACTTTCTTTAGGAGGTAAGTACATTACAACTTACAATCACTTCTTTTCCATGCTCGAATGTTTGCTGTTCAGCTTTTATCCTAATTCTTTTTTTTTTCTAGTAGGTAATGTTACTATGCTTTTATTGATTCATAACCTGTGTATTTTCAGTGCAGTTGATCCTTTTGAAAAGGGGTGGATGCGTCGGCTACACTGGACCATTGGGAAAGAATTCATGCAGGCTTATAGGGTATTTTGAGGTTAGTTTCCTATCAATATAGTTGTACTATAATATGTCGAGTAGTAATACTCTTCCCAAATGAAATTCCAAATTTCCCATCCCAAAATGATGTGTCATATCATGTGCGTTGACATATCATTTAACACTGAACTCCTCATTTATGCATCAAAATCACATTCGGTAACACATCACTTGGGATGAAAAACTTGGGTTATCATTTAGGAAGAGTAGTATTGATAATATGCTTTTCCACCTACTTGCTTCTTGTGGCTAGTCTTCCATAAATCTTTGACTAAACAATTTTAACTGATAGGCAATATCTGGGGTGCCGAAGTTAGAGATAACTACAATCCAGCAACATGGATATTAGAGCTCACATCTCCATCTTTAGAAGTTGAACTTTGTGTAGATTTAGCCCAAATATACACAGATTCTGCCTTATATGAGCAACGAGCAACTAGTTTGATGAATTTTCCTTGAATTAAATTAGTGATCACAAGAAGTTTTCTGGTTCCATTTCTTTCTCTTTATATGTGCTGACTATGCCTATTAAGACATAAACACATTTCAAACTTCAAAGTGTAATTTCACTTGTATACTTGACAGAAAACCATGCCGAGTTTAAGGGCAAGGAATTGCTTCTAAGATCACATTCATAATTATTAATTTAATTTAATTATTTTGTCAAAGTTTCCATTGAAATAAATGTTTATTTATTTTCTAATTATATATTCATATTCTATTCTAAACATCAACTTTCTATTCTAAACATCAACTTTCTATCTTTGATTTCCCCGTTTAAATTGTTCTCCTAAAAATAAATAAGTCAAATGCACTAATGCAGTAATTGAATTTGCATATAAAAGTTTAATCAATTTTTTATAATGTGAAGGCCTAAGATTTTTGTCTTAAGTCCTGAAGACCTTAAACTATTAGCAAGCTCGACTATGAGCACATGTACGATATAATATAATTTTTTAAACATGAATACACTTAAATTTTCCACTAATTTTGTGTACTAATAATAACTTTAAGAACCACTTTTTCTATAGTTTTTCAAACACTTCTATTATATTAGTAATTTAAATTTAAAGAAACAGTGTCCTACAATTGATAAATATTCCTTTAATAAGATATTGGAGTAAACTTAATTTAATAAAAGACTATTTGAAAACTATTTCTCAAAGGTATGATTGATGAAGAAACTCCATTAAACATCAGAGAGAACCTGATGAAGAACAAAAGATACATCAGAAGCCTAACTGAGTTTCGTGAAAATAAAGGGATTCATCAAAAGATACATCAGAAGCCTAATTGAGTTTCGTGAAAATAAAGGGAGAAAACATGATGAAAGTAAAGTTAGTGAAGCTGAGAGGGTAGTAATGGAAAAAAAGCTCCTGGTGGTGGGTTAAGACTAGCCTTAGAAGATGAATAATACCTTCTATTAAGGTCTGTTGACTGTAGCTTGAATAANTAATGGGAGATATTTTATATTTGCTTCCGCTATTAAAACAATTGATGTTGTTATTTTCTTTAAACCATATTTTTCATATATAGTCATGTCTTGATAGGTTAATTAAGAAAGTGATATAAATGAGAGGAGAAGTTTTTATTTATTGATTTTCATATAGTACATGTTAATAACCAGGATTTACGTTTTACAATACACAACCTTCCAGGCGTGAATTCTCTACTTTTTCCATCCTAATGGAATACTTAGAGGGTACCCGGCTGGAGGGGGGGTGTTACACAAATGATGTCGATTACGCTTCAAGTAGATTAGAAGATGAAAATCAGCATCATATTTGTTTGGGCTCTAGGCGACAGGTGAACATGGTGTGATCATATATGAAGCTATAGTTTTAAAACGTGATTTGCTTGAAATGCTGTTTGAAAATGTGATATTTGTGTTTCGTTGTTGGTTTACTTGCAGGATTGTGCGAAAGATAGTATCCTATTCAGCAGAGGTTCAACAAGGATCATGAAGTGCAAATGCATTGAATGGCTCCTGAATATATTTATCCGGTAAGAAATCTGGTACAGTTTAAATTGTATTTCAACTTGTACAAGTATAGTTTGATAGTGTATTGATATGGAAATAAACATTTTGTATTTCTAGTAATTTGCTTTTGAATATATTATAAGTTCTAATACTTTGCTATAAAAATAATTATAACAATAATTAGAAAATATAGCTGGTGGTCGTTTTGAAATTGATAACTGTAGAATTTTAAGCATGTGTGCGTTAGGTTCGGCTAAGTAGCAGTAATGCTCAACTTGATTGTTAAGGTTATATGATTGAAACTCGTGAGACTATCCACTTAATGATTGGATGATTTGGATGGACTTTGTTTTAAGACTATTCATATATATAAGACTCATTGAGATAATGATGGATACGTTAACTTATAAAAGTCTTGTTTCTGTTGGGTTTAGTCAGTTATGAGCCAAGCAGAGGAGAGACGTTCAGGCAGGGACTCAATGTATGTTCAAAGCCTGTCTTTCTCTAGTCTTGTTCCCTTTCAAAGCTTTTTTTTTTTTTTTTTTTTTTTCATTTTGGTCAACGCTTCAGTGGTTCAAAAAGCTAGAAATGGAAATTCTTGTTGGATGGTGATCTTATATTTGTATATCACGTGCAACTGTTTAAAGTTTTTTTGTTGGTTTGGGTTTTGCATGTTTTGGTGCTTTGATGTGTAGTGGTAGTAAAAGTGAAACCCTTTAACCCTTTAGGATATGTAACATCAAAGTTTAAGGATCTTCATTAACTATTGGAATTGACTACTGTATGAATTTATGACAGGATAAGGATGACCATGACTAGCAAAGTAGAGTTTTTGGTTATTAAGGAACTGCAAGTTTGTGAATTGACTACTGAGTGTAGTAGGGGTGAAGATGTTGAAGGGGAGCAATGGCATGATTATAAATTTTGGATTATTGCCAACAAGTAATTTTGTGCTGCTAGTTTCTTCATTCTGGTCATACATCTCAACAGTGGCAATAAGGAGCTATGGGTGAAAATCATTTAAAAATTAATAGAGTACAATAGGTAAAAATATGAAGGGTAGAAGTGAGAAAATCATAACTTCAAGGTACACATGATTGTGAGAATGTTAAAACGGACCAATGGCATGCTTGACTATTCTGCAAGTGCGTGATTAAGAAGAAATATGTAAATCAATTAATATTCTGATTTCTTAGTCATCTTAGTATAAGTCTCTGGGGTTCTGGTTGCTACTTTTTTATGTTTCTTGCGTACCATCAGTCACTAATTGAAGTTTGTAGTTCAAGAGATTTTTGAACTTTATCACCTTGGTCCTACATGGATTCTTTTGAACAAACCTTATTTTGTCATTGCTCAACTTTACTATATGTGCTCATAGGTGTCTGAAGTTCAAACTTTGGCAACTAATATATTGATTTGTTGTTTTCAGGACTTGTACTTGATCTTAACAAATGCAGCCGACTTACCTTGGAAGAGAAAACAGAACTGGTTTATGGCTATCTTAGTTTGATGTCCTAATGTACACAGTTCTGCTTCTGCTTTCTTCAAAGGTGATAGGGGAAGTTTCCTAAAATGGTTACTAGTTGGACGAGTTTGTTCCCTAGAAAACGTCAGCTTATATAAGCCAAGATGATACTTACATGAAGGTATTTGTCTAGTTACAATCTCATATTTTGTTCTATTTGCTGCTGGTACAGTATGAAATGTTCATGACAATGGTTGTTTTAACAGGCAATTTCTGCCAATGACAAAAAAAGTACCCTTCAAACAGATCTTGTTCTAAAGGTATTTCTCTTTATTGAAGTGTAACCATACTTTATTTGGTTGATTTGTATCTGTGCAGATGCTTTAAAATTTATATCTTAACATTTTTGTGGCTTCCCATGTCCTTGGACTCAATATCTGTGCTGACACAATGGTGGGAGGTGAGATGAGAGGAGGCATCTCTGGAGGTCAAAAAAGGAGACTGACTACAGGTAATTTTTTGCAGAAAAGTTGAAAGTTTTAGGCTCCGTTTGTTTCGTTTTTGGGAATACTATTATTAGTATTCCCAGAAAAGTTAAATAGTAAAATTGCAAAAACTCACAATATTATTTAATATTATTCAACTTTTTTTAAACCCCCTAAATTTGTTAATTTAGTTAAATACCCTTAAATATTTTTTTCAAAATTGCAAAAACACCCCTAAACCCACATTATACCAAATTCCGGCCACCACTGCTGGAAGTTGGCCGGAATCTGATATAATGGCGTACTATCGGCTAAATCTGGTCGGTAGTGCGCCGATCTAGCCTTTTTCGGCCAAATCCACGATGGATCTGGCCAGAAAAGGCCAGATCTAAGGCCAAAGATCTAGTCGTTGACGGCCAGATCAACGACGACCATACGTTGGCCGTCATTGACGAGCAAATGCGGTCAGATCTGGCCGTCAATGGCCAGATCCACCGTGGATCTGGCCGGCAAAGGCCATATCGGTGCACGACCGGCAAGATCCAGCAGATCATGTGTCGATATTGCGACTCCGGCCACCCTCCGGCGATGGTGGCTGACTGTGATTATTCAATGAGTGGGTTGGACGTGTTTTTGTTAACTTTTAAAGTTTTATTATAGGGGTGTTTAGTAAATAAATAAACATAGGGGGTATTTTTATTAATTTCCAAATCCTATATCGTAATACCTGCCCAATTCAACTTTTTTTAACTTTTTTCAAAAAACTTTTCTAAAAAATGCAAAAAAGTGAACCAAACGGAGCCTTAGCATTTTGTACAATGCATCTGCTCCATGTCATCACTTGGTAGTAATGTTTATGAAATAACTGATTTAGAGGATTAGATGCATTTGATGATAACCCTTAGAAGATCATATGCAGGGGAGATGGTAGTTGGTCCCACCTATTTATGGATGAAATATCAAATGGTTTAGACAGTTCAACAACATATCAGATTGTAGCTTGTCTGCAGCAGCTGGTGCATATCACAGATGCTACCATATTGATTTCACTTCTTGTACTGGCTCCAGAAACCTTTTGAATTCTTTGATGACATCATTTTGATGGCAGAAGGGAAGGTTGTGTACCAAGAACCATGCGATCAAGTTGTATAATTTTTTGAGGACTGTGGATTCAAGTTTCCTCAAAGAAAAGGTGTAGCTGACTTTCTTTAAAAGGTAAGTACATTACAACTTACAATCACTTCTTTTCCGTGCTCGAATGTTTGCTGTTCAGCTTTTATCTTAATTCTTTTTTTTTCTAGTATGTAATGTTACTATGCTTTTATTGATTCATAACCTGTGTATTTTCAGTGCAGTTGATCTTTTTGAAATGGGGTGGATGTGTCTGCTACATTGGACCATTGGGAAAGAATTCATGCAGGCTTATAGGGTATTTTGAGGTTAGTTTCCTATCAATATAGTTGTACTATTATATGTCGAGTAGTAATACTCTTCCCAAATGAAATTCCAAATTTCCCATCGCAAAATGATGTGTCATCTCATGTGGCGTCGACATATCATTTAATACTGAACTCCTCATTTATGCATTAAAACCACATTCGGTAATACATCACTTGAGATGAAAAATTTGGGTTATCATTTAGGAAGAGTAGTATTGATAATATGCTTTTCCACCTACTTGCTTCTTGTGGCTAGTCTTTCATAAATCTTTGACTAAACAATTTTAACTGATAGGCAATGTCTGGGGTGCCAAAGTTTAGAGATAACTACAATCCAGCAACATGGATATTAGAGCTCACATCTCCATCTTTAGAAGTTGAACTTTGTGTAGATTTAGCCCAAATATACACAGATTCTGCCTTATATGAGCAACGAGCAACTAGTTTGATGAATTTTCCTTGAATTAAATTAGTGATCACAAGAAGTTTTCTGGTTCCATTTCTTTCTCTTTATATGTGCTGACTATGCCTATTAAGACATAAACACATTTCAAACTTCAAAGTGTAATTTCAGTTGTATACTTGACAGAAAACCATGCCGAGGTTAAGGGCAAGGAATTGCTTCTAAGATCACATTCATAATTATTAATTTAATTTAATTATTTTGTCAAAGTTTCCATTGAAATAAATGTTTATTTATTTTCTAATTATATATTCATATTCTATTCTAAACATCAACTTTCTATCTTTGATTTCCTTGTTTAAATTGTTCTCCTAAAAATAAATAAGTCAAATGCACTAATACAGTAATTGAATTTGCATATAAAAATTTAATCAATTTTTTATAATGTGAAGGCCTAAGATTTTTGTCTTAGCCCTGAAGACCTTAAAGTATGACTAAGCTCGACTATGAGCACATGTACGATATAATATAATTTTTTAAACATGAATACACTTAAATTTTCCACTAATTTTGTGTACTAATAATAACTTTAAGAACCACTTTTTCTATAGTTTTTCAAACACTTCTATTATATTAGTATTTTAAATTTAAAGAAACAATGTCCTACAATTGATAAATACTCTTATTATTAAATATAAAACTGGTGATATAAAAAAATATTAGTACCATTTTTACGTTCCAAAATTAATATTGGTCAGTGTCGAAGGAGAGTTTTTTTCTTTTGGTTATCTCCGGAGGTTAAGAACTAATCATATTAATTAGTTACAAATTAAATTAATAATCAAAACTAAAACTTTGGAGGCATAGCCACAACAATACTTAACAAAGAAAAAAAAAATTAATTTTGGTTAATGCATGGCCAGGATTCGTTTTGCATGCATTAGTTGTGAGAGTAGCTGTGGATAAAAGAATTACCAGGACTCTGCAATGACTGAATTTCACACCAAGAAAATATATGTATGATTTTGTGTCGCATGAAATACTTGAGTTAAAGTGCATGATCAAATCACAAACATAAGCTTTATGATTTTTTGATTGAATAAATGTGCTTCTATTTCTACATTTTTGCAGTAAAATACGTTCTCTAAATGAAAATTGCATATATAAAGCAACATGATTACTCTTTTCAAATCTTCAATTTGAGAATGAGATAAACCTGCTTCAACGGAGCATTTTCAAGCTACTTTATATTTGTTTACCTTCCATCTTTTTATTTATTTTTTCTTAATTTAATTTTATGTTAGACTACCCAGAGAATAACATAGCCAATATAATTCCTTTACTAAGATATTGGAGTAAACTTAATTTAACAAAAGACTATTTGAAAACTATTTCTCAAAGGTATGATTGATGAAGAAACTCCATTAGACATCAGAGAGAGAACCTGATGAACGACAAAGATACATCAGAAGCCTAATTGAGTTTCGTGAAAATAAAGGGAGAGAACATGATGAAAGTAAAGCCAGTGAAGCTGAAAGGATAGTAATGGAAAAAAAGTTCCTGGTCGTGGGCTAAAACCAGATCAATAGTACCTTTCATTAAGGTCTGTTTACCGTAGTTTGAACAAAATGTAATAAATAGTTAAATGAAAAAAAAAAAAAAAAAAAATACATACATAACCTAATTTGGACAAATTTAACATATTATTATGACTTTTAATTAAAGCTCGTTGTGAGATTTCATTAACTTATTTACCACATTAGTTCATTATTTGATTTTATTATAATTACATTTTTTTAAATAAGATGAGGTGTTGTCTGCACATTTTATTTTATTATAATTACAATTATTTTTTAATTTATATTATTTATCTTAATGATAACTACGTTTAGTGTATTTAACGAATTAAAATATAACTATTGTATAAATTTTTATCAAGCATGAGAAAAGCCAAATTAAAAAATCTGCCCTAAGACAGTAAGACTCAGTTTTAGTAAGTACAAATCCTATTAAAATTTTATTAATATTTCAACAAAATTTAATCTTCTTTTACTTATACATTTACACCTTAGTTCCAATTAATTTCCGTTTCTCGATCTTCAATCTTTTACTTTGAAATTAATTTATTTTAAAATATATTTGTTTTCCTTTATTTTAATCCAGAAAATAAATGCTTTACTTAAAATTTAAAATCCAACGCATATTTATCAAATTAACGACCTATAATTTGATGAGATATCAAATTATTATTCGTGTAAATTCATAGCTAGGAAGAATAGGGCAGAATGGGAAAACAAACAACTACTTATTTTCCTCTTCAATCTGCTGCTTTTACCCTAACAAATATAAACATGCATTCTTCAGTCTTCACATCCAGGTAAGAAAAACCTTGATCCAAGGGCGTCTATCACGCAGTTAACATTACCCTCCAGTATTCTACTCCATATGAACATCTTCTCTTCACATCCAATTTTGATTTTAACTTTTGATTCCTTTAATGGGTAAAAATACAACAGTTTATCTTCAGTTTTCTTCAACAGGTGACAGGGCAAGTTTTGATTTAATTCCCAAGAAGGTACTTTACTGTAAACAAGTGTTTTGAGAACCACTGCAACACTAGACACCCAACACTACCAGCCAACAAAACACTCAACACTACCCGCAAAAAATCACCCAACACTCATTTAAATTTCACGTGGAATAAAATCACCCAATACTTGGTTGTGTGAAACTTTCTTCTTCGTTGTTCTCCTTCTATATTGTCAATTGTTTGTAATGTTGGGTTGAAGACATAATTGCTTCAAGCTTGGGATCCTTTGGTAGCTTCTGTGCACCAAGTGTTTGATAAATTGCATCGGTTGGATTTTTGTTACATTTTGAAGCAAGGAACACACACAGGTATCAATTTCCATGGATATTCAAAGATGTTGATTTTTATCTTTTCTCTGCTTCTTCTCCTCCACTATGACTTGGGAAATAAGCTTTTTGTACAAATCTTCCTTTAAATGGGATATATCTTTCCCCAGGTTGCTGTTAAGAAGCAAAAACTGAAAAATATGCACACTAGATCCATATTCATTCTAGTAGGTCTATCGGTTTCATTCTAGTAAGTCTAATTGGTTTCATTCCTCAGATACATTTCTCAATCATATGATGTACAATTTTGTTTTTAACTGATTTTCCTTCAGAGTTGTGATTCTAGATGTCAAATTATACCCTCTTGCTAATTCTTTTTTTTTTCTTTCTGCATTCTCATTTATGCAAGGAAACTGATAATGGACAGAAGCCAGAGGATAAAGTTCCAAATCACCAACCTTTCACAGCTTCACAACTGTGAACAAACGCCTCCAAATGGCGCAGTTTGTCGAAACAGACGAGAATTAGTCTAACAGAGCTGGGAAGAAGCTGAAAGTCTCCTCTGAGGCGTAAGACATGTTCGAGTCAAAGAGGCACTGGGAATGATGACGATGAGGCGCTTGTTTCTGATGTTGAAATTGCTCAGCAATGGGCTGCCGGGGTGGGTATCCTAAGGTTCAAGAAACATTTGCAAGATTTTCAGGTTACTGTGAGCAAACCAACGTACATTCTCCTCAAATCACTGTAGAAGAATCTCTTATTTTTTCTGCTTTAAGCTGATTATATATCCAAAGATCTCAGTTACACATGCATTCTTCACATCCAATTTTGATTTGACTTTAATATTTTCTGCTTTTTAGGTGTAAATTAAGTATTACTTCTCTCCAATAAGCCTTATAATATTGGGGCAACATTACCCTAACAATACAATATTTCTTATGTTCTTACATTAGTGTAACATTATCCACCTATCTTAGCCTTTAAATCCAAGTAAGAAAAACCTTGATCCAAGGGCGTGGGCATCTATCACGCAGTTAGCATTCCCCTCCACTATTCTACCCCATATGAACATCTTCTCTTCACATCCAATTTTGATTTAACTTTTCTACTTTTGATTCCTTTAATGGGTAAAAATACAACAGTTTAGCTTCAGTTTTCTTCAACAGGTGACAGGGCAAGTTTTGACTTAATTGCCAAGAAGGTACTTCAAAATTAGGATTGAAATTGGGTGAAACTTGTATACCTGGTTGTGTGAAATTCTCTTCTTCATTCTTCTTCTTCTATATTGTCAATTGTTTGTAATGTTGGGTTGAATACATAATTGCACCAAGTGTTCGATAAATTGCCTCAGTTGGATTTTTATTACATTTTGAAGCAAGGAACACACAGAGCTATAGATTTCCGTGGATATTCAAAGATGTTGATTGTGATATTTCTCTATTCCGACTATTTTATTTATTTTTATCTCTGCTCCTCCTCCACTATGACTTGGGAAATAAACCTTCCTTTAAATGGGATATATCTTTCTACGGGTTGCTTTTAAGAAGCAAAAATTGAAAAATACCGCATACTACATTGTTGATGTAATCTTAAACCTGCTAACTTGATCACAACTATTCATTCTAGTGGGTCTAATTGGTTTCATTCCTGCGATACTTTTCTCAATCATATGATGTACAATTTTGTTTTTAACTCATTTTTCTTTAGAGTTGTGATTCTGGAAGTCAAATTATACACTCTTGCTAATTCCTTTTTTTTTTTTTTTTTCTTTCTGCATTCTCATTTATGCAAGGAAACTGATAATGGATGGAAGCCGGAGGAGAAAGTTCCAAACCACCAACCTTTAACAGCTTCACAACTGTGAAGAAACGCCTCAAAAATGGCACAGTTTGTTGGAATAGACAAGAATTAGTCTTAACAGAGTTTGGAAAAAGCTTAAAGTCTTCTATGAGGCGTAAGACATCTTCGAGTCAAAGAGGCATTGGGAAGGATGACAATGAGGCGCTCGTTTCTGAAATTGAAATTGCTCAGCAATGGGCTGCCATTGAGAGAGTACTGCTGACTTTTGACCGGCTCAAGGATCCTTTGCTCAATAAGGAGGGAGAAGGGAAGGTTGTGGATGGTGAGGGGAAGAGGGTGGTTGAGGTCGGTCCAGCTGAGAGGTGTGCGTTTATGGAGAAGCTTATTAAGCATATTGAGCATGATAGTCTAAAGTTGTTGAGAAAGAACAGTGAAAGAATTGAGCTGTAAGTGTTTGTATTTCTTTGCATTTTGGAATTTTATGATCTGAACTGTTGCCAAGTTTAAGTCCTTGTTAATGTGCTTGTTGAAATTTTGGTTTTTTATGGTGGTTTTATGAGGTTTCAGCTCAAAATTAGTGTAGGAATGGTGTCCACTTAGAAGGAATCTGCTTAATTGAAGTACTCTTGTTATAATTGAAAGTTCTTCTGAAATTAATTTCAACACGCTGGTAAACAAATGCAGTATTTACTTGGAATAAATGTACTTAATTGAAGTATTCATGTTGAAATTATTTTGGTTCAGCTTTGTAACTTTACTAATATGCTTACAGGAAGCTTAATTTTTGATATATTGGGTTTGGTTTGTCTTACAAGGTTTAGAATTAGCCTTTAGTTGAGCAAATGTAGTTTTCCTAAGACAAGGTCACTTTATATAGAAGTACATATAAGCTGGTGTCAATTTGCCCTATGCATAGTGGTTTTACTTTATTTGAATGCTAAGATTGTTAATGTCATATTTTTCCTCTTTCTCAATGTGTATTGTATGCAATTTTTGCCTGTCAATTGTTTACAATGAATAATTCATATATTTAACCTTCAAAATGTTTTATAAGCATTCTTCTTTTATTAGAACCAGTATGTCTGGAACCATCAAAATATGATTTTTATTGAAATATATCAGAAAGCATGTTGAAAAAATCATCAAAATATATCATTAATAGTTAACAAATTAATTACCTGATTAGCAAGTGAAATCCCAACTTTTTTCAGGTTCTTATAACTATTCTCTTTTGTTTTTGGATCTTGTCCTCCCTAAAGCCAAGCAGTAAGAATTTGCTGCTGCAGCTTGCACACCAGATTACACAAATCATTTCATAACATGAAAAAGCAAAGCTTGAATTTATGGTCATTCTCTTTGTTGTGTACTTACTCAGTTCAGAACATTATTCAATTTATTTCCAGCATATCTAAGAGATGAAACATCGAGCTAATTAAAACATGGATTTACCAGATGGTAGTGTAATAATTTGATAATCAACTACACAACTTACATACATGTGCTCTGTATAATAATTAGCAACAGATGGAATTAAAAACCAGCATGGTATTCTAATTATCTAGCTAGGGAAGTTGAGCTGGAATCTTCATTTAGTATTTGATAGACTCTTGTTTAACTAATCTAGAGTAACGAAAATGGTTCTGTCCCTTTCAACTTTAAGCCAGTTTCCTGTCCTATGCAATTTTTCTATGTGGAAGAATTACCACAATATTTGATACTAATACAAAATACTTTTTAATTCATCGTGATTTGTACGTAATAAAAATGGATTTGTGAATTATGTTACCATAATTTCATAGACTTTTCAAAGATAGAAATGAGTGGACAAAAGACAACAAACTGATCATTAATCTTCTAAGAGTTTGAATCTTTAAGTAGTGTACGAAAAGTAATAGTTCTACATTGACTAAATATTGTATTGAAAATTCAAGGCCTATTATTTTCATTGGAATTGTTAAGAAATTTATTCTTGGTTTTCTTTCTATTATTTTGTTTTACAATTTAAAAAAAAAAAAATAAAAGATAAAAAAGATAAAATATAAATCATGTTATAACAAAAACATCATATAACGTCTCCTCTTGTGGCTAGATGATAAGTTTTTTAGTCACTAGGGTTAGTTATACCTAAAGGTCTTGTATTCGAATCATATGATAAACATCTATTACATTTAGGTAATTACCATTTGTGCAATTGGGCTTGTAAGGTGTTCCACAATTGTCTGTTGAATCTAAAATTAAAGGTCTCAAGGAAGGAGAAAAAAAGGTAAAAGCTAAAATTTGTTGCTTACTACTTCCATGGGGATAATATTTCATTAAATTGTCTGTTGAATCTCCGCTATTAGTATCCATAATTAAGGAAGCTAAGAGATCAATTAACGGGATCTTCATCATCTGGGGTTGTTACATATCTTGTTACTCCTGCCAAGCAATATAAGATCACCAGGATTATCAAGTACATATACTAAATGTATACAGAAATTAAAATGTTTTATGAAAATTATTTTATTATTTGACTCAATATCATTATGTAATGTATGTTATTAATAAGTAGCTTCAATTGTCAACTGCATGCTCAGCAGCTTGCATAAGGGACTGTAGTTCATGCGAATAAACATCCTGAAGTTGGGAATTTCAGCCCTATAGACGTCTTCGTCCAAAGTGTCTCAGGCATCAGGCCCAGCCTTTTTAGAGAATTAACTTGGATTGTGTTTGAAAAGTTCTCAAAACCAAGAGGAAAGTCACTAATCCAAAGACGAATCACCATAAATTCAAATTAGCAGATGCCTTGTAACGAATAATATTGATGCACTGATTATCCAGGATAGGATTCTGCAGAATTCTAGTATCTGTTTTCCTTTTTATGCATCTGATTATCTTCAAGTGTTCTAGAAAATCTACAGTTCAGTATCGTATCAGGAAAAATCGAACAAGCAAACAACAGTAGGCTGGGAAACCCAGCTGAAGTGCCCAGCTCATACAGAGAATTTCGAACTTTTTAAAAGCTGTCAAGCGAATGCGTTATAACAATACCTAAGTCATTATAAGATCCAACCAACAAGCTTACCAGCTACCATGCCTCAAAAAATAATCATTATCCAGAGATATAGCTAAAGCAACATTTACAGCTCTGTCCAACAGGGTTAAAGGACGAGCAACTTCCAACTCTTGAATCTTCCCAAGGCAAAAATATCGTATTAATGGATTTAAAAGACAGAAGAATCAAATTTCTGGTGTGGTGCTTACCACTCTAGCAGGGCCAGTCTTGGACCCAGAATCAGCATTCCCAAAACGGATCACATATTGACCAGAATCCGTAAAGATCTGATTTACATTGAGGGAAAAAAAGATATAACAACATACTATATTGGAAACAAATTCACTGAGCAAATCATTCAAAGTAGAACATGACAAAAGCATGTACACTCTAAAACTAGTCTCTTTAAAGTGTAATATTTTTTATCCAAACAAATTATGTATAGTTATGACAATATAAGGGGAGAAGAAACAATGTTCAAAGGCCAGCATGTAATTATCGGTATAATGTCTTAGAAGGAAAGGAGTTAACCTCNTTGCCCAAAAAGGTAGGAATGCTTATAAAAATAAGTGGGGTGTGTATGACTGTATGTAAAAGAGGACTTCGACCTGTTTTTTGTAAACAATTAGTCCAACATTAATAAAAAAATATTTTCTCACAATTGGGTTTTCTCCATTTTCCTCCACTTTCCCTCATTTTCACACCACCCAAACACTGAATTCCTCCACTCAAATCTTATGAAAATCTATTGAGGATTTTTGTATTTTCACCTTGGGTCAAATATTTTAATAGTAGTACATATCCATTTTGTTTGCATTATATATACTTGTCATTAGAATACTAATAAAAAATATTATTCAGATAAAAAATTAACAATATAATGGATACTTGTAACATACAGAATGGTAACATGTCACTTTTTAAAAATAGATTTGTACATAATGAAAATAGATTTGTGAATTATGTCGTAATCATTTCATAGACTTTTCAAAGATAGAAATGAGTGGACAAAAGACAACAAACTGACCATCAATCTTCTAAGAGTTGGAATCTTTGATTAGTATATGAAAAGTAATAGTTCTACATTGACTAAATATTATATTGAAAATTTAAGGCTTGTCATTTTCATTGGAATCGTTAAGAAATTTATTCTTGGTTTTCTTTCTATTATTTTGTTTTACAATTTAAAAAAAAAATAAAAGATAAAAAAGATAAAATATAAATCCTGTTATAACAAAAACATCATATAACGTCTCTTCTTGTGGCTGGATGATAAGTTTTTTAGTCACTAGGGTTAGTTATACCTAAGGGTCCTGTATTCGAATCGCAGGATAAACACTTACTATATTTAGGCAATTACCATTTGTGCAATTGGGCTTATAAGCTGTTCCACAATTGTCTGTTGAATCTAAAATTAAAGGTCTCAAGGAAGGAGAAAAAAAGGTAAGAGCTAAAATTTGTTGCTTACTGCTTCCATGGGGATAATATTTCATTAAATTTTCTGTTGAATCTCCGCTATCAGTATCCATAATTAAGGAAGCTAAGAGATCAATTAATGGGATCTTCATCATCTGGGGTTGTTACTCTAGCCAAGCAATATAAGATCACCAGGATTATCAAGTACAGATACTAAATGTATATAGAAATTAAAATATTTTATGAAAATTATTTTATTATTTGACTCAATATCATCATGTAATGTATGTTATTAATAAGTAGCTTCAATTGTCAACTTCATGCTCAGAAGCTTGCATAAAGGACTGTCACAATAATTTCATTGACCTTTTAAAGATAAAAACGAGTGGACAAAAGACAACAAGAAAACACTTGTTATATACATATACATTTATTTCTCTAAAAGAAGATAAAAAAAAGCACCAACAGATTAGTATTATTATATATACACTCAAAACTCATCTTTATTAACCTCGATTACAAAGATATACTAGTAAAAGATAAATGTTGTAAACATTCGTCCATGAGCTTTTTTTGTATTAGTAACAAGAACCATCACTGTAAAATGTAGGTGAACTTTGAATGCATTCCCATATTCCGTATTCCAGTACTGTAGAAGCGGCCGTCCGATATTCTTTTGTTCTCAAAATAGAGGGGTCGTTTATGTAATATGTCATGACCCAATTTTGGTCAACAATGAAGGCAGATTTGCATTCTTGGAACATCTTTAAATGAAGCTTTGATACGATTTCATAATCAAACGTATTATTTGAAGGAATGGAGCATATGAAATCATAGCAACCTTCTTTTTCTATGATTTTGATCTGTAACAACAACAAACGAAGAGGGCCTGACAGTGTGGTACCTCAGCTACGTCACAGCAAATTCTTCAATATTAAGAAATCACACTCTTCACTACACATACTATTTTCAGAGTGTATACCTATTACCATGTTTGACCTTTATGTCCTTTTCACTATGCCCACCCTATGTTCCTCTTTCCTCAATTACCCTTTTACCCTTTTAATGATTATTAGTTTTAAAATATATATTAAAATATCAGTAATGTGTGTCAGTTTAATTATTATTATTTTTTTTTTTTGGGATAAATAGTAGCCTTATTTATTTATTTTTCTTATTGATGATATATATAGAATTATAATGAATATAGCCTTTAATATGCCTAGATTACTTTTAAAAATGATAGAGTTATCGAAAATTACACACCGAATCTGTGCACCGAATGACGTGACAAAATCCTAACCATTGATTGATATTAATTTATAATGAATCAATGGTCAAGATTTCGTTACGTCATTTGGTGCACTAATTCGATGCGCATCCTTCGATAACTGTAGCATTACTCTTTCATAATTTATCATTGGATGACAATCTTTGTACTTTTTATAAATAGAACCTCAAATTTTAAGAAATATATTATTGATACCCCTTTGCTTTATCAATGGACCCTCAGAAGTATAAAAACTATATCATAGATACCATTTTGCCCTGATTATTTTACATCGAAGTTAGGTTTACAAAACACTGTCTTATAATCGAACACTTTCTTATAAGACTAAAATTATCATTTTACCCATCTAACACTAATGATAACATAACAGAGTTAGGGTAAAGGATATTAGTGATACAATTTTCAAACTTTAAGGACCCATTGATAAAAATTGCCAAAGTTGTCATCTAATGATAAATCCAAAAACTTTAGGCGTAGTCTGTAATATCTCCCTCTATAGAAATAAGGGTCCCTTTGGTTCACTATTTTTACCCTAACCTATTCCATTATCCTATCCAATCCCATCTAAATACACATTTGTTTCAATATTCAAAATTATCTTCAAAATACAATACTATTCTATTCAACTCAAAATATTTAGATTATTTTTAACCCCCTAGGTTTGTTAATTTAGCTAAACACCGTTAACAATAAAAGTTTATAATTGACAAAAATACCCCCACCTACCCACAGTTGCTAGATTTCGACCACCATCATCAAAAGGTGCAAAATTTTTTGTAATGGCATACTACCGGCTGGAAATGGCTAGCAGTACACCAATTTGGCCTTTTCCGACCAGATCCACCGTGGATCTGGCCGGAAAAGGCTAGATCTATGGTCGCCAAATCTGGTTGTTGACTGCCAGATCTGGCCATATCTTGGCCATCAACAACAGCCAAGAAACCAAATCATCATGCTTTATCTTTTAATCTCTTTTACTTTTCTTAAAGCTAGAGAAACCATATCATCTTTCTGTGTTTGAAAGTTGCTCAAGGATCATTATATTAATAGAAACAATTGTATAATTGTATAGGTTGTGTTTGTTTTACTATTTCCTATCATATCCTATCCAATCCTACCCAAAATACATATTTGTTTCAATATTCTCAAAATCCAATCCTGTTATATTCAACTCAAAATATTTAGATTTTTTTAACCTCCTATGTTTGTTAATTTAACTAAACACCATCTGCAATAAAACATTGAAAATTAAAAAAAAAAAAAAAACAGTCCCACCTACCCATTAAACATCGACAACCAGTCACCACCGTAATCATATCTGCATAGCCTAGGCTGGATTTGGCCGGTCGTGCACCGATCTGGTTGTGCAGATATGATGACTATGCAAATGCTTTAAGTTCATATGTTAATTGTCTCTGTGGCTTCCCAGGTCCTTGGACTTGATATCTATGTTGACACAATGGGTGGAGATGAGATGAGAAGAGGCATCTCTAGAGGTCAAAAAATGAGATTGACTACAGGTAATTTTTTGTAGAAAGTTGAAAGTCTTAGCATTTTGTACAACGCATCTGCTGCATGTCATCACTTGGTCCTAATGTTTATGAAATAACTGATTTAGTTGATTAGATACCTTTGATGATAACCTTAGAAGATCAATTTTTCATTAAATTATGCAGGGGAGATGGTTGTTGGTCCCACAAAATCCCTATTTATGGATGAAATATCAAATGTTTTAGAAAGTTCAACAGCATATCACATTGTTACTTGTCTGGAGCAGCTAATATGTTCTGTCAGAAATTCAAGGAATCTCCTCGTGGCAAGAAGCTTAACGAGGATCTCTCAGTGCCGTATGATAAATCCCAAAGCCACAAGGATGCTCTTTTCTTCAACATGTATTCTCTTTCTAAGTGGCAACTACTTAGAGCTTGCATGTCGCGGGAATGTCTTCTTTTGAAGAGAAATTCTTTCATCTATGTGTTCCAAACATTCTATTAATCACAAAACCTTTTTCAAAGTATAAAACTGGTGATTAGGTGATCAGGGTGGAGTCTTATTTTTATATATATAATCTCATGTCACTTGCTAGTGTGTTTCAAAGTACTAAACATCGTTCTGCTGAGAACTAACTATGAGCTCTGTTTATCTACGTAGCAGCTCCAGCCTTTTAAGTTGCACATAAGTATGAGCTTATTTAATTAAGTTATTCCTGAACTGGAGCCTATAGCTATGACAGTTGAATTGGACTGCTGAACTACAGCTGACTGTATATGTTGTGAACTGCCCTACAATCGCTCACTCTGTTGAGCTTCATTGTATCATTGTAGTTCACTGTTTCACGAGCTTTTTCCTAGTTCAGCACTCTTTTCTCTTCGGGCTTCTCTTCTCTTGCTTTTATTCAACAGTTCCTTTTCATCCTTTCTCCGTTCATTGGGTTCTTCTCCTATTTATTGGGCTTGAGCCTGCATTCTCTATACTGTCTAACACATAAATTTGAGCTAATAATAGATTTTTAGGTAATTTTCAAGCATTGAACTAATTATGCTTAGATTCTACTTTTTTTATGCAAAGCCATGCTACTCACCTTTAACCCTTCTTGAACTATGAGATTCAAGATATTGCACAATATCGCATATGAAAAAAAGAACCATCACATAATAAACATTGCACACAAAGTTGACTCCTTAGAATGTCTTCCATTTTATCTTGTTACTTGCATTGTCTAATGTAAGAGAGAAGACTTTCTTTTCAATCCCCCAATCTTTTAAGAAATCATACACTATGTCTGACAAAAGAGCCCCTGAGTGTGGAGGAGAAATGGCAAAAATTCAGAATTCTACTTTGTAACTCCTAATTCTCATCAACATAGTGAGCCGTTAAAGAAATATACCCATCAGTAGTACAAGAACTCCAAATATCAAAAGTCAAGCATATTCTACCCGAAACCCTCTCTAGCAAGCTTAATCTTTTCCTTCTCCCTGTATATATCTTTAAGCAATCTGCCTTAGCGGTGTTCCTAGTATAATGCTATACTTCATGATTCAATACATGTGGACATCCCTAATTCCTTCATGCTCCACTATTGAATATGGGTAGTTATGTTTTATGATTCCTATTGCCATCTTCTCACGATAAATTCTTGAGAAATCTTCATACGTCTCAATTTAGTATCACAATCCATCATCATTTATCTACACTACTAGTAATGGTACGTTAGACAACCTTCCATATGACGCTCATATTCTTAGTCCCATGACTGGAACTACCATGTGCATAAGACTTACCAAAATCATACACTTTACCCTCACCTCCCCATTATCGCTGTATATGTTGTAAATTGATCCCAAACATCTGAAACTTACGTCTTTTTGGACAACAGTACTACCAGTAGAAGAAGTTGACACGGCTACATTACGACCTATTCCTAAATCTGTAGACCTCTTCATACCAAGCCAATCTAAAGGACACAACAAAGTATTTACATTAAATTAATTAACCATTATAATTCATAACATTCGTCCAAAAAAATAAAAACACTCATATATTTTACAAGCAAACCAGCCCTACCAAATGACTGGATTTTTCCAACTCAACAATCAACACCCTCAACTCCAATAAGTATAACCAATCATAATTCATAACAATTCATCAAAAAAAAAAAAATTATAATGTGGTATATGCGGTGAAATTGGAATCATCCTTATTCTTTAAATTACAAAAGAAGAATAAAGGAATTATCTTATTACTATTTTAAAATATGTAAATATAAAAAATTTATTACAAAACTTTTTAAGCCTCCTTATGTCACGTTTAAGCTTCAATTTTCAACATCCTAATTGGCTGGCATGAGTGTTTTTTTTTTTTTAAAAAAAATTTAATAACAACTTCCACCCTGATCCATGCTTTATAAATTATAAGTTTATAAAAAATCTATTAAAAACACCATGCTTTATAAATTATAGTTTAATAATAATCTATTAAAAAACACCCTACCTGCCTGTGCTGCTGCCCTGCCTTGCTGCCGCCTGTCCCCGTGCTGCTGTTGCCTGAGAGAAGAGATCTGCTGCTATCGTGAGACAAGAGATCTACTGCTTCCGTGAGAGAAAAGTACCACCTGCCATAGAGAATGAGCTGCCACCTGCCGTGAATGAGCTGTCGTGGAGCTGCTGTGAGAGTGAGAAAGTGAGGGAGTAGGTGGAGCTGCTGTGAGAGGAGTGGTCGTGGCTGGAGCTGCTGTGAGATGAATGGTTGTGCGTGAATGAGCTCCATGGAGCTACCGTGGAGCTACTGTGAGAGTGAGAAAGTGAGGGAGTGGGGTGGAGCTGCTGTGAGATGAGTGGTGGCTGGAGCTGAGCTGCTATGAGAGGAATGGTTGTGGGTGAAGGAGCTGCCGTGAATGAGCTACCAGGGACTGCTGTGAGAGTGAGAAAGTGAGGGAATGGAGTGGAGCTGCTGTGGGAGGATTGGTCATGGCTGAAGCTACTGTGAAGGAATGTCGTGCGTGAATGAGCTGCCGTAGCTGCGTGAGAGTGAGAAAGTGAGGGAGTAGGTGAAGCTGCTGTGAGAGGAGTGGTCATGGCTGGAGCTGCTATGAGAGGAATGGTCGTGTGTGAATGAGCTGTCTGGAGCTGCCATGAATGAGCTGCCGTGGAGCTGCTAGGCCTGTTGTTGAGAAATGAGCGGCTGTGTTTTGTTTTTTTTTTCACTGATAGTGATAAGTTTTGGTTTAGATTAGTGTTGAGACTTACAGTGAGAGTTGGAGTGAAAAGTTTTTTATTAAATTTTTTTTTTTTATTTCAAATTTACGAGTCCGCGGTACCCGCTGATAGTACTCGGTCCATCCGTAAGTCACGGGCGGGCCGGGTACGGTGCATATCTCACGGGTTGAAGTATTTGTTACCTACCCCCCTTTGGGTATGGGTACCCGTTGACCCAAGGGTACACCCGTCCGTTTGCCAGGTCTAGATAAAAGACAACAAACTGATCATTAATCTTCTAAGAGTTGGAATCTTTGATTTATACGAAAAGTAATAGTTCTACATGACTGAATATGCATTGAAAATTCAAGGCCTGTTATTTTCATTGGAATTGTTAAGAATATCTGTTTTTTTTTTTTTTTTCTTTCTATTATTTTGTTTTATAATTTTTTAAAAAAAAAAAAAGATTCAGGTTATAACAAAAGCCTCATATACCTCTCTTTTTATAGCCGGATGATAGGCCTTTTAGTCACCAGGGTTAGCTATACCTAGGGATCTTGTGTTCAAGTCATAGGAGAAACACTTATCTCATTTAGACACTACCATTTTGAAATTGGGCTTGTAAGGTGTTATGCAATTGTGTCAGGATACCTCAATTACGGGCTCGATTGGCAATTGGCCGGTAGGGTGTTTCATTTGTCTATATATATATATATATATATATATATATATAAGCCACACAATTTGTACTTATAATCTAATTCTTCTACACCACTTCTTAAGTAAAATCTAAAATTTTATTCTAAGTAATGTAGTTTTTTATGTAGTGTATTAACTATATATTTAGACATTAAGATCACATAAGACAACATATAACACTTAGAATGTTTTTTTATTACCATCTTCACGTTATTTGTTTTGTAATACAACACCACCACAACAATTGCACCTAGTGTACCGTATAGTCACCGTTCCAAGCCATGATCCTTTTTGTGGGAACCAAATTTGGTTTTATTTGGGCTTTATGTTTTAATTTCATATTTATAGAAATGGGCTCAATTAAGGAGTGGAGGCCCAAAACTCGGTAGAGGGAAAGAGATTAACAAAAAAAAAAAAGGAGTCCAAAATCAAAGTAGTTTGGGTAAAAGTTCTATTTGCCCAAAAGGTCGGAATGTCTATAAAAATAAGAGGGGTGTGTATGACCATGTAAAAGGGCCTTCGGCCTGTTATTTGTAAACAATTAGTCCAACATTAATAAAAAATATTTTCTCACAATTGGGTTTTCTCCATTTTCCTCCACTTTCCCTCATTTTCACACCACCCAAACACTGAATTCTCCACTCAAATCTTATGAAAACTATTGAGGATTTTTGTATTTTCACCTTGGGTCAATATTTATAGTAGTACATATCCATTTTGTTTGCATTATATTACTTGTCTTAAAATACTAAAAAAAATATTATTCAGATAAAAAATTAAACATATATGGATACTTGTACATACGAATGGTAACATTCACTTTTTAAAAATGGATTTGTACATAATGAAAATAGATTTGTGAATTGTGTCGCAATCATTTCATGACTTTTCAAAGATAGAAATGAGTGGACAAAAGACAACAAACTACCGTCAATCTTCTAAGAGTTGGAATCTTGATTAGTTACGAAAAGTAATAGTTCTATATTGACTAAATTTATATTGAAAATTTAGGCTTGTCATTTTCATTGGAATCGTTAAGAAATTTATTCTTGGTTTTTCTTCTATTATTTTGTTTTACAATTTAAAAAAAAAATAAAAGATAAAAGATAAAATATAAATCCTGTTATAACAAACACTCATAAACATCTCTTCTTGTGGCTGGATGATAAGTTTTTTAGTCACTAGGGTTAGTTATACCTAAGGGTCTTGTATTCGAATCGCAGGATAAACACCTACTATATTAGGCAATTACCATTTGTCATTGGTTCTATAAGCTGTTCCACAATTGTCTGTTGAATCTAAAATTAAAGTCTCAAGGAGGGAAAAGAAGGTAAGAGCTAAAATTTGTTGCTTACTGCTTCCATGGGGATAATATTTCATTAAATTGTCTGTTGAATCTCTGCTATTAGTATCCATAATTAAGGAAGCTAGAGATCAATTAACGGGATCTTCATCATCTAGGGTTGTTACTCCTGCCAGCAATATAAGATCACCAGGATTATCAAGTACAGATACTAAATGTATACAGAAATTAAAATGTTTTTATGAAAATTATTTTATTATTTGACTCAATATCATTATGTAATGTATGTTATATAAGTAGCTTCATTGTCAACTTCATGCTCAGAAGCTTGCATAAAGGACTGTCACAATAATTTCATTGACCTTTTAAAGATAAAAACGAGTGGACAAAA
Organism: Pistacia vera; assembly: GCF_008641045.1. Classification (NCBI taxonomy): domain Eukaryota; kingdom Viridiplantae; phylum Streptophyta; class Magnoliopsida; order Sapindales; family Anacardiaceae; genus Pistacia; species Pistacia vera. The sequence goes on along the minus strand of NW_022196279.1, from coordinate 281,805 downwards.
GACAACAGAAAACACTTGTTATATACATATACATTATTTCTCTAAAAGAGATAAAAAAAAGCACCACACGATTAGTATTATTATATATACACTCAAAACTCATCTTTATTACCCTCGATTACAAAGATATACTAGCAAGATAAATGTTATAAACATTCGTCCATGAGCTTTTTTTTGTATTAGTAACAAGACCATCACTGTAAAATGTAGGTGAACTTTGAATGCATTCCCATATTCCGTATTCCAGTACTGCAGAAGCGGCCGTCCGATATTCTTTTGTTCTCAAAATGAGGGGTCGTTTATGTAATATGTCATGACCCAATTTTGGTCAACAATGAAGGCAGATTTGCATTCTTGGAACATCTTTAAATGAAGCTTTGATACGATTTCATAATCAAACGTATTATTTGAAGGAATGGAGCATATGAAATCATAGCAACCTTCTTTTTCTATGATTTTGATCTGTAACAAACACAACGAAGAGGGCCTGACGTGTGGTACCTCAGCTACTCACAGCAAATTCTTCAATATTAAGAAATCACACTCTTCACTACACATACTATTTTCACAGTGTATACTATTACCGTGTTTGACTTTATGTCCTTTCACTATCCCACCCCTGTTCTTTTCTCTCAATTACCCTTTACCCTTTTATGATTATTAGTTTTAAATTTATATTAATATCAGTATGTGTGTCATTTTAATTTTTTTTTTTTTTTTTGGGTAATAGTAGCCCTATTATTTATTTTTCTTATTGATGATATATATAGAATTATAATGAATCAGCCTTTGATATGCCTAGATTACTTTTAAAAATGAGTTATCGAAAATTACACACCGAATCTGTGCACCGAATGACGTGACAAAATCCTAACTGTTGATTGATGTTAACTTATATGAATCAATGGTCAAGATTTCGTCACGTCATTTGGGGTAACGAAAGCTAACACCTTTTAACAAAATTCAGCAACCTTTATTAATGTAGCCGTTGAGTTCAAAATTCCCAAAAACTTGAATATTAGCTGGAAACAGAGGGAACCAGAGGAGTTTGATCTCCTCTCGGCTTAGTGGCTACCGACTCCGTAGCATCCTTTCCTCCCTAAAGCCAAGCAGTAAGAATTTGCCGCTGCAGCTTGCACACCAGAATACACAAAACATTTCATAACATGAAAAAGCAAAGGGAGGAACACAAGGATTATCTTATATTTGTATTAATTGTGATTTCCATTTCTTTAAATTTGTAATTCAGTTATATACATGTGCTCTGTAAAAATAATTGGTAATAGATAGAATTAAAAACCAGCATAGTATTCTAATTATTTAGCTAGGAAAGTTGAGCTAGAATCTTCATTTAGTATTCGATAGACTCATCTTTAACTAACTACAGTAACGAAAATGGTTTTGTCTCTTTCAACTTTAAGCCAGTTTCCTGTCCTATGCAATTTTTCTATGTAGAAGAATTAGCACAATATTTGATACTAACGCAAAATAATTTTCAATTCATCGTGATTTGTATGTAATTAAAATGGATCTGTGAATTCTATCACCATAATTTCATAGACTTTTCAAAGATACAGATGAGTGGACAAAAGTAGACCTGGCAAACGGGCGAGTCGAGTGGGTATGGTCCGGGTAGCAACTGGTCGCGGGTGGAACGGTTCGCAGGTTCACGGGTGGAAAATTCTCACGGGTCGACATTTTCATGATCCGTACCCGCCCATGCGGGTATAGGTCACCCGTGAAAATGGCAGCACCCTTTTATATTTTTCATATTTTTCATTGTTTTTCCATATTTTTCTTATTTTTTATTGTTTTTTTAACTCAAAATTTCAAATTGCATACTAAATTATATTAATTTAAAAATTTGATATAAAATTCATTTATTAAACTTATTAGTTATTAACTTATTATATTAAATAAATGGATGATTAAATTAAATTTGATTAGATTTCACCAAACATTATTAATTCAATATTAATATTTTTCATATTTATATCAAACTCCACCATATAGATAATAGAAATAATAAACACTAAACATACATAGTAATTACTAATTAGTAAACACTAAACATATACAATTGTTTAACATTCAACATACATAACATAGTAAACACTAAACAATTAAACATATATAATTGTTTAACCAAAGTACCAAACACACTAAACAAACAAAGCCGCCATTGATTATGCAATCTCCTTTCTCGACACTTGACTTAATGGCACAAGCAGCTGAACATCATCAATTTCATCTTCTACAATTAACAAAATATAAGTTAACTATCGTAATATATTAACAAACAAAAATATTAAAACATGTGAAATATAAGTTAAAATGTTACTTTTAACTTCATATCCAGAAATCCATGTCCTGGTGCATATCAAAGACTCTGCATTCTTCGATAAAAGTGAACTTCGATATTTACTGAGCACTTTGCTACCAATATTGAAACTGGACCCCGAAGCAACAGTCTTTATTGGTATACTCATCACATCACGGGCCATCATTGAAAGTATTGAGTATCGATCACTATTTTTCTTCCAATGGTCCAGGATATCCAAATTGCAAAATTTGATGCGATCAAACCTTGCCTCTCCCAAATAAGTATCCAATTCGGACTTCTTAGTAGCACTAAAGTCACTCTTGTAGTAGTCGAATTCCTGCACCATTTAAATATAAAATTACAAGAACATAAAATAAAGAAAACCTTATTAATCACAAGAATATAAAAATATTTATGGAGTATTGACTTACAAAAATATCATCTCCAATGATATTAGGATCACTAGCTTGCACGCAAGGATCGCTGGGAACCTGAACCTCATTGCCACTTAGACCTTCATAAGCAGCAAAAAGCCTATACAACTCCTGCTTGACCAACTCCAACTTTCTTGTTGCAACTACTAGGCCATCAATTTTTTTGTAACAAAACTCAACAAACTCAAACTTGAAACGTGGGTTCAGAATTGCTACAATTGCTAACACAACAGTGTAAGAATCCCAATATTTGTCAAATTTTCCTTTCATTTGACTTGCCATGGTACTAAGAACTTCATCCTCATTTTCCATCTCTTCGTATAAATGCACTTGAATTCTCCACACATTTCTGAGATACAAGTTTGTTGTCGGGTATTGGGAACAAGAAAAAAGAGTAGTGATCTAATAAAATGGTTGCAAGAACTTGCAAATCCTCAACCCCCTATCCAATTCTTCATCTGAAGGACAACTTTTATAATTGGGATCTATCAATGCCAAAAAAACAAACACATGACGGTATATTAACGTACTTTCAAGCATTAAATAAGTGGAATTCCAGCTCGTGGGAACACCCATTCGCAATCCTTTTGAGCTTATCACACCAATTTTTTGAGCAAGTTCTCCAAACTTGATTATTTTAGTCTCACTTCCTTTAACATATTTCACACTTTCATGAATTTTATGCAAAGCCATGCTACTCACCTTTAACCCTTCTTGAACTATGAGATTCAAGATATGTGCACAATATCGCATATGAAAAAAAGAACCATCACATAATAAAACATTTTGCACACAAAGTTGACTCCTTAGAATGTCTTCCATTTTATCATTGTTACTTGCATTGTCTAATGTAAGAGAGAAGACTTTCTTTTCAATCCCCCAATCTTTTAAGAAATCATACACTATGTCTGACAAAAGAGCCCCTGAGTGTGGAGGAGGAATATGGCAAAAATTCAGAATTCTACTTTGTAACTCCTAATTCTCATCAACATAGTGAGCCGTTAAAGAAATATACCCATCAGTAGTACAAGAACTCCAAATATCAAAAGTCAAGCATATTCTACCCGAAACCCTCTCTAAAGCAAGCTTAATCTTTTCCTTCTCCCTGTAATATATCTTTAAGCAATCTGCCTTAGCGGTGTTCCTAGTATAATGCTTAACTTCATGATTCAAATACATGTGGACATCCCTAATTCCTTCATGCTCCACTATTGAATATGGGTAGTTATGTTTTATGATTCCTATTGCCATCTTCTCACGATAAATTTCTTGAGAAATCTTCATACGTCTCAATTTAGTATCACAATCCATCATCATTTGATCTACACTACTAGTAATGGTACGTTTAGGACAACCTTCCATATGACGTCTCATATTCTTAGTCCCATGACTGGAACTACCATGTGCATAAGACTTACCACAAATCATACACTTTACCCTCACCTCCCCATTATCGTCTGTATATGTTGTAAATTGATCCCAAACATCTGAAACTTTACGTCTTTTTGGACAAACAGTACTACCAGTAGAAGGAAGTTGACCTACGGCTACATTACGACCTATTCCTAAATCTGTAGACTCCTTCATACCAAGCCAATCTAAAGGACACAACAAAGTATTTACATTTAAATTAATTAACCAATTATAATTCATAACAATTCGTCCAAAAAAAATAAAAACACTCATATATTTTACAAGCAAACCAGCCCTACCAAATGACTGGATTTTTCCAACTCAACAATCAACACCCCTCAACTCCAATAAGTATAACCAATCATAATTCATAACAATTCATCAAAAAAAAAAAAAAAATTATAATGTGGTATATGCTGTGAAATTGTGAATCATCCTTATTTCTTTAAATTACAAAAGAAGAATAAAAGGAATTATCTTATTACTATTTTAAAATATGTAAATATAAAAAATTTATTTACAAAACTTTTTAAGCCTCCCTTATGTCACGTTTAAGCTGTCAATTTTCAACATCCTAATTGGCTGGCATGAGTGTTTTTTTTTTTTTTAAAAAAAATTTAATAACAACTTCCACCCTGATTCCATGCTTTATAAAATTATAAGTTTAATAAAAAATCTATTAAAAAACACCATGCTTTATAAAATTATAAGTTTAATAATAAATCTATTAAAAAACACCCTACCTGCCGTGTTGCTGCTGCCCTGCCTTGCTGCCGCCTGTCCCCGTGCTGCTGTTGCCTTGAGAGAAGAGATCTGCTGCTATCGTGAGACAAGAGATCTACTGCTTCCGTGAGAGAATAAGTACCACCTGCCATGAGAGAATGAGCTGCCACCTGCCGTGAATGAGCTGTCGTGGAGCTGCTGTGAGAGTGAGAAAGTGAGGGAGTAGAGGTGGAGCTGCTGTGAGAGGAGTGGTCGTGGCTGGAGCTGCTGTGAGATGAATGGTTGTGCGTGAATGAGCTGCCATGGAGCTACCGTGGAGCTACTGTGAGAGTGAGAAAGTGAGGGAGTGGAGGTGGAGCTGCTGTGAGATGAGTGGTAGTGGCTGGAGCTGGAGCTGCTATGAGAGGAATGGTTGTGGGTGAATGAGCTGCCGTGAATGAGCTACCATGGAGCTGCTGTGAGAGTGAGAAAGTGAGGGAATGGAGGTGGAGCTGCTGTGAGAGGAGTGGTCATGGCTGAAGCTACTGTGAGAGGAATGGTCGTGCGTGAATGAGCTGCCATGGAGCTGCTGTGAGAGTGAGAAAGTGAGGGAATGGAGGTGGAGCTGCTGTGAGAGGAGTGGTCATGGCTGAAGCTACTGTGAGAGGAATGGTCGTGCGTGAATGAGCTGCCGTGGAGCTGCTGTGAGAGTGAGAAAGTGAGGGAGTGGAGGTGAAGCTGCTGTGAGAGGAGTGGTCATGGCTGGAGCTGCTATGAGAGGAATGGTCGTGTGTGAATGAGCTGTCGTGGAGCTGCCATGAATGAGCTGCCGTGGAGCTGCTATGGCCTGTGTGTGAGAGAATGAGCGGCTGTGTTTTTGTTTTTTTTTTCACTGATAGTGATAAGTTTTGGTTTAGATTAGTGTTTGAGACTTGACAGTGAGAGTTTGAGTGAAAAGTTTTTTATTAAATTTTTTTTTTTTAATTTCAAATTTACGAGTCCGCGGGTACCCGCTGATAGTACTCGGTCCATCCGTAAAAGTCACGGGCGGGCCGGGTACGGGTCATATTCTCACGGGTTGAAGTATGTGTTACCCGTACCCGCCCTTTGGGTATGGGTACCCGTTGACCCAAGGGTACACCCGTCCGTTTGCCAGGTCTAGATAAAAGACAACAAACTGATCATTAATCTTCTAAGAGTTGGAATCTTTGATTAATATACGAAAAGTAATAGTTCTACATTGACTGAATATTGCATTGAAAATTCAAGGCCTGTTATTTTCATTGGAATTGTTAAGAAATTTATTCTTGGTTTTTTTTTTTTTTCTTTCTATTATTTTGTTTTATAATTTTTTTAAAAAAAAAAAAGATAAATCAGGTTATAACAAAAGCCTCATATAACCTCTCTTTTTATAGCCGGATGATAGGCCTTTTAGTCACCAGGGTTAGCTATACCTAGGGATCTTGTGTTCAAGTCATAGGAGAAACACTTATCTCATTTAGACAACTACCATTTTTGAAATTGGGCTTGTAAGGTGTTATGCAATTGTGTCAGGATACCTCAATTACGGGCTCGATTGGCAATTGGCCTGTAGGGTGTTTCATTTGTCTATATATATATATATATATATATATATATATATAAGCCACACAATTTGTACTTATAATCTAATTCTTCTACACCACTTCTTAAGTAAAATCTAAAATTTTTATTCTAAGTAATGTGGTTTTTTATGTAGTGTATTAACTATATATTTAGACATTAAGATCACATAAGACAACATATTAACACTTAGAAGTGTTTGTCTTATTACCATCTTCACGTTATTTGTTTTGTAATACAACACACACCAACAAATTGCACCTAGTGTACCGATAGTAGTCACCGTTACCAAGCCATGATCCTTTTTGTGGGAACCAAATTTGGTTTTATTTGGGCTTTATGTTTTTAATTTCTACTTTATAGAAATGGGCCAATTAAAGGAGTGGAGGCCCAAAACTCGGTAGAGGGAAAGAGATTAACAAAAAAAAAAAAAGGAGTCCAAAATCAAAGTAGTTTGGGTAAAAGTTCTATTTGCCCAAAAAGGTAGGAATGCTTATAAAAATAAGTGGGGTGTGTATGACTGTATGTAAAAGAGGACTTCGACCTGTTTTTTGTAAACAATTAGTCCAACATTAATAAAAAAATATTTTCTCACAATTGGGTTTTCTCCATTTTCCTCCACTTTCCCTCATTTTCACACCACCCAAACACTGAATTCATCCACTCAAATCTTATGAAAATCTATTGAGGATTTTTGTATTTTCACCTTGGGTCAAATATTTTAATAGTAGTACATATCCATTTTGTTTGCATTATATATACTTGTCATTAAAATACTAATAAAAAATATTATTCAGATAAAAAATTAACAATATAATGGATACTTGTAACATACAGAATGGTAACATGTCACTTTTTAAAAATGGATTTGTACATAATGAAAATAGATTTGTGAATTGTGTCGCAATCATTTCATAGACTTTTCAAAGATAGAAATGAGTGGACAAAAGACAACAAACTGACCGTCAATCTTCTAAGAGTTGGAATCTTTGATTAGTATACGAAAAGTAATAGTTCTATATTGACTAAATATTATATTGAAAATTTAAGGCTTGTCATTTTCATTGGAATCGTTAAGAAATTTATTCTTGGTTTTCTTTCTATTATTTTGTTTTACAATTTAAAAAAAAAAATAAAAGATAAAAAAGATAAAATATAAATCCTGTTATAACAAAAACATCATATAACATCTCTTCTTGTGGCTGGATGATAAGTTTTTTAGTCACTAGGGTTAGTTATACCTAAGGGTCTTGTATTCGAATCGCAGGATAAACACCTACTATATTTAGGCAATTACCATTTGTGCAATTGGGCTTATAAGCTGTTCCACAATTGTCTGTTGAATCTAAAATTAAAGGTCTCAAGGAAGGAGAAAAGAAGGTAAGAGCTAAAATTTGTTGCTTACTGCTTCCATGGGGATAATATTTCATTAAATTGTCTGTTGAATCTCTGCTATTAGTATCCATAATTAAGGAAGCTAAGAGATCAATTAACGGGATCTTCATCATCTAGGGTTGTTACTCCTGCCAAGCAATATAAGATCACCAGGATTATCAAGTACAGATACTAAATGTATACAGAAATTAAAATGTTTTATGAAAATTATTTTATTATTTGACTCAATATCATTATGTAATGTATGTTATTAATAAGTAGCTTCAATTGTCAACTTCATGCTCAGAAGCTTGCATAAAGGACTGTCACAATAATTTCATTGACCTTTTAAAGATAAAAACGAGTGGACAAAAGACAACAAGAAAACACTTGTTATATACATATACATATATTTCTCTAAAAGAAGATAAAAAAAAGCACCAACAGATTAGTATTATTATATATACACTCAAAACTCATCTTTATTAACCTCGATTACAAAGATATACTAGCAAAAGATAAATGTTATAAACATTCGTCCATGAGCTTTTTTTGTATTAGTAACAAGAACCATCACTGTAAAATGTAGGTGAACTTTGAATGCATTCCCATATTCCGTATTCCAGTACTGCAGAAGCGGCCGTCCGATATTCTTTTGTTCTCAAAATAGAGGGGTCGTTTATGTAATATGTCATGACCCAATTTTGGTCAACAATGAAGGCAGATTTGCATTCTTGGAACATCTTTAAATGAAGCTTTGATACGATTTCATAATCAAACGTATTATTTGAAGGAATGGAGCATATGAAATCATAGCAACCTTCTTTTTCTATGATTTTGATCTGTAACAACAACAAACGAAGAGGGCCTGACAGTGTGGTACCTCAGCTACGTCACAGCAAATTCTTCAATATTAAGAAATCACACTCTTCACTACACATACTATTTTCACAGTGTATACCTATTACCGTGTTTGACCTTTATGTCCTTTTCACTATGCCCACCCCATGTTCCTCTTTTCTCAATTACCCTTTTACCCTTTTAATGATTATTAGTTTTAAAATATATATTAAAATATCAGTAATGTGTGTCAGTTTAATTTTTTTTTTTTTTTTTGGGATAAATAGTAGCCCTATTTATTTATTTTTCTTATTGATGATATATATAGAATTATAATGAATACAGCCTTTGATATGCCTAGATTACTTTTAAAAATGATAGAGTTATCGAAAATTACACACCGAATCTGTGCACCGAATGACGTGACAAAATCCTAACTGTTGATTGATGTTAACTTATAATGAATCAATGGTCAAGATTTCGTCACGTCATTTGGTGTACTAATTCGGTGCGCATCCTTCGGTAACTGTAGCATTACTCTTTCATAATTTATCATTGGATGAAAATCTTTGTACTTTTTATAAATAGAACCTCAAATTTTAAGAAACATATTATTGATACCCCTTTGCTTTATCAATGGACCCTCAGAAGTATAAAAACTATATCATAGATACCATTTTGCCCTAATTATTTTACATTAAAGTTAGGTTTACAAAACACTGTCTTATAATCCAACACTTTCTTATAAGACTAAAATTATCATTTTACCCATCTAACACTAATGATAACAAAACAAAGTTAGGGTAAAGGGATATTAGTGATACAATTTTCAAACTTTAAGGACCCATTGATAAAAATTGCCAACGTTGTCATCTAATGATAAATCCAAAAACTTTAGGTGTAGTCTGTAATATCTCCCTCTATAGAAATAAGGGTCCCTTTGGTTTGCTATTTTTACCCTAACCTATTTCATTATCCTATCCAATCCCATCTAAATACACATTTGTTTCAATATTCAAAATTATCTTCAAAATACAATACTATTCTATTCAACTCAAAATATTTAGATTATTTTTAACCCCCTAAGTTTGTTAATTTAGCTAAACACCGTCAACAATAAAAGTTTATAATTGAAAAAAATACCCCCACCCACCCACAGTTGCTAGATTTCGACCACCATCATCAAAATGTGCAAAATTTTTCGTAATGGTATAATACCGACTAGAAATGGCTAGCAGTACACCAATTTGACCTTTTCCAACCAAATCCACCGTGGATCTGGCCGAAAAAGGCTAGATCTATGGTCGCCAGATCTGGTTGTTGACGGCCAGATCTAGCCATATCTTGGCCATCAACAACAGCCAAGAAACCAAATCATCATGCTTTATCTTTTAGTCTCTTTTACTTTTCTTAAAGCTAGAGAAACCATATCATCTTTGTGTGTTTGAAAGTTGCTCAAGGATCATTATATTAATAGAAACAATTGTATAATTGTATAGGCTGTGTTTGTTTTACTATTTCCTATCATATCCTATCCAATCCTACCCAAAATACATATTTGTTTCAATATTCTCAAAATCCAATCCTGTTATATTCAACTCAAAATATTTAGATTTTTTTAACCTCCTATGTTTGTTAATTTAACTAAACACCATCTGCAATAAAACATTGAAAATTAAAAAAAAAAAAAAAACAGTCCCACCTACCCATTAAACATCGGCAACCAGCCACCACCGTAATCATATCTGCATAGCCTAGGCTGGATTTGGCCTGTCGTGCACCGATCTGGCTGTGCAGATATGATGACTGTGCAAATGCTTTAAGTTCATATGTTAACTGTCTTTGTGGCTTCCCAGGTCCTTGGACTTGATATCTATGTTGACACAATGGGTGGAGATGAGATGAGAAGAGGCATCTCTAGAGGTCAAAAAACGAGATTGACTGCAGGTAATTTTTTGTAGAAAGGTTGAAAGTTTTAGCATTTTGTACAACGCATCTGCTGCATGTCATCACTTGGTCCTAATGTTTATGAGATAACTGATTTAGTTGATTAGATACATTTGATGATAACCTTAGAAGATCAATTTTTCATTAAATTATGCAGGGGAGATGGTTGTTGGTCCCACAAAATCCCTATTTACGGATGAAATATCAAATGGTTTAGAAAGTTCAACAGCATATCACATTGTTACTTGTCTGGAGCAGCTGATATGTTCTGTCAGAAATTCAAGGAATCTCCTCGTAGTAAGAAGCTTAACGAGGATCTCTCAGTGCCGTATGATAAATCCCAAAGCCACAAAGATGCTCTTTCCTTCAATATGTATTCTGTTTTTACTTGGCAACTACTTAGAGCTTGCATGTCGCGAGAATATCTTCTCTTGAAGAGGTTCTTTTATCCATGTGTTCAAAACAACCCAGGTTCTTCTAAACATTCTATTAATTTTCCTTTTCTATTTTCTTTTTCTCCTGTTCAGTGAATTTTTTTTGTCAATATGTTATATTCTTAAATTACTTGTGCAAAGACTTGAACAATTTGAAACGTGTAAAGGAACTTCTTGTTACAGATTGCTATCATTACAATAACCATGACTGTATTCCAGAGTTGTCTCTGACTATAGCAAGGCTTCCAGTGTTCTTTAAACGATATAATTTACGGTTTGGTTTATGAGAGATTACTGCAATCACAAAACCTTTTTTTCAAAGTATAAAATTGGTAATTAGGTCATCAGGGTGGAGTTTTATTTTTATATATATAATCTCATATCACTTGACAGTGTGTTTCAAAGTACAAAACATCGTTCTGCTGAGAAATAACTATGAGCTCTGTTTATCTACGCAGCAGCTCCAGCCTTTTAAGTTGCACATAACTATGAGCTTATGTAATTAAGTGATTCCTGAACTGGAGCCTATAACCATGACAGTTGAATTGGACTGCTGAACTACAGCTGACTGTATATGTTGTGAACTGCCCTGCAATCACTCACTCTGTTGAGCTTCATTGTATCATTGTAGTTCACTGTTTCACGAGCTTTTTCCTAGCTCAGCACTCTCCTCTCTTTGGGCTTCTCTTCTCTTTCTTTTATTCCACAGTTTCTTTTCTTCCTTTCTTCGTTCATTGGGTTCTTCTCCTTTTTATTGGGCTTGAGCCTGGATTCTCTATACTGTCTAACACATAAATTTGAGCTAATAATAGATTTTTAGGTAATTTTCAAGCATTGAACTAATTATGCTTAGATTCTACTTTAATAACTACCAGCCAACAAAACACTCAACACTACCCGCAAAAAAACACCCAACACTGAATTAAATTTCACATGGAATAAAATCAACAAATAAATCTAAAAAAGTCAACAAATCTTTTTCAAAATCTCTTAATTTTTTCAAATAAAATTCACAATGCCCGAGTGTGGAGGCTTAGAAGTTAGAAGAGAGGCATAGTTACGACTTGAAGGCTTGAGCTTGGGTCAAGGCGTGACGGGCTGCAGTTCGCCGGCGACCTTCTACGACGGCGACCCATGCTCATCCTTGCTCAAATCCGGTCATGGCTGCAGTTTTTTCTTTAATTGGTAAAGAGAGAGGGAAGTGAAGAAAGAGAAGAAAAAAACAAAAGGGGGAAAAAGAGAGAGAAAGAAGAAGGAGGAGATGAAGTAGAAGGGGAGACAGAAAAGAAGATCAAGTATGCAATCATATGCTTGTCCATGAATTTACAAAAAGCATTTGCCTTTTGATTTTTAATGATAGCATTGCTACATTTACTGTCTAGAAAATGAAAATCAGTACTAAAAGAGGAAAGTCCATGAAAAGCAAGAAGCACCGGAAAAAGAAAGTCGTCCTAATGTAAAAGTTGTGCAATCACTGTGGCTCATAGTAGTAAGCACTAAGCACAAAGCAGTACCCAAAAACAGTATAGGCACAGTTTTCGGCCCCCATATACTTTCTCCTCAAATTACCAGAAAAGTAATTGGTAGCAGGTAACACTAACAGGAGGGTATTATTTTATGTTTGGTACAGAGACTTTCACTTGTTCTCTTTTCTTATATTACAGAAGAGGGCATTGGCAAGACGTTTTCGTTCTGATCCATCTCACATTCTACGATGTTGCAACAGTGAGAAGGTGGTGAATTTTGGAAAGGCGCCTTCATCTCCCTGGATCGCAATTATCAAATAGCAGGGCTGAATACTAAAAGTGAATGCGTGAACGCCCATATATTAAAAGGTAAACAGGGATGGGCATTTTGTCTGGCCTGAACGGAGCGGGATTCCTTGAAAATGTCCGGCCAAGGGCGGAGACGGGTAGAAGAAAATTCCCATGCCCACCATAAAAGTTAAAATATAGTGATATTGGGCTTATGCATGTCTTGCCGGCCCATGAAGCAGCTACATTTCTCGAAGATTATTAACAAAAGCATAAGAAATTACGCTTATAAAAACACAAATTACATTCAAAATATGATGAATAAATTAATATGAATTATCAACTTAATAAATGTATATTAAATGGTAATAATGATTTTTATATTAATTTAGCTAATCATATTTTGATACGTTATTTTGTAACGAGGCTTTGAATATAATATTTTTGTAGTATAGTATTATTCTTTTTAATATATTTGTTTTTTTATTTTATATTTTTATCTTTGACCCTTTTTTTATAATCATTGAAATCTTTTTTTTATTTTAAATATTGTTTGTTTAATAAAAATAATATTAAACCCATGAAAAAGTAATCTCTAACATGATAAATTTGAATATAAAGAAGAAAAAAAAGTTTCAAATTTGAAATTACGAAATTAGGAAAAATGTACAATAGAAAACCAAATTAAGTCTGAAATCCAGAAAAATAAACCTATAATTAAAGCTTAGAAGGTTCTCCGGTATAATGTGTATTTAACAATGGGAAATATAATCAATAGAATGGGCTAAAAATACTTCCATTACAATTATATTACGGATAAATCGTATCAGATTAATGGGCCTGGCCCAAATTTTGAAAGAGCAATATAGAAGCCTCCTAGTGGGCTTCCTTAAAGTTGACAATTCGTACTTTATATATAGAAGATTCAATTGCTCTTGCAAGTGCTAATATAATTACTTAACAGCACAAGGAGGAGATGAAGTAGAAGGGGAGCAATAATAAGAAAGGTACTGTCTAGTATAATTGATATTGCCATTTTATTTTTTATAATATACAGATAATTATTATTGTGTGGAGACAACTTTCTTAAGATGAGAATTTGAAAAATTATAACTTATTAACTATCCCAAGTTTGGATTAGATTGTTTAATGATTACAAAAAGTTATTTTTATATAAATATTACTATAAAGAAGTTTTATTATAGGTAGATTGTTAGATCACTCTAAATGGTAAAAAGTTATGATCCTTAGAATGATTTGATACCTACATAAAAATATTTATATATCTTTTAATAAGATATCAAATGAGTTTTATTTAAATATTTTATCCCAACCTATGTACTTATAATTTTTATTTTTATTTAAAATTAAAACATAACCCTCTAAATAAAAGAGAAATGCACTTTAATTGCATACTGAAGTGTTGGGCCGACTCATGGTTTACACCCAACCTCAAAACAAAACCCATATATGAAATATCTAACAAAAAGGAAGTGGAGAGAGCTGACGATAGCCAACAAAGAAAAAACGAAATTAAAAAAGAAAAAAATAGAGAGAGTTGGGGTTTGATTTTTAACTTGAATATCGGATGGTTACATAAACCTATTTTATGTTGAATGAGAAAATTGAATTGTTTTTCAATATAAGTCTCTAACTTTAAGAACTCTGAACAGCAACTCCTTGCATTTCAACTTAGATCTTCTTTCATTGACAATGTCTATACTGAATTTTTTTATGAAATAATTGGCATTTAAAGGGTGTTTGTTTTTCCCACTTAATATTAATCTAATCAGAATTAGAGTTTTGACTGTTTGTTTTTTTAAGATGGTTATAGACGACGATAAGTATGTAGTATTTTGAAGGAAAGGGCGGTCATAATTTTGAAGTATATAATGATCTGATTATTGAGCCGAGGCCATAGCTGAATGAATGAGAGAAACAGCAGCACAACAAACTATCAAATAAATTATAATAAGCTTCACTTCATTCCTAATGTAATAGCCAATACAATAGTTGATAAGGTTGTCATATTACTCAAACAATAATACTAGTTGTACAAACAATCTTACAAAGATTTATATACAAACTAATATGCACAAAATGAACGGAAAAGTTAATATAAAAAGTCAACTTATCGATTCCTTTTTCTATTCATTTTGTACAAAAATTTTGTAACATTTGTTTGTACATGTAGCATTACTTTTACTCTAACTCAGCTCAACAACTTAGCGTTTAACTTAGCAGTTATTAGGTTAACGGAGTTTGTTAAAGTTCAAATGAAAAGCTTTTGTAATTCCTGAATCCCATATGCCCGGTGGAGCTTTCCAGGAAGCTCGCTCATCAAGAAGAGCTAAGAAAAGCTTTCAGCCCAGCCAAGCAAAGTACCTTCTTCATTAGCATTAAACCAAAACTTCCCATGTCACCTGTTGAGGAGAACAGAAGCTAGACTTAGTAGCAGACGTCGGTTGAGAAAATATTATTTACTTAATTGTCATTCTTGCATCAAACTAAATAATAAACACATGGGTAGGAATCTATTTATATTCCGGGTATATATTTTAAAAAAATATAAGGTTAAATTGATAGTAATTAAAAATTTAAGGGACAATTAATATTCTGTCGGACAAATTGAAAATGATCTAATCATATGAGGGACTTTAGGAACATTATCCAACCATAAAAATTTATATGAAGAAATGTAGCGTTGTCGATATCAGGTGCTCGCAGAATTAGTGTTTCCTCCTTGGTGGCTAACGGCCATATACCTCGCTTAATCTCTGATTTTAATTTCACAGATGAGACTGCCAAGTTGAATTTGTTCTCAAGGATCACAATTAGGATTGAAATTGGGTTGAGATTGGTGAACTTGTATACTTGGTTTGTGAACTTTCTTCTTCATTGTTCTTCTTCTATATTGTCAATTGTTTGTATGTTGGGATCCTTGGTTATGGTCTGTGCTCACCAAGTGTTCGAAAAATTGCCTCAGTTGGATTTTGTAACATTTTGAAGCAAGGAACCACACAGGTATCATTTCCAGGATATTCAACGATGTTATTTTGATATTTTCTCTATTCCCATATTCTATTATTTTTATCTCTGCTTCTCCTCCACTATGACTTGGGAAATGAGCTTCTGGGACTTCAACGTCTATTACAATTGAGCAAACTCACTTGACCCGCAAGTACTTGGAACCTTTGGGTATGTCAGATCCAGATCTCTTTCGATCAAGTCAATTCACTGATAAAAGTGTTGTTTATAGCTTGGATTTTTCTTGCTGAGCTCTTAATTGGACAAAAACCTATGCGTTGAATCGACTCTGAAGATGAAGAAAGAGTCGCAGCATATTTTCTGTGTGCAATGAAAGGGAATCGTTTATTTGAAATTCTCCATACCGAGTTCTAAAAGAAGGTGAGGAAGAAGAGATTATTGCAGTTGCTAATCTGACAAAGATGTTTGAACTTAAATGTGAAAGAGGGCTATAATGAAGCAGTAACAAGTGAATTAGGTGGGATTAAAAGCATTGAATGGGCTTCAGTTATGCAACACGATAGATTCGATTGTAGTGACCATTTCAAGTAATTTGAAATTAGTTCGTCTTTCGCTACTGGATCATTCTTTGAATAATTTTAATTCTTCAATAGTGGCCAACCCTTTCAAAATTTATTCTATCATTTGACTGAATATCATTATTTACTGCAGTTCGTGTTTTAACTTGTAAAGATAAGAAATGTAGGAAACAGTTTGAAGTAAAAGTTATTCACAAACAAAGCTGAAAAGAATCTGCAGGGTTCGTTTTTTGTTCCTCTGTTTTTAGAAGAAAACTTCCCAGAAAAGTTTATAGTAGCACTTTCATACTCTTTTCCTGGTGCATTAGTGTATATCCACAAGGTGAAAAATTCATCCATGAAAGCTTAGAAAATCAGAGAGAAAAAGCACATCTGTAACTTGAGAGCAATGAACTACTGTATTATTGGCAAAATGGTGTACATTCTGTTTATATAGAGCTGCTATACATGATATTTTGTCATCTGTTATGTCTACTCATCGCATTGTGTATTGTTTGATCATCTCGAACACCTGGGTTTTCATCTTGCAACCGTTTGAATAATCTCCAACACTTGTAACAGTAACTAACATGATGACTAATGACGTTAACTCTTCTAAGGTTCTCTCTAAAGCTTTAGTTCAAACAGAAATCCGAAGTTCCCAGCTGTTAGTTACTTGGTTAACATCATAAGAATAACAGATGTTACCTGTTTTTTGAAACTTCCTCCTCTTCTTCTTCTTTCAGGTCTTTAGCAATTGAACTAACATCCAACAATGTGAAATGGTTGTACATCGGAAGTGACAATGTATTCAAACTTGAAAAAAAATGGCCATAAATTCACACTTTGATTCTTTAACAAGCTGCAGCAACTTTAGTTGTTTGTCTTAGAGAAATTACTAGCATAATTCTAGTCCTACTTTCTCCATTGTTCTTTCCTGAAGTCAAGTTATGATTTTATTAGTGTTTATTAATATTTTTACTCTACAAATAATGTTATACGTACAAAATTGAGACATAAAGCTTGTATCCCATCAAAAAAATGATAAGTTACTTGTTGATATCGAATAATTTGTTACACCAATTCATCGTTAATTTGTAAGTGTAGTGTGCATGTGGCCTTAATAATCATCATACATAGAGGTTGCAGCCTTTCCATAGAACCTGACAGAAATATCTTCCAAAACAAGCAATATTTGAAGGTGACATTTTGAATATTAAATTGACAAAGAAAGATGGTCATTATGTCACAAAAGTGAAGTTGTTAGATGAGTTTTGTAGAGGTTTCAAAGTGGATCAGGTTGGCTTCAACCTGAGTGGCTTGTTCAATCCCCAATATCTAGGTTCAGTTAGACACCAGGCCAAACCTAAATTAAAAGCCATGAAAAATTAAAGGGTTGGGCTCATTAACCATATTAGATTTGGGGTGTAAAGTCCATAATGAATTTGCTTGAATAATTATTCTTATAAATATGTACGTATTTTTCAATCCACATGCCTGATCTCAGAGGGTCGTTGTATAGAAATACAGAAACACCAAAAAAAAAAAAAAAAACCTTGGATGATGAACCAATTTTCAAAGTGACTAGTAATTTCATGGCGGACATGATTAACCTCTTTAATTTTCGGTCTCTTTAATTCTTTTTTTTACAAATTCAAACATCTTTTCGTGATAGCCATAATGAGATATAATAGCTAGGATTCTAGAGCATTGGTTGTAACACAGAACAAATAAACCTGATGAATGGAATAACAAAAAAGGAATTAGATCATAGCTACAAACATCCCTTTCTGCAGGGTTCAATATGTGTGGCTTATAATAAACTCTTCTTTTGTCTAATGGAGGGAGATCAACTTGTCCTTTGTATAAATGATGTTACTTTATGCTCAAGTGTTAAAGCATGTAAAGTCTCATTAAGATTTGTTAGAATTTTTCTTGATAATGCGGCTAATCATGAGGGTTAGCATGTGTTAAAGCTTACTATGAGTTGTAAATTAGAATCTTAACTCTTCCATTCACATCAGCGTTAGATTTGAATATAATATTGAATTCTTACCTGATAACATAAAGCCGAATGTTAAATAAACATGATATTAGAGTCAAAAGTTTCATGTTCGAATCGATTCTTACCAAAATATCCATATTTTATGTTATATAAATTCTCTCTTTCTAGTTGGATAGGGATGCATTGTTCTTTTATTGTCTTTATTCCCCTTCTTAATTTAGACTTTAAACTTAATCTTTCATTAACAACTTTCTAATTTAATCTTTCTAACCAAACTTTTTATTCTTTTAATTTCAAAGGGACTGAATATGATCAATTTATAAACAAACATAATCTGATAAGATTTAACTGAACATAAAAATTACTATCATGTGAACTACAATGAAAGCTAAAACTTCATCTCCATTTATTCAATTATTTAACAGATAATTCCATAATATAAAATTGTAATAATTATTTGACTAAAATTTTAACTTAAAGCTCCTTCTTTAGACTTTTGATTTTATCTTTTAAAAATACTAAAAGCAAGTTAGTAAAAATTCTTACTTGTATTGTAACTAGGCCATGCTATATCTTATTAAAATGAAGAAGTTTAAAGTGAATTGTTCTTGTCTTTCTTTGAACTTTTGATTTTATCTTTTAAAAGAAAATAAAATGTAGGAATGATAATTTTTTTTATTGCAAATTTGCAATTATGTCATGGTATTATTACTTGAAGCATTACCCTCGTTGAGAAGAAATGATGTCAACCTTTTAATCTCGAAAGAGTGACAAAGAAAGAGAATAATATCAGTTGTTTCCATTGATGAAAATTGTTTGAATTTATTTTACTTGTTGCCAATAAAAATACGTATTCTGAGCTTTATTTTATGTAATATATGTCACATGTAATAATAGTTGATAGTTGGCTATCAGTCCATTGGCATGTACTTACGTAGAAATATGAAGGTTTTTTTATTTTATTACAATTGGCATGAGAAAAGCTCGTTTGAACAATGAACTTTCCTTTTCTATAATTTAGAAATGAGGATAACCTCTCCTCCCCTGATATGAACCAAAAAGTGATTCATGAATTGTAGTAGTATATGCAGTTATAATCTAATCTTTCCTTAATTCTTTTATATGTTCATCTTTTTTATCAGTTACTGGGGACTGAACTTGATTTCAGAGACAGCCATCAGATAAGACTTTACTTAGATGGGGAAACCCATGTGTGAACATCAACATATGTTACTGCTGCAAGAAGAACCATATGCATTTTATTGCTAAAATTAAAGGTCTTAAAGGGAGGAGAAAAAAAAGGTAAGAGCTAAAATTTGTTGCTAATTACTTCCATGGGGATAATATTTCATTAAATTGTCTGTTGAATCTCCGCTATTACTATCCATAATTAAGGAAGCTGAGAGATCAATTAATGGGATCTTCATCATCTGGGGAGTTACATATCTTGTTACTCTTGCCAAGCAATATAAGATCACCAGGATTATCACGCAGTTAACATTACCCTCTGCTATTCTACCCCATATGAACAACTTCTTTTCACATCCAATTTTGATTTAACTTTTGTATTTTTAATTCCTTTAATGGGTAAAAACACAACAGTTTAGCCCACAGACACTCACCACTGCAACACCAAACACCCAACACTACAAGCCAACAAAACACTCAACACTAAATTTCACATGGAATAAAATAAAATCTAACAAAGTCAACAATATTTTTTCAGAATCTCCTAATTTTTTTCAAATAAAAATCACAAGGGCTCGAGTGTGGCGGCTTAGAAGAGAGGCATAGTTACGGCTTGAGCTTGGGTCAAGTCGTGACGGGCTACCGTTTGTCGGCGACCTTCCACCGTGGCGATCCATGCTCGTCCTTGCTAAAATCCGGTCATGGCTGCAGTGTTTTCTTTAATTGGTAAAGAGAGGGAAGTGAAGAAAGAGAAGAAAAAACAAAAGCAAGAGGGGAGAGAGAGAGAGACGAAGAAGGAGAAGATGAAGTAGAAGGGGAGACAGAAGAAGAACAAAAAATATATATATACTTTATTACATAATTACCTAAAAACCTAAAAACCCTTAATTAGTTCATTAATTACCAAAAACACTGTGAGCAATTAGACCAACACGCTCAAATGACCTAAATACCCTTTTTCATTTGATTTTGTTGACCTTTTGCAAAGGGCGTGGTCTCGGCAAGTTTTTTTTTTTTATTTTTTTTGTTTTGCCCAGGGGGGGGGGGGGGGGGGGGGTTGTTTGGTGTTGTTTAATACATTATAAAAATAACGGGGGAGTTTATCATTTAATTAAGTATTGTAATATTGTTTATAATAGAATGTTATAATTAATTAAGTAATCATATTATAAATTTATAATGTAATGTTATAATTAATAAAATTCTAATTATTTAATTAAGTATTGTGTAAATTAGTAAATTACTAATGTTTATAATATATCGTCATAATCAATTAAGTAATCATTTAATATTTTAATTATGTAATGTTATATTAATTATATGATCATACTATAATAGTATAATGTAATGTTAATATGTTATAATGAATTAAGTAATCATACTATAAATCTATAATTTAATATTATAATTAATTAAATTTCTAATCATTTAATTAATATACTAATGTTTATAATGAAATGTTATAATTAATTAAATTTTTAATCGTTTAATTAAGTAATGTAATAATATAGTAAATTACTAATGTTTATAATATAATGTTATAAATTCATAACTAATTATGTAATCATTTAACTATGAAATGCTATAATTAAGTAAATGGTCATAATATAATGTAATATAATAATGTTATAATTTAATTGAGTAATTATTTAACTATAATGTAATGCTTAATTAATGTTTATAATGTAATGTTTATATGGTAATGTTATAATTAATTAAATTTCTAATCATTTAATTAAGTATTGTGCTAATGTTTATATAGTAAATTAGTAATTACTAATGTTTATAATATAATATCATAACTCATAATCAATTAAGTAATTATTTAATTATATAATGTTATAATTAATTATGTGATCATATTATAATATAATGTTATAGTGAATTAAGTAATAAGATTATAGATCTTTAATGTAATATTATAATTAATTAAATTTTTAATCATTTAATTAAGTAATGTAATAAATAATAATGTAGTAAATTACTAATGTTTATAATGTAATGTTATAAATTTATAACTAATTAAGTAATCATTTAACTATGTAATACTATAATTAATTAAGTGATCATAATATAATGTAATGTAATAATGTTATAATTTAATTAAGTAATTATTTAACTATAATGTAATATTTAATTAATTAAATTTCTAATCATTTAATTAAGTAATCATTTGTTTATAATGTAATGTTATAATTAATGTTTATAATATAATGTCATAATCAATTAAATAATCATCTAATTATGTAATGTTATAATTAATTATGTAATCAACTAATCATACTATAATGAAATAGTGAAATGTTACAATGAATTAAGTAATCATACTATAAGTCTTTAATATAATATTATAATTAATTTGTTTATAATAGAATATTATAATTAATTAAGTAATCATTTAATTATAATGTAATGTTACAATTAATTACATAATCGTACTATAAATTTATAATGTAATGTTGTAATTAATTAAATTTCTAATCATTTAATTAAGTATTG
Organism: Pistacia vera; assembly: GCF_008641045.1. Lineage (NCBI taxonomy): Eukaryota > Viridiplantae > Streptophyta > Magnoliopsida > Sapindales > Anacardiaceae > Pistacia > Pistacia vera. Next base: position 259,745 of record NW_022196279.1, on the reverse strand, counting down.
TGCTAATGTTTATGTAGTAAATTAGTAATTACTAATATTTATAATATAATGTCATAATCAATTAAGTAATCATTTAATTATGTAATGTTATAATTAATTATATGATCATACTATAATGTAATGTTATAGTGAATTAACTATTAAGTAATCATACTATAAATTTTTAATGTAATATTATAATTAATTAAATTTTTAATCATTTAATTAAGTTTGTATTAATGTTTATAATAAAATGTTATAATTGATTAAGTAATTATACTATAAATCTATAATGTAATGCTATAATTAATTAAATTTCTAATTATTTAATTAAGTAATATACTAAATATTATAACTTATAAGTCAATTAATTAAGTAGTAATCAATTAATGTAATACTATAATTAATTATACTATAAATCAATTAAGTAATGTTATAAAATTATAATTAATTAAATAATCATTTAACTATAATGTAATGTTATAAACTTATAATTGATTAAGTATGATATTTAACTAGTAATTAAATTTATTAATATTTATCAATTTATCAAATATAATTAATTAATTGCTAATTTACTATAAATATACCTAGAACTTGATAATTAAAGTAAATAACTAAATATATTTTTATTCAATCAAATATACTATTTTATTCAAAAATAGTTATTTTAATAACATTAAAAATTTAAAACACTTTTAATTGAACCATAATTCCAATTATTCACATAATTAATGAAAACTTTAATATTAATATATTAAAGTTTTTAATATGGTATAATTTATATGTAATAAGTATAATTGTATTAATATATTTATTTAATTAGGTTATTCTAAAAATTTAATTTTTTCTATTTTAAATTTTTTTATATGTACAATAATAGAAACCCCCCACTATTCACATTTCACAAATATTTCATTGCAGTCCAGGTTCTAAAACAGGTTTCAAACAGGTTCCAAAATAGGTTCCAACACAGATTCCAAACAGGATACCCTTTTTAGGTTCTTTTTCCAGGTTCCGATTCCTCCACACACAAGAACCGAAACTGAAACCGGAACCGAAACTGCACAGTGTCTGTTCTAAAAAATTGGAACCGAAACCTACCCGCACAGTGTCGGTTCCGGGTAGGTTCCGGTTCCGGTTCCGGTTCTACTCCCAGGTTCTGGTTCTACCCGCTACCCGTGCTCACACCTAGTAAATTAGCCCGTGATATTTTCAAAAGTATCCTTAGGTCCAACAAATTTAGGAAAAACCACTATCGTCCCTAGGAGAGTGTGGGCGTTTTACCTCTTGTTAAACAGCGTAAGGTCAATTTTATCTTTTCATATGAGTAAAACCACGTCCCCGTTATTTTGCAGTTACATAATTTGAATATAAATATATATGAATATAATGAATATAAATACACTTGAATATAATGAGATTCGAGAGCTTGAATTTATTCAACTCTTGTTGGATTAATTTATACCTTCAATGAGACTCTGAGCAATATAAAGAATACCTCGTAGGCTCGTAACATTTATACATTTGGTTTAAAATCACGATAATGATTAGGCAAAATCATAAAAATATATTTAAATATTTGTCAAATTATTGTGAGAAAATTTCTTGATAATTAATTCAATATTAACAGTTAAAAAATTTAAATTTAAATATTTTTATTTTTATTTTTTCTTAAAATTATTTCACCATATTAAAGTAAAAAAAAAAAATTATTTTGCATGTTTACATTAAAATTTGTGGGGTTCATTACATTGTCACCCTAAGGTTTGACACTTCCCTTGATTTTGAAAAATTAATGCTATGATTCTCAAATATCATTCATGTCTGTCAAATGTAACAATTCAATAGATAGAAGTTATATTTTGAATAAATTAATAACTAAGGATACAAGTAAAATAAGCATATTACATAACTCTCACAGGTTTATTCATAGAATACATTAAACAATAGTTAAGATGACAAGATCAATATCTATAGAAAAAAGTGATATTGTCAAAAACTTGATCTAGTATTCAAAGATGAAGCAATTTTAAAGTGAGCAGTTGTCTCATCATCAAGATAATCAATCTCTTTATAGTTTTCTTGCACAACAAAAGCAACCTGTTAATCAATCTCAACCACAACCACAACAACAACCACAAGTGAATTTCATCCATAGTAAAGAAGATAAATGCTTCTATAAACTCTGTACTTCATTTAATTTTTTTCTTTAAAAACATAACCTCTTTATGACTTTAACTCACATGATTTGGCCCAATTATCATTCTTTTATCTCAAAACACAATTCAGGGTTTTTAAAACAATAGCTTAAAAGAAATTAAAACTTAAGAAAATGAAAACAATCTTTACAAATAATTGACCAAATTATAGAAGTCAAGTCTTTCCACATCACAATGGATTAGTTGTATCCCTGTAAGATTTTTTATTTTAAACATAAGCTTAGAAGAATGATATTTTGAGGGATTTATGGAGGAAAAATAAATATATAGCTTAAATTTAAAAAAAGAAATTACAATCTTAAATTGTCGAACACTTTATATATCTCCTTGTAGAACATTTTTTTATTTAAAAAAAAAGAAGACAACTTTTAGTTAATATTTAATTTTAGCAATGCAGATTTGAATAAGAATATAAACAATTAAGTTTTATATACTTATTTGGGGTGTAAAAAATGTTTATAGGAAAGAAGATTTTAAAGGTAAATTTAATAATTTAATTCTTAGAAATGGGCTTCGATCTATTGACAGTGGAGGCCAATAGACCACTCTTTGCTTAATTATTTGTCCACTAACAATGGATGGGCTTAAAACTACAAATAAATGCTGGGCCTAGAAACCCAAAACTAGAAAACAATATTACATAAAAATATAATTACAATTACTTTATTGAATTTTTATAAAAAATTTAAAATGTATTTTTTTTTTAACTTTTATAGCTAATGTAATTGTCCTCCGTGATCAAGGATTTGGTTTTCATTAAAGTTGTCCGTGGCCTTTTCCAATTCCTCTAAAGTACAATTATAATTATAAAGTAATTTATTGAATTTTATTATATTTTAAAATATTACTTTTAAATTTTGTAACTGATAATTAGAAGTATTTAATTATGTAACTGTTATATTGGAAATTTTAAAAACTAAACTGATGTAAGCCTATTAAATTGTTAATGGGCTCAATGACTAAATTTACAAGAATATGAGAAAAATTTCATTCCCATAAAGTATATAATACAATTTTGATTTCTCTATATTTACAATTAGATTGGATTTATAGAGGTATCAAAATGGATTAGGTTAGCTTCAGCCTAACTTGTTCCAAGCCCAAATATCTCAGCTCAATAACATTTTCTTAAAAAGGATTGACAATTTTCCCCGAGTGGAAGGGTATCCATGAGTCCATGCCCTGTTTAGCAATGGGATTTTAAAAAAATTTCCAGCAAGAATGGGGATGGAAAACAGTCCCCAAATTACTTTAGCCTTGAGATGGGGATTTCTATTCCCTCTCTACCCAATCTCCAATCTTCGAAAGTATTAATTTATAAAATAAATTCTTTTAATTTTGTATTAAACAAATTATTTAAAGAGTCTTACTCTAATATTACAATTTTTTTTTAGGGGGGGGGGGGGGGGGGGGGGGAATTGACAGTTTTAGTGTAATAGCCATCGACATTCTGACTTTGGATTAAAACAATAATTGAATTATGATTAACAATTTTCTCATTATAATATTATAATTCTCATAAAAGCTTTTCATAATTACACTATTAATTATATCCTTAAGTTGAATAATTCCATTCAAAACTAATCAATATATATATTGGACAAAAAGCTCCACAGGTTCCAGGAAGGACATTGATGTTATTAAAACATTAATGTAGGCTAGAGTAATTTCTAAGAAGGACAATGATGTTAATAATGTAGGTTAGTTTATATATAGATATATATATATATATATATATATATATATATATATGCATGGAATCTAAAACCATATTTTCATTAAACTATTGAATTGAAAACTTGAAAGTCAAAACCTCGGTTTCATTGGTTTCTACTTGGTATAGCTTATAAATCAAATTAGTATTGCCTGGATTGACTCACTATATTATTTATTCATATTATTATAGGAATCTGATTGATCAACTAAACAAAATAAATAAATAAAATTTATTTTTTATTATTCGGGGATAAGATCCCCACAAGGATCCCCGTCCCATCCATTATTAGTTAATTCAAGGATAGGGAAAGGAGCAAATCTCCTTCCGAGGATGGTCCCCACCTCCTCTGGTTTCCCATATATATATATTGGATGAAAAACTCCACGGGTTCCTAAATTGTAGGTTGAATGAATTTTCGGAAAGGACGTTGATGTTACTTAATATTAATGTATTTTTAACGACTAATATATATATATATATTTTTGAATTGAAAACTTCCAAGTTCAAACCCTAGTTTCATTGGTTTCTACTTAGTATAGCTTATAAATCAAGTTAGTATTGTTTGCATTGACTGACTCACTACATTAGTTATTCATATAATTCTAGGAATCTGGTTGACCATCTAAACAAATTCGAAGTTCGATCAGCTGTAGCACCAAGACTGGTTTTCGAAGGAGGTTTGAACTTTCTTAAGCAATTAAACAATGCATTTTGATTATCACTGTGACATAGAGGAGACTTAGAGCTGGCTCTTTCAAGTCATTTTTTACTATTTCTTTTAGGGAGAACGACATTTTCCCACCCAAGGTTTGATGAAACGACACTTTTCCACCCATCAAGTTTCAAAATGACAATTTCCCACCCTTCGTTAGATTCTGTTAGTGTTTTCAGTTAATATTTGACTGAAAAAATAAAAATACCCTTAAATAGTTTATTTCTTAATTAGTTTATTATAAATTAAAATTAGTTAATTCAAAGTCTTTATTCAATTATTTATTAGTCCAAGTATAAAGATACATTTTTTCTTTATTTATTTAATTAATTAAGAATATTAATTTTTTATGTTAATTAGTAAAAATGAAAACATTATAAATAATAGTGATATGATATTGATGGCATTATAAATAAATATTAAGATTGTTTAATTTTAAACAATCTTATAGTATTACTCCTAACTTTTTAGGTGAGGTTAACTATTTTTTCTTTTTTTAATTTTTAATATTTGACTTTTTGGCTAATTAAAAAATAATAAAAAATTTATAAAGTAAAATATTTAAGGGTATTTTTATCTTTTTAGTAAAATATTAACGAAAAATATAATAGAACCTAACAAAAACTGGGAAAGCATTATTTTGAAACTTGATGGATGGTAAAGTATTGTTTGCCAAACCTTGGGTGGGAACATGTCTATCTCCCTTTCTTTTAGTTCAACTCTTGTCCCTCAAACTATACACTAATGCTTAGTAACATCGGTATCCTTCCTGGAAATTGCTCTAACCTACAATTCAGGAACCCGTGGAACTTTTTGTCCAAATCTATAATTTAATAAAAGTTCCTAGAAATGCTAAATGTTTTCTCGATTGGACCTAGACCCTTTACAATTAAGGCTAATGAATAAAACAAGCTTGTCCAAATCAACCAATCAGGTGTTTGACAAAATTAAAAGCAAAGGTGTCACAAAAAAGCAAGTAGGTGACAGATTCTTCAATTAAAAAAAAATAAAAAAACATGCAGACAATATTTTTAATTAACATCATTGTCCTACTAGGAACTTGCTTTCAGCCTAGGATTCAAGAACCCATGAAGCTTTTCATCCAAATATTTAATATAGTAATAATTCAAGAAAGGGTTTACAAAAATTGAAAAGTCATTTTTTACTAATTGTTTTAGTTCAACTCTACCTATCTATCTATCTATCTATCTATATAAAATCAGTCCTTGAAAGAGTAGTTCCCCTTTATTAATGTGTTTTTCTTTGTCTTTTTAATATAGCTCCCCAGTCCCGTCGAGATTCACCAATAAAATAAAGAAAAGTCTTTATAATTGAACATTAATGTTCAGTAACATCATTGTCCTTCCAGGAACTTGCTTTCAGCCTAGAATTCAAGAACCCGGGAAGCTTTTCATCCAAATATTTAATATAGTAATAATTCAAGAAAGGGTTTACAAAAAAGGCCTCCTCAACCTTAAGGTTCGTTGAAAGTAACAAACTTTGCAAAAATTGATCCATTTGTCATTATCCAAAACCTTTAATATTTAATATGGTAATAATTGAAGAAAGGGTTTATAAAAATTGATAAAATAATCAATATTTATTATTATTATTTTTTTATAATTATCCAAAACCTTTGGGTCTGTTTGTTACTTTCCTCGAACCTTGAGGAGAAAATTTTTGTAAACCCTTCAAGAAATGCTAAACGTTCTCTCAATTAGATCTAATCATTTACCATTAAAGATAATAAATAAATAAATCAGTAGGGAGATAAAAAGTAACCTTGAGGGGTAAAGCTTATCATAAGGCACCTGTAAAAGGATGCTATAAATAACATTTATTAAATAATTCTCAATAATAATAATAAAAACAAATTCTTCATATTTCTTGTCATAAATAAATTCTCAATAAGTTTTGATTTCTCAAAGTATTATTCTTGTTGTTTATGATAGAGTTTCCACCAATTTTTTTTTTTTTAAAAAAAAGGTCCTTGAAACTACTGTACAATGGTTAGTAAAATCGGTGTCCTTCCTCGAAATTTGCTGATGAGTAAAGGCTTCTGACAGATTCAATATTTTTAATTAACATGGTCGGCTTAAAATGCCCCGCACCAATTATTAATTTTCTAATCCATCTTCAATGGAAATTTCTTTTACCTTCTTGATGTAGAATTCGAATTAAATAAGAAAACCAAATGAAACATAAAAGGAAATAAAATAAATTTTTGGTTTAAAATAATGTGTCCGACATCACCCTACATTTTGAGTCACGTTCAATTTGACCAAATTAACTAAATTTCACTTATTTATTTGATTATTAATACTTATATGCAGAGAGTTGTTGGGTTTTTTGTTTTTACTTTTGATTGTTCTAAACATGCATTATAATAGAGAAAGATGATAATTGTAATTTACTAAAGACGCATTTTTTGTTTTTTAATTTATCAAATGCACAGAACATTTAGAAATGATCTTCAAACATATTTAAAAATAACAAATTTCCTACTCTAGCATTAATTTTTAATCTAAATAATATTTTTGTTTGATATCTATTGATATGTATATGTAATGGCAACATAATGGATATGTGTACCATGTACAGACTAATAAAATATATGACCTAATATTGTAGAACAAATAACCTGAAAAATGTAACAAGAAAATAATAATACAATTTTTCTAAGTGATATATCATTTTATGCGACTTTAATGGGTAAATGTAAAATTGTGTTGTAGTCGGATTGAGAAACATTGACGAAGACATTATAATTTGTGATTGGGAAGGAATAAATTCTATAAAAGAAATTGGAAATGGAGGATATCCATTAAAAGACATGATATATGTTGTATTATTTAGTTACTATTATTATTAATTTTGTTATGATTGTTAATTATTGTTGTTAAAATTAATTGAAACAGGTTTAATTGGTTTAATTAGTGTAAATCAAATTAAGTGTTTTATAAATGGGTTACATTGTCATGTTTAAACATAAACTTAACTTGTTTATTAAACTGGCTAATTGCTGAGCAATGAGCATTGGGCAATGTTGTACCTATTATAAACATTTGCATTTAATCCAAATGGATGCATTAGTGATTACAAAATACAGCTAAAATATGATTTGGGTTCATCTAAAATCAGCTACTATCACATATATACATATATATATTTATTTTAAACAGAGAATAAATACAAGAATTTATATCTGATAGGTGTTTGTATGATCTTGCTGGTTCACTTTCATTCTTCTGTGAGGTGTTTGTATGATCTGAAACATTGGAGTTACATATTCTTCTTGATTATTGTAGTGCTTGCTTTAGGGTCTGTTTAGAAGTTTTTTTTCCATTGGTTTGTAGGGGTTTTTAATTAGACTAGTTTTGAGATGTTCTAAAACCATTACTTGCCAGATTTTTTATGCACTAGTTTTGACTGGCTCAAAAACCTCTTGAACCAGTGTAATGTATTTTTTGAGGGGTTTATAAAACATCCCAAATTGGGGTGTTTTGGTTGGTTTTAAAATTTTGTTCCACAAATATCCTATCCACTATAAAACTATCTCAATTATATCAAAAAAAAAAAAAAAAAAAATTAATCACATTATGCCCGTCTCCAACCATATTATTAAAATCTCATTTCTAGATGCTTTCTTGGAGAAGTGAAGCTACAATTGTTCAATCAGTCAAGAGCTGCAAATAATGGCAAAGAAGGATAAAGAGACTTTATCATATTTGAAGTTATAAAATACTAATAAGTAGAAAACAAATAAAGAACCCTTATCTTGTAACCGAAAAAACAAAACTCCTAAATTTTGGTTGAAGTTGGGGTATTTTTATGGGCATATATGTAAATTTATTAATTTAAAAAACTATCAAAACCCTTAGAAAATAAACTCCTAAGCACATATTAGGTGTTTTAAAAATAGATACTAAAAAACCTTCAAAACCTCGATGGTGGTTTACTTTCATAACTGCTATCCTAAAACTCCCAAGCGGATCCTTAGTCTGTTAATACACACTTTAAGCTCTTATTTTTATATGTTTAGATTTTATAGTATACCTCAATTTAATTTAACATTAATATTTTATATATTGACTTTTTATAAAACTATCACGTAGTTTAATGTCTTTAAGATAATAGGTGATTTTAAATATAAGATAAATATAACCTTATTTTTAGTTATACATTTTTCTGTTATGGTTACACTATATATATATATATATATTGTGTGTGTTAGAATATTCTTGTTTGTCAAATTTATGACTTGTGTGTGCACAACAGTTTTGTGTGCACACTAGTTGTCAGACTTGTGTATTAGCCTGTTTTGTATCGAGTGTGTGTGCATAACAGTTTGTGCTTGCACACTCGCTTTAGATATTTGCAATCCAGCACGAGTTACATACATGATAAAGTAGCAAAGATATTTATTTATCTTTGTTGCTACCTTTTTAGGACCTTTTACAAGTGCCACTTTATCCTTTAAGTAGTCTTAGGGAATAAAGATGTTTTTCCCGATTTGTTTTATGGTCCAAACCAAAAGAATGAATATTTTTTTTATTTGGACAAACATCTTGTTGGCTGACGTGGCACAATAGTGTTAAGCAAGAAACCCTATATTATATAATATCATTTCTTGCGTGCTTGAATCTAACTTTTTGATATTGTTATTCTTCTTTGTACTCTAAAATTTCTTTAGAATATATTTTCTCTTCAAAGGTCCATAGGTTCATTTCTTTTGTGTCAAAACCTCACCATATCATTCATTGTCTTGATGGGTTTTGGAACGTGGTTCTTTTGTTGATGCTGGTGCGTGGCATCGGTGCTTGAAGCTTGATGATTCACAGGCTGTTCTTGATTGTGCTTTCGATGTGAAGAAGGTCTAAGGAGTTTCAACATGTTAAGGATTTAGAGTGTGGTACTATGTGTAAAGTTGAACAGAGAGTTCTTTTTACTATATCTTGATCAACTTTGAACATTGTCTTATAATATGTTTTTAACTTAATGAATTACTTTAATCTGGTCAAGGTTCCATGGATGTAAGCTAAAAGTGGATTTTAGCCAAACTATATATATGGTTGTGTTCTTTACTTTATGCATTTGTGGATGATATGTTTAAATTTGAAATCTCCTAGTTAACTTGGTAAAAGTTTCTGCTACACTTAAAAATGGGTAAACTTAATCCAAAGTGAGTTAAACAACTCTAACAATATGTAAAATTGTAAAATGTGTAATATATATATGGATTAATGTTACACATTTTAATATAATAGTTAGATGATATTTTTATTTAACATAATATTACTGTGCTATTAAAATGAAGACTTTTTGTAAAATGGTATGCATTTTTTTGTTAATTGGAATGAGGATATAATTGATCGATGTTATCACTTTTATTATAAAAGTTAGAACATAAGATGTTTTTACATATTCATCTTTTTTTTTTTTTTTTTTTTTTTCAAATTTAATCAAATTTGTAGAGTAACCTTATGCTATGTTTAAACATATATACCTTGGTAATAAGAATAAAACTTCTAAAATACGTGTCCTACACTAGATCTAACATTGGCGCACATCTACGGTTTTCATGCTATTGTTTTTGCAAATAATTTTGTTTTCAAGGCCTGTCATTTTCATTGGAATTGTTAAGAAATTCATTCTTGGTTTTCTTTCTTCCTTTATTATTTTTTCTTTATATTATTTTGTTTTATAATTTAAAAAGAAAAAAAAAAAGAGATAAAAGAGGAAAAAGATAAATTAGGTTATAACAAAAGCATCATATAACGTCTCCTCGTGTGGTCGGATAACAAGTCTTTTAGTCACTATAGTTAGTTATACCTAAGACTCGTATGTTCGAGTTGTAGAAGAAACATCTACCACATTTAGGCAATTACTATTTGTGCAATTGGGCATGTAAGATGTTCCGTAATTGTGCCTAGATCCTCAATTATGGGCTCGACTAGCAATTGGCTTGTAGGGTGCTCCATTTGTCCCTTAGTTGATGAAAAATCATCTTCAACAATCTTTATTTGACTCTTCTTCAACCATTCCAAGTTCTTATTCAATTATTTTTTTTTTTCTCTTGAAGAAAAATGAAGACTGACTTTGAAAGTAGGCCAGTAAGTGAAAAGTCATATTAATTAATTAATTTTTATAATTATTAAAAATTAAAAGTCTAGATGGAGAATGAGTGACAAAAAAATATTGCACTTTCTAGGTAGTTAATTCGTCTGTTAATCATATAAGAAAATGCTTTTACAAAACATAAAACAAATACGTTTTGGTCAATTATAATAATATTTACTTGGAAGCTTAATATGAAACCAAATGCACCATTAATTTTTCAGTCATGAAACACGTTTCGGTCAATTATAATAATATTTACTTGGAAACTTTATAGGAAACACCTTTGGATCCACCTAAACTCAATTGTTTTCTTCCTCCCTTCACGTGGTGGGTCTCCACTGTAATCAATTAAAATCAATTGATTGATGTTCACTGTAATCTCTTTTCATCTTCAGTTTTCTTCTCCCTCACTACTTTCACACGCAAACCTCTCTCACCCCTTTAGGTACCATCTTAGAAATTTCTTCTGCCACCTCTGATTTTCTTTTTAATTTGGGCGAACGACTTGTACATACCCAAAATTTACTGTAATGACAAGTTAGTACCCAAAAAGTTTTGAAACGACAAATAGATACATTCCGTCATATTCTGTTAGTGATTTTTGTTTATTAATAGTGAAAAGACTAAAATGCCCTTCAAAGTTTTAATTTTTGTTTTTTATAAATTTAAAAATTTCTAAAAAACCCCCTAGGTTTGCTAATTTAATTAAACACCCCCATATATAAAATGTTTGTTAAATGACAAAAACACCCCCACCACCCCCGTGCCAGATTCCGGCCACCATCGCCGGAATCAGGCCGGAAAACTGTATTACGACACAGATCCGTCGGATCTGTGTCGTAACGTGCCGATCTTGCCTTTTCCGGTCAGATCTGCCACGGATCTTGCCGGAAAAGGCAAGATCTGGCCGTCGAAACAGCAGCCAGATCTGGCCTTCGACGCCGCAGATGGAGTTTTGCGGCGTCGACGGCTAGATCTAGCCGTAGATCTGGCCTTTTCCGGCCAGATCAGCCACAGATCTGGACGGAAACGGCTAGATCGATGCGTTACGACACATATCCGACGGGTCTGTGTCGTAACGCAACTTTCCGGCCAGATTCCGGCGGTGGTGGCCGGAATCTGGCACTTGCCGGTGGGGGTTTTTTTGTTATTTTATAAAACTTTTATATATTGGGGTATTTAGTGAAATTTGTAAACTTAGGGGGTTTTTTGAAAATTTTAAATTTATAAAAAACTAAAATTCAAACTTTTAAGGGCATTTTAGTCTTTTCACTATTAATAAACAGTAATAAACAGAAATCACTAACAGAACATGACGGAAAGTACCTATTTGTCATTTCAAAACCTTTTAGGTACCAACTTGTCGTTACGATAAATCTTGGGTATGTATAAGTCGTTCTCCCTTTTAATTTCTATAAACTTTATGTGTGGCTGATGATATATGTTGTATTATTTAGTTATTATTATTTTATATATATTTACTATGGATTAATATTACACATTTTCATATTATAGTTAGATGATATTTTTATTTACCATAGAATTAACGTGCTATTGAAATGAGGAGTTTTTGTCACATTTCGTTACTCTGGCCAATCAAAGAATCTCACGCTTTTTCATGTCTAGACATTTGTATTGATGTTATCATTAGATACCGCTTTGGAATCGGAGAAGGCTGCTAATCAAAGCATCACATTTAGAAATATTGACTAAATATTACATTGAAAATTCAAGGCATTTCGTTTTGACCATATTGGAATTATTAAGAAATTTATTTTTGGTTTTCTTTCTATTATTTTGTTTTACAATTAAAAAAAAATAAAAAAAAATAAAATTATAACAAAAGCATCCAATAGCAAACTCTTTAGTCATTAGGGTAGGGTGTTCCATAACTATGCTCGAATACCTTAGTTACAGGCGACTGACAATTAGCTTGTAGGGTGTTTCATTTGTCTCTTATTTGATGAAAAATCATATTCAACCACCTTTATTTTACTCTTTTTCAACTAGTCTAGTGTAACGAAAATAGGTCTGTCCCTTTCAAGTTCTTATTCAATTTTTTTTTTTTTTTTCCTTGAAGAAAAATGAAGATTGGCTTTGAAGTAGGCTAGTAAGTGAAAAGTCTTATTAATTAATTTATTTTTATAATTATTAAAAATTAAAAGTCTAGATGGAGAATGAGTGAAAGAGAAAAATCATCTTCCAACAATCTTTATTTGACTCTTCTTCAACTACTCTAGTGTGAGGAATAGGACTGACAAGTCTTCTTTGAAGTAGAGGCCAGTAAGAAAAGTCTTATTAATTCATTATTTATAAGACATTAGAAATCTAGCTAGGAGGAAGAGTGAAAGAGCAATGCACTTTCCAGGTAATTAATTGGTCTGTTCGAGCATCATCTACTATATATAACAATTAATTTTCCCAAAGAAGGAGAATAGGTAACAGAGAATGGGTGTTCATCAGCTGGTTCTGGTGTTATCGCAGATCATTTTGTTACTCTTGCCACTCAAAGCATCAGCAATATCATGTCCCAGCATGTGTGGTAATGTCAGCTTTTTCTACCCCTTGGGAATTGGTGCAGGCTGCTACTTTGAAAAGGGATTTGAAGTAACTTGTGACAATTCTTCAGGCTCTGAAAAACCTTTCTTAACCAGCATCAATCTCGAAATGGCAGAAGGTGTTTCTTATGTTTCAAGCTATGTGATTCGCGTCAACTTGCCTAAAATTTCTTTGAATAATAGTAGCACAACTCGAGACATCGATCTGTCGGGAAGCCTCTTTTCATTTTCAAACGAAAGAAATAACTTCATTTCCGTTGGTTGTTATAGCAATCTGAGTCACAACCAGATGGATTCAACTTCTGCTCGATGTCAATCTTTTTGTACTTGTGATCCTTCACAAAATGCTACTGGTTGCTGCGATATGATATGTACCCTTCCTCCGAATGGTAAGTTTAATAACACTGAAAGTATATCAGAATTTTATTCAAAAAAGGTTCCCCGAAACTGCAGTTCTGCCTTCATGGTTGACCAAGAATGGCTCCAGTCAAACTACCTAACAGAACCATCGGTTTTGAGAGGGAAAGAATTTATTCCTGCCAGCCTGGAGTGGGGAAAATATAGAGGGTCGTGTGTAGAAACTTATAATTCAGGCAATTTATCTTGTAATGCGGATGATGACTGTTTAATCAAATTAAGCTCAGGCTTTATTTGTGTTTGCGAGGATCAAAAGCCGGCTAGACATCAAGCATGCAGAGGTAGATTTGATTTTTTTTTTTTTTTTTTTTTTTTTCTCGGAAGGGGAAAATTTGTAGCATGAAATAATTTTTTTTTTTTCTCTAATTGTGCAGGTAACTTGTTCTGTGACACCAAGAGCGGCTACAATTGCACTGAAGAATGTCCTCATGGTTATAATATATCTATATATTCTCAAGACAGTCAAGAAACTTGGTGTTATCCATTAAGTTCTAAGGATAAATCTCGGGTCAGATTTTTTATTATCGTAGGTACGCCGTATCTATCCTTTTTGTTTCCACAATATATGAATTTCTTTGGATATTAAATAAGATATTATTCATATTTGAAAAGAAAATAAAGCCATAGTCCGTCCATAGTAATATATTAATTCAACTAGCTACTACAATAATATATATATATATATATATATATATATATATCACAATCTGTTTCTTGATGTTAACTATATACTTATCCTTGAGTAATTTGCAGGTAGTTGTGCTGGCATTGGGTCATTTTTACTTCTCATTGGAATATGGTGGTTGTACAAATTCATAAAAAGAAGAAAAGCAATCAAGTTGAAGCAGAAATTCTTTAAAAGAAACGGTGGTTTATTACTACAACAGCAGTTGTCATCCAAGGAAGGTAAAATTGAGAAAACAAGATTGTTTACTTCAAAGGAATTAGTAAAGCCCACAGACAACTACAATGCAAATCGAATCCTAGGTCAAGGAGGCCAAGGCACAGTGTACAAGGGTATGTTAGCAGATGGAAGAATTGTAGCCATTAAAAAGTCCAAGATAGTGGATGAAAGTCAAGTTGAGGAATTCATCAATGAGGTAGTAATAATATCTCAAATTAATCATCGAAATGTGGTTCAATTACTGGGATGTTGCTTAGAGACAGAAGTTCCAATTTTGGTGTATGAATTCATTTCTAATGGAACTCTCTTTCATTATATCCATGGCGAAAATGAGGAGTTTCCAATCACATGGGAGCTACGCCTACGCATTGCCTTAGATGTTACAGATGCTCTATCATATTTGCATTCAACTGCTTCCATACCTGTATACCATCGAGATATTAAGTCAACAAACATACTCTTGGATGACAAATATCGAGCAAAAGTCTCAGACTTTGGAACTTCCAGATCTGTTACAATTGACCAAACTCATTTGACCACTCAAGTACATGGGACCTTTGGATATNTCCGGAATGTATCTAACCTTAGTCAATTTAATGTTTTTCCCATTTTCAAGCCTTAAGGTTATACTACCAATTCCTTGGACTTTGCAAGCATTATTATTTCCCATAAACACAGTTTCTAGTTCATTAGCCTCAAAGTCTTTGAATCAATTTTTATTAGGACTCATGTGGAAAGAGCAACCTGAATCTAGTACCCATTCATTAACATTATCTGATTTAGAGACAGTGAGGACCTCTGACTCTTCGATATTGGTTTTAGTGGAAGCTAGATTGCTCTCTGTATTTCCCTGCTTCTGTTTCTTAATCCAAGCAAAACAATTTTTCTTTAAGTGACCTATTTTGTTACAGAAGAAACACTTCCTAGTCTCCCCTTTTGCTTTGTGACTGTTTTTACCCTTCTTTTTATTCCTAGGGCCATTTTCAAACTGTGTATTACTACCCAACATGCTTGACTCCCATTTGCCCTTCACAAATAGATTGTGACCACTCCTTTTTTGCACTCTAAGTTCTAGTTCCCTAGCCTTTAATCCTGAGCTTATTAAATCTAGACTACGGACAATTTCGATGTATTGTAATGCATTTTTTACAACCTGATATTCTTCAGTTAACGAATTTAATAGTATCATGGCTAAACTGGAATCCCCAAGTTCCTGATCCGTACCCTTAAGCACTAGGGTCATTTTCAAGAACTTATCAAGATTCTCATCAATAGTCCTAGAACTATCCATCTTGTAAGCAAATAAAACACCTTTAAGATATGCAAGATTAGGAGCTGATTGCAAAGCACAGAGATATTTAAGCTTACCCCAGAGGCTGATTGGGGTTTCAAACCCATCGACCTTGCGCAGCACGCTGTCAGCAAGGTTCATGATGATTAAATTGTAGGCCTCTTCATCCACTTCGGCCTTCTTCTTTAGCTTCTCCTCCGGCCACTTGGTGGAATCCTCCTCCAGCGCGATAGACACTTTGTTGTGGGACAACAAAGCTTTCATCTTCTTCCTCCAACTTCCAAAATCGATTTTTCCATCATANATAGATTCGATTGATAGTGACTAATTTCAAGTAATTTTGAAATTAGTTCGTCTTTCGCTACTGGATCATTCTTTGAATAATTTTTAATTCTTCAATAGTGGCCAACCCTTTCAAAATTTATTCTATCATTTGACTGAATATCATTATTTACTGCAGTTCGTGTTTTAACTTGTAAAAGATAAGAGAAAAGTGGGAAACGAGTTTGAAGTAAAAGTTATTCAGCAAACAAAGCTGAAAAAAATCTGCAGGGTTCGTTCTTTGTTCCTCTGTTTTTGGAAGAAAACTTCCCAGAAAAATTCAGTTTATAGCAGCCCAGAAAAATTCAGTTTATAGTAGCACTTTCACACTCTTTTCCTGGTGCATTAGTGTGTATCACAAAGGTGAAAAAATTCATCCAATGAAAAGCTTAGAAAATCAGAGTGAAAAAGAACAATCTGTAAACTTGAGAAGCAATGAACTAACTGTATTATTGGCAAAATTGTGTACATTCTGTTTATATAGAGCTGCTATACAATGATAGCTTGTCATTCTATTATGATCTACTAATTGCATTGTGTATTGTTTGATCATCTTGAACACTTGTAACAGTAACTAACATGATGACTAATGATGTTAACTCTTCTAACGATTCCTGTCAAGCTTTAGTTCAAACAGAAGACGGAAGTTCCCAGCCGTTAGTTACTTGGTTAAAATCATAAGAGTAACAGATTTTACCTGTATTTTGAAACTCCTCCTTTTTCTTCTTTCAGATCTTTAGCAGCTGAACTAACATCTAACAATGTAAAATGGTTGTACATCGGAAGTGATATTGTATTCAAACTTTGATTCTTTAACAAGCTACAGCAACTTTACTTGTTTATCTTAGAGAAATTACTGGCATAATTCTAGTCCTACTTTCTCCATCGTTCTTTCCTGAAGTCAAATTATGATTTTATTAGTGTTTATTAATATTTTTACTCTATAAATAATGTAATACATACAAAATTGAGACATAAAGCTTGTATCCCATAAAAAATGATAAGTTACTTGTTGATATCGAATCATTTGTTACACTAATTCATCGTTAAGAAGATCCTGACAAATAATTTGTAAGTGTAGTGTGCATGTGGCCTTAATGATCATCATAAATAGAGGTTGTAGCCTTTCCATAGAACCTGACAGAAATATCTTGCAAAACAAGCAATATTTGAAGGTGACATTTTGAAGAGTAAATTGACAAAGAAAGATGGTCGTTATGTCACAAAAGTGAAGTTCTTAGATGAGTTTTGTAGATGTTTCAAAGTGGATCAAATTGGCTTCAACCTGAATGGCTTGTTCCAATCCCCAATAGCTAGGCTCAGATAGACACCAGGCCAGACCTAAATTAAAAGCCATGAAAAATTAATGGGCTGGGTTAATTAACCATATTGGATTTGGGGTGTAAAGTCCATAATAAATTTGCTTGAATAATTATTCTTCTAAATATGTATGTATTTTCCAACAGATATGTCGGATCTCATAGGGTTGTTGTATAGAAATACAGAAACACCAAAAAAAAAAAAACCTTGGATGATGAACCAATTTCAAAGTGACTAGTTATTTCATGGCGGACACGATTAACCTCTTTAATATTGGTACTTCCCTAATTTTCGGTCTCTTTAATTCTTTCCTCACAAATTCAAACATCTTTTCGTGATAGCAATAATGATATAACACTTAGGATTCTGGAGCATTGGTTGTAACACATAACAAATAAACCTGATAAATGGAATAACAAAAAAAGAATTAGATCATAGCTACAAATATCCCTTTCTGCAGGGATTAATTTGTGTGGCTTATAATAAACTCTTTTTTCGTCTAATGGAGGGAGATCAACTTGTCTTTTGTATAAGTGATGTTACTTTATCCTCAAGTGTTAAAGCATGTAAAGTCTTAATAAGATTTGTTAGAGTTTTTCTTGATAATGTGGCTAATAATAAGTGTAATGCAAATTCCCAATTAATGTACTGCTAATCACACGCACAAACCCACAAAAACACACACAAAAGAAACAAGATCAAACCAATCACAAGAACACCAAATTTACCGTGGTTCACCTTTCACGATGGAAAGATTACATCCATGTTGAGCTCCAAGAATTTTTGGAGACTCGCTGCACTAGGAATCAACTGTTATTACAGATTACAAAACACTCTCAAAGATTCACCCAACTATCAATCTTTAACCCAATCACTCAAATCTGAAATCTCTAGAGAATACTTGATCTAGTTTTTCTAAACCTGAAGAAAACACTATCTTCACCTAAGATTATACAGATTCTCAACCCAAAAGCTTGACTACAAACTAACAATGATAAGAGCAAAAATTGATCTGTCGTGAAAAGAGAGAGGAGCAGAAAAATAATGGGTTTCTGCGCAAAAGACTCCCTTTATATATGTTGACCTCAAGAGCTAATCCTGGCCGTTGGATCTTCTTCATTTCAGTGGCTATGATCTGTTCTCATTTGCAGTGAAACGGCTGCGTTTTGATAAGTGAAATTCTGCAGAAACATTACAAAGGTTTTGCGCTTCAGATATTAACAATAAGGTTTAGCATGTGTTAAAGCTTACTAAGAGTTGTAAATTAGAATGTTAACTCTTCCATTGACATCACTGTTAGATTTGAATATAATATTCAATTCTTACCTAAGAACATAAAACCAAATGTTAAATAAACGTGATATTAGAGTCAAAAGTTTCATGTTCGATAGAGTCTTACCAAAGTATTTGTATTTTATGTTGTATAAATTCTCTCTTTCTAGTTGGATAGGGATGCATTGTTCTTTCATAGTCTTTATTCCCCTTCTTAATTTAGACTTTTAATGTAATCTTTCATTAACTTTCTAATGTAATCTTTCAAACCAAACTTTTTATTCTTTTAATTTCAAGGGGACTGAACATGATCAATTTATAAACAGACATAATTTGATAGGATTTCACTGAAAATAAACATTACTATCATGTGAACTACAATGAAAGCTAAAACTTCATCTCCATTTATTCAATTATTTAACAAATAATTCCATAATATAAAATTGTAATTATTATTTGACTAAAATTTTAACTTAATTAATATTACGCTCACCCCTACTTAAACTTTTACAAAAAACTTAATGGCAACTTAACAATAATAAATTTGTAACAATAATGATAAATTCGTCGTACGTAGAAATATGAAGGATTTTTTTATTTTATTACTATTGTCATGACAAAAGCTCTTGTCTGAACAAAGAACTTTCCTTTTCCATAATTTAGAAATGAGGATAACCTCTCCTCCCCTAATATGAACCAAAAAGTGATTCATGAATTGTAGTAGTATATGCAGTCATAATCTAATTTTTCCTTAATTCTTTTATAAGTTTATCTTTTTTATCAGTTACTGGGACTGAACTTGATTTCAGATTTCAGAGACAGCCATCAGATAAGACTTTACTTAGATGGGAAACCCATGTGTGAAACATCAACATATATTACTGCTGCAAGAAGAACCATATGCATTTTATTGCTAAAATTAAAGGTCTTAAGGGAGGAGAAAAAAAAGGTAAGAGCTAAAATTTGTTGCTAACTACTTCCATGGGGATAATATTTCATTAAATTGTCTGTTGAATCTCCGCTATTAGTATCCATAATTAAGGAAGCTGAGAGATCAATTAATGGGATCTTCATCATCTGGGGAGTTACATATCTTGTTACTCTTGCCAAGCAATATAAGATCACCAGGATTACTCACGCCGTTTAACATTACCCTGCTATTCTACCCCATATGAACAACTTCTTTTCACATCCAATTTGATTTAACTTTTGTATTTTTAATTCCTTTAATGGGTGAAAAACCAACAGTTGGCCCACAGACACTCACCACTGCAACACCAAACACCCAAACTACAAGCCAACAAAACACTCAACACTAAATTTCACAGGAATAAATAAAATCTACCAAGTCAACAATATTTTTTCAGAATCCCAATTTTTTTTTCAAATAAAAATCACAAGGGCTCGAGTGTGGCGTTAGAAGGAGCATAGTTACGGCTTGAGCTTGGGTCAAGTCGTGACGGGCTGCCTTTTGCCGACGACCTTCCACGCGGCGATCCATGCTCGTCCTTGCTAAAATCCGGTCATGCTGCAGTGTTTTCTTTATGGTAAAGAGAGGGAAGTGAAGAAAGAGAAAAAAACAAAAGAAGAGGGGAGAGAAAGAGACGAAGAAGGAAAGAGGAAGTAGAAGGAGACAGAAGAAGAACAAAAATATATATATATCTTTTTCATAATTACCTAAAAACCCTTAATTATTCATAATTACCAAACCCTGTAGAGCAATAGACCACACACGCTCAAATACCTAAAACCCTTTTCATTTGATGTGTTGACTTTGCAAGGGCGTGGTCTCGGCATTTTTTTTTTTATTTTTTTTGTTTGGCCCAGGGGGGGGGGGGGGGTGTTTGGTGTTGTTTAATACATATAAAATAACGGGGTAGTTTATCATTTTAATTAAGTATGAATATTGTTTATATAGAATTGTTATAATTAATTAAGTAATCATATTTAAATTTATAATGTAATGTTAATTACTAAAATTCTAATTATTTAAGTATTGTGGTAAATTAGTAAATTACTAATGTTTATAATATATCGTCATAATCATTAGTAATCATTAATATTTTAATTTCTAATGTTATATTAATTATATGATCATACTATAATATATAATGTACTTTAATATGTTATAATGAATTAAGTAATCTACTATAATCTATAATTTAATTTATTAATTATTAAATTTCTAATCATTTAATTATATACTGTTGTTTATAATGAAATGTTATAATTAATTAATTTTTATCGTAATTAATAATGTAATAATAGAGTAAATTACTAATGTTTATAAATAATGTTTATAACTTCATAACTAATTATGTACTCATTTACTATGAAATGCTATAATTAAGTAAATGGTCAATACTATGTAATATAAAATGTTATATTTACATTGAGTAATTATTTAACTATAATGTAATGCTTAATAATGTTTATAATGTAATGTTTATATGGTAATGTTATATTAATTAAATTTCTAATCATTTAATTAAGTATGGGCTAATGTTTATATAGTTAATTATAATTACATGTTAATAATATAATATCATAACTCATCATCAATATGAATTATTTATATATAATGTTATAATTAATTATGTGATCATATTATAATATAATGTTATAGTGACATTAAGTAATAATATTATAGATCTTTAATGTAATATTATAATTAATTAAATTTTAATCATTTAATTAGTAATGTAATATTACTAATGTTTGTAGTAATTTTTATAATTTATAACTAATAAGTAACCTCTTTAACTATGTAATACTAATTAATTAAGTGATCATAATATAATGTATGTAAAATTTAATTTAATTTAATGATTAACTATAATGTAATATTTAATTAATTAAATTTCTAATCATTAATTAAGTATCATTTGTTTATAATGTAATGTTATAATTAATGTTTATAATTATGTCATAATCAATTAAAATCATCTAATTATGTAATATTATAATTAATTATGTACATCACTAATCACTTATAATAAAATATTTGAAATGTTAATGATAAGTAATTATACTATAATCTTTAATATAATATTATAATTATTTGTTTTATAATCAGATATTATATTAATTAAGTAATCATTTAATTATAATATAATGTTACAATTAATTATGTAATCATACTATAAATTTATAATATATGTTGTAATTATTAAATTTCTAATAATTTAATTAAGTATTATGCTAAATTACTATGTTATGTATAAATTAGTTTACTAATATTGTAATATAATGTCATAATCATTAAGTAACCATTTAATTATGTAATGCACTAATGCAGTATGTTATAATTAATTATGTCAATCATACTATAATTAATGTTTATAGTGATTAAGTAATCATACTATAATCTTTAATGTATATTTATTAATTCAATTTTTTACTCATTAATTAAGTTTGTACTAATGTTTATAATGAAATGTTATAATTGATTAAGTAATTATACATAACTTATAATGTAATGTTATAATTAATTAAATTTCTAATTATTTAATTAAGAATTACAAATATTATAACTTATAAGTCAATTAATTAAGTAGTAATCATTAAATGTAATACTATAATTAATTATACTTAAATCAATTAAGTAATGTTATAAAATTATAATTAATTAAATAATCATTTAACTATATGTAATGTTATAAACTTATAATTGATTAAGTATGATATTTAACTAGTAATTAAATTTATTATATTTATCAATTTACAAATATAATTAATTATTGCTAATTTTCTATAAATATACCTAGAACTGATATAAAGTAAATACTAATATATTTTTATTCAATCAAATATACTATTTATTCAAAATAGTTATTTTAATAACATTAAAAATTTAAAACACTTTTAATGTAACCATAATTCCAATTATTCACATAATTAATGAAAACTTAATATTAATATATTAAAGTTTTTAATATGGTAATATTTTATATGTAATTATAGATGTATTAAATATTTATTTAATTAGGTTATTCTAAAATTTAATTTTTTCTATTTTAAATTTTTTATATGTCCAATATAGAAACCCCCACTATTCACATTTCACAAATATTTCATTGCAGTCCGGTTCTAAAACAGGTTTCAAACAAGGTTCCAAAATAGGTTCCAACCCAGAATTCCAACCAGATACCCTTTTTTAGGTTCTTTTTCCAGGTTCCGATTCCTCCTCACACACAAGAACCGAAACTGAAACCGGAACCGAAACTGCACAGTGTCTGTTCTAAAAAATTGGAACCGAAACCTACCCGCCAGTGTCGGTTCCGGGTAGGTTCCGGTTCCGGTTCCGTTCTACTCCCAGGTCTGGTTTACCCTCTACCCGTGGCTCACACCTAGTAATTGACCCGTGATATTTTCAAAGTATCCTTAGGTCCCAACAAATTTAGGAAAAACCACTATCGTCCCTAGGAGGTGTGGCGTTTTTACTCTGTTACAACAGCGTAAGGTCAATTTTATCTTTTCATATGAGTAAAACCACGTCCCCGTTATTTTGCAGTTACATATTTGAATATAAATATATATGAATATAATGAATAATACACTTGAATATAATGAGATTCGAGAGCTTGAATTTTTCAACTCTGTGGATTATTTATACCTTCAATGAGACTCTGAGCAATATAAGAATACTCGTAGTGCTCGTAACATTTATACATTTGGTTAAAATCACGATAATGATTAGGCAAAATCATAAAAATATTTTAAATATTGTCAAATTAATTGTGAAAAATTTCTTGATAATTAATTCAATATTACATGTTAAAAATTTAAAATTTAAATATTTTTATTTTTATTTTTTCTTAAATTTTTCACCATATTAAAGTAAAAAAAAAAAATTATTTTGCATGTTTACATTAAATTTGTGGGTTTCATTACATTGTCACCCTAAGGTTTGACACTTCCCTTGATTTTGAAAATTAATGCTATGATTCTCAAATATCATTCCTGTCTGTCAAATGTAACAATTCAATAGATAGAAGTTATATTTTGAATAAATTAATACTAAGGATACAAGTAAAAAAGCATATTACATAACTCTCACAGGTTTGATCTAGAATACATAACATAGTTAGATGACAAGATCAATATCTATAGAAAAAAGTGATATTGTCAAAAACTTATCTAGTATTCAAAGATGAAGCAATTTTAAAGTGAGCAGTTGTCTCATCATCAAGATAATCAATCTCTTATAGTTTTCTTGCACAACAAAGCACCCTGTTAATCAATCTCAACCACAACCACCACAACCCACAAGTGATTTCATCCATAGTAAAGAAGATAAATGCTTCTATAAACTCTGTACTTCATTTAATTTTTTTCTTTTAAAACATAACCTCTTATGACTTTAACTCACATGATTTGGCCCAATTATCATTCTTTTATCTCAAAACACAATTCAGGGTTTTTAAAACAATAGCTTAAAGAAATTAAAACTTAAGAAAATGAAAACAATCTTTACAAATAATTGACCAAATTATAGAAGTCAAGTCTTTCCCACATCACAATGGATTAGTTGTATCCCTGTAAGATTTTTTATTTTAAACATAAGCTTAGAAGAATATTTTTGAGGGATTTTGAGGAAAAATAAATATATAGCTTAAATTTAAAAAAAGAAATTACATCTTAAATTGTCGAACACTTTATATATCTCCTTGTAGAACATTTTTTTATTTAAAAAAAAAGAAGACAACTTTATTTAATATTTAATTTTAGCAATGCAGATTTGAATAAGAATATAAACAATTAAGTTTTATATACTTATTTGGGGTGTAAAAAATGTTTATAGAAAGAGATTTTAAAGGTAAATTTAATAATTTAATTCTTAGAAATGGGCTTCGATCTATTGACAGTGGAGGCCAATAGACCACTCTTTGCTTAATTATTTGTCCACTAACAATGGATGGGCTTAAAACTACAAAATAAATGCTGGGCCTAGAAACCCAAAACTAGAAAACAATATTACATAAAAATAATTACAATTACTTTTATGAATTTTTTATAAAAAATTTAAATGTTATTTTTTTTTAACTTTTATAGCTAATGTAATGTCCTCCGTGATCAAGGATTTGGTTTTCATTAAAGTTGTCCGTGGCCTTTTCCATTCCTCTAAAGTACAATTATATTATAAGTAATTTATTGAATTTTATTATATTTAAAATATTACTTTTAAATTTTGTAACTGATAATGTAGTATTTATTATGTAACTGTTATATTGGAATTTTAAAAACTAAACTGATGTAAGCCTATTAAATTGTTAATGGTGCTCAATGACTAAATTTACAAGAATATGAAAAAATTTCATTCCCATAAAGTATAGAATACAATTTTGATTTCTCTATATTTAAATTAGATTGGATTTATAGGGTATCAAAATGGATTAGGTTAGCTTCAGCCTAATTGTTCCAAGCCCAAATATCTCAGCTCAATAACATTTTCTTAAAGGATTGACAATTTTCCCCGAGTGGAAGGGTATCCATGAGTCCATGCCGTTTAGCAATGGGATTTTAAAAAAATTTCCAGCAAAATGGGGATGAAAACAGTCCCCAAATTACTTTAGCCTTGAGATGGGATTTCTATTCCCTCTCTACCCAATCTCCAATCTTCGAATATTAATTTATAAAATAAATTCTTTTAATTTTGTATTAAACAAATTATTTAAAGAGTCTTACTCAATATTACAATTTTTTTTGGGGGGGGGGTGGGGGGGGGGGGGTGGGAATTGACAGTTTTAGTGTAATAGCCATCGACATTCTGACTTTGGATTAAACAATATTAATTATGATTACATTTTCTCATTATAATATTATATTCTCATAAAAGCTTTTCATAATTACACTATTAATTATATCCTTAGTTGATATTCCATTCAAAACTAATCAATATCTATTGGACAAAAAGCTCCACAGGTTCCAGAAGGACATTGATGTTATTAAACATTAATGTAGGCTAGAGTAATTTCTAAGAAGGACATGATGTTAATAATGTATGGTTTTATATATATAATATATATATAATATATAATATAATATATATGCATGGAATCTAAAACCATATTTTCATTAAACTATTTGAATTGAAAACTTGAAAAGTTCAAACCTCGGTTCATTGGTTTCTACTTGTATGCTTATAAATCAAATTAGTATTGCCTGGATTGACTCCTATATTATTTATTCATATTATTATAGGAATCTGATTGATCAACTAACAAAATAAATAATAAATTATTTTTTATTATTCGGGGATAAGATCCCCACAAGGATCCCCGTCCCATCCATTATTGTTAATTCAAGGATAGGAAAGAGCAAATCTCCTTCCGAGGTGGTCCCCCCCTCCTCTTTTTTCCCATATATATATTGGATGAAAAACTCCACGGGTTCCTAAATTTGTAGGTTGAATGAATTTTCGGAAGGACGTTGTGTTACTTAATATTAATGTATTTTTAACGACAATATATATATATATATTTTTGAATTGAAACTTCCAATTCAAACCCTAGTTTTCATTGGTTTCTACTTAGTATAGCTTATAATCAAGTTAGTATTGTTTGCATTGACTGACTCACTACATTAGTTATTCATATAATTCTAGGAATCTGGTTGACCATCTAAACAAATTCGAAGTTCGATCAGCTGTAGCACCAAGACTGGTTTTTCGAAGGAGGTTTGAACTTTCTTAGCAATTAAACAATGCATTTTGATTATCACTGTGACATAGAGGAGACTTAGAGCTGGCTCTTTCAAGTCTTTTTTACTATTTCTTTTAGGGAGAACGACATTTTCCCACCAGTTTTGAAAACGACACTTTTCCACCCACAAGTTTCAAATTGACAATTTCCCACCCTTCGTTAGATTCTGTTAGTGTTTCAGTATATTTGACTGAAAATAAAATACCCTTAAATAGTTTATTTCTTAATTAGTTTATTATAAATTAAAATTAGTTAATTCAAAGTCTTTATTCATTATTTATTAGTCCAAGTATAAAGATACATTTTTTCTTTATTATTTAATTAATTAAGATATTAATTTTTTATGTTAATTAGTAAAATGAAAACTTATAAATAATAGTGATATGAATATTGATGGCATTATAAATAATATTAAGATTGTTTTAATTTTAAACAATCTTATAGTATTACTCCTAACTTTTTAGGTGAGGTAACTATTTTTTCTTTTTTTAATTTTTAATATTGACTTTTTGGCTATTAAAAAATAATAAAAAATTTATAATAAAATATTTAAGGTTTTTTTATCTTTTTAGTAAAATATTAACGAAAAATATAATAGAACCTAACAAAAACTGGGAAAGCATTATTTTGAACTTGATGGATGGTAAAGTATTGTTTGCCAAACCTTGGGTGGGAACATGTCTATCTCCCTTTCTTTAGTTCAACTCTTTCCCTCAACTATACACTAATGCTTAGTAACATCGGTATCCTTCCTGGAATTGCTCTAACCTACATTCGGAACCCGTGGAACTTTTTGTCCAAATCTATAATTTAATAAAAGTTCCTAGAAATGCTAAATGTTTTCTCGATTGGACCTAGACCCTTTACAATTAAGGCTAATGAATAAAACAAGCTTGTCCAAATCAACCAATCAGGTGTTTGACAAAATTAAAAGCAAGTGTCACAAAAAAGCAAGTAGGTGACAGATTCTTCAATTAAAAAAAAAATAAAAAAACATGCAGACAATATTTTTAATTAACATCATTGTCCTACTAGGAACTTGCTTTCAGCCTAGGATTCAAGAACCCATGAAGCTTTCATCCAATATTTAATATAGTAATATTCAAGAAAGGTTTTTACAAAATTGAAAAGTCATTTTTACTAATTGTTTTTAGTTCAACTCTACCTATCTATCTATCTATCTATCTATATAAAATCAGTCCTTGAAAGGTATTTCCCTTTATTAATGTTGTTTTTCTTTGTCTTTTTAATATAGCTCCCCAGTCCCCCCGTCGAGATTCACCAATAAAATAAAGAAAAGTCTTTATAATTGAACATTAATGTTCATAACATCATTGTCCTTCCAGGAACTTGCTTTCAGCCTAGAATTCCAAGAACCCGGGAAGCTTTTCATCCAAATATTTAATAAGTAATAATTCAGAAAGGGTTTACAAAAATGCCTCCTCAACCTTAAAGGTTCGTGTTGAAGGGAGTGTGGGTACGAAAGCATTTCAAAGAACGTTTGATGCCGAGTTTGATCATAGGCGGCAAAATGGCCGTTACAATAGTTTAACAATTGGTGAGTGACATTGAAGACAAGGAGTGATTGGTACAGTAAAACAAAATGGGGGGAGGGGAATGAGCAAAATCGTGAACGATCGACAGAGCGTACCGGGTATTTTTGATCTGGTGAATGGAAATTAGGGTGAGTCAATGATCTCTATCCAAACCACCACGTCTGTGGTCTGTAAATTAGCGATTCCTCTTCCTCGCCTGTTTGATCAAGTGCGAAAACTCTCGCCTAATCGCTACACAACAACCCGTGCGAAAGAGACGGATGTGCGGTCACAACAACCAGTAGATCTCACACAAGTTCAAATATCAGACGTGGCCACTAACTTTTTCACAAGATTAACCATCAATTGGACGTAGAAGGATATATCAGTCACCCATTATAATAATCTAGTCTCCCAGGGGTAAAGACATTAACTACGCCCCAGTATAACTCCTTTTGAAGGCGATTCATGCTATCAGGTCTAACTTAAGCACTCTTGTCAAAAGTGGATGACTATAACTGAAAGCTGGTCAAATCAATACACTATATCTCCAATTACTATAACTTAAAAGCAAACACAAATGCATACACATCCATACTGGCGTTGGTACAATAACAGAAATGTTGCTCATTGAGCTCGGTCTGGTGAGGCGGCGGCAAGAGTAGTGTATTGCAACGGCGTGGGTAATATATATACAAGTGACTTGCCCCAAACTATTGTTTTTGTTGGTCTAACATACCGTGGCTCCTTGATACATACGTGATCACATACAAGTGCCGTGTCACGACAAAACATAACTCTCTGGTGGGGCCTTAGCGCTGCACTACACCACCGGGGGCGGAGGTCGGACTACACCCCTGAAAACTAATACATGCCAGGCACATCTCAAGATATATAGAGCCACACATCAACACTTGGGTGACATGTGCTGAACCACCAATGCTCCCGACCCACAAGTAAGAAACCAATAGAAATATGGTAGTCAAGAACAAGTCCAAGCCGGCATTACATGGGGGAACCGAAAGGGACGCAACATGATACATATCCGACTTTACCGGACATTCAAGAGATCTCACGGAAGCAACAGAAACATAACAAAGTAGCGCGTCCCTAAATGAAAAATCAATAAAAGAAGAACACAGGAAACAACAGAATTCAAGTGTCAGTGCTAGGTCGTTACAAACGGTGGTCAGGGGCCACACCTACACCGTGTTTTTGAGGGTCGGGCGTACTGCAAGTTTGGAAAGGGTTTGTGTGGACGCAAGGACATTTTAAAGAGCGGAACAAATATTCAGCTTTTACAGGTTATTTGGTGTGCGGGCGCTTCGACATACTCTATAGCCAGGATGACACTGTTGTCTCTTGGGATATTTCCCGGGTGTGGTGCTCGTGAGCGTGGGTGAGGGGCGACTCACCGCCAGGGAGTAGAAGACTGATATGAAGGGTACGGTGTGTTCGCGTATGCCGCGGGGGGTGGGGTGCGGCTGAAGGCTGTCAAAGGCGTGACAGTGTCACAGGTAAACGATCGGCAACAGGTGGTGAAAACTGGTTAGTGGCTTGAGGGTGCCCTTGGTCTGCGTCGAAGGGCAGGTGGGAAGGGATGTGTCTAAAACGCGCGCAAAGGAGAGCGGGGGGGTGGTGGGAGACTAACCGAGTCACGGACAAATCAGAAAGTCACGGGAAGGTACGAGGTGGACCGGACCAGTAAGGGAGCAGAAAGGGAGTACTGGGCGAAGCGCCACCAGGGACAGACCTCAGAAAAGGGGTGCACAGCGACTCAACACGCAGCAGTACAACACTAAAGGGGATACACAACGGAACGCGCGCCAGTCAAAGTCGCGGAGGACCAAAGCAGTCAGGACACTGGAGGCCAGGAATAGAGGAGGATACCCAGCAAACATTACAGGCACACCCGAGCTCGTGAGAGGCGGACATAGAGATGTAAAAGAATGGAGATAGGGTAAGGCCGGGAGCTAGACAAACTCTCATACGCACCACACGCGCTATGGAAGCGGCGGGCAGCTGGGGTGGACAGGAAGAATACCTCCGACACGAACAGAAACGGGGACAAGGGGGGAGAAGTCCTGAAAAGCCCACAGAATATGTCTATACGGCTTATTTAGCTCTAAAGCTACATTAGGTATGAAAGGGGTAGCGTATACACCAGCTGACACTGTTGCGGCAGCTTACAGCTATCCGGTGCGGGGTTACAATGCGACCAGGAGCCCAAGGAAAGAGACCGTCGAAAACCAGTTGTGATTTAAGTACGGTGTCCTAAGCCAGCCCGCGACATTCACCAAAGGAATGGCGGTCAGAACAGCGGTTATCAGTCCTACAGTTGCCATAGTTATAACCACCACATGCACGTACGCATCTTGGATTATTGAAACGCGAAGCGCGCTAGAGACAAGGAGGGCGGTGGGGCCAATACCGGCGGGACCGGACGGCGGTGTCGAAAACCAGTCCCATCAAATGCCAAAGGGTGAGTGCTGCTTAGCTGATCACCCCATAAGAACGCCGAAAATAGTATTTGGGGGCAGCATACATCAATGCCGAATCTAACACCCATCAGATATTCAGGACAGATAGGTGTAGTGAAACAGAGATAAGATCATTCAAGCAGCAGATCGTGATAGGTGTGTGTGCTGTAGAAGGATCGTTCGTGGTGCACGCTACCAGCCTTGACGGGAGACGGTGTCGTGGGACATGGCGGAAACGTTGGTCTATAACACATGACGTATATGTGCTGGCGGGAGTCAGGGCGGGCGGGTCGAGCGCGTCGTAGGTTTGAAGTTTTGTTTTGTCGAGTGGGGGGGTAAAATGAAAAGCTGTGTGTGCCTGATCGAGCGGCAGGTAGGGGGCGTGAGTGTGGGTTCGGAGGAGAGTTCGTACGCGTGAGGGACGGTTGATTGTGATGAGCTGTGGTTGTTCGTGTGTTGTCTGTGTCCAGGTAGCAGTGGTCCTATGACAATGACATCTGGTCTTGGTGGCACGGGTATGGGGTGTGGTGTGTGCAACCGGGGACTGACAGACAAAGCGACGAACGTAGGAAACCCAGGTAAGGGGGGTAGGTGGATGGGGTGGCACCGGGACTGGGCGACATCCGACCAGTGCTGCCGACAACAATGGGATCCTGGCAGGTCATGTGCACTCACTATCGGCCGGGCGACTAAGGGTGACGGGTGGGCGCAGCACAAACTCGGTAGTGCTCGTGGGGACGATCCACAGCCGGCAGACGTCAGGCCACCGAATCAGCCACACTGTAACCACTACCCAAAGACTGCACGACCACAAACACACACAAAAACAAGAACAAAAACTAGGACACCGCAGGGGGATCAATAGGGGCGCCGAGGCTGACCCAAACCAAACTACACGGTAAACAAGTCAGCATCATCTGCGGAGAGGATGTCGCATGGGCACACGTTTGGTAGGAGGGCTGCAGAGAGCAATGAAATAGGCAAGTCAATCACTGTGCAAGACCAAGGCAGGCGCGCGCCAAAGATAGGGGGATAAATAGACGGGAGCATGTGTGGTCAGTCGAGCAATTAGAAAGACGTAATTCACGTAAAGATACAGAAGAAAGAACCGGAGATACGGGATAAACACGAAAATAACAACAACCCAGCGCTAACAGGGGTTGCTAGGACGCGAGGACAATCGTCAACACAATAAGTGACGGGTGTGAGAGGGTATGTAGGAGCAAATCTTTGAAACAAACTCAGAAATAAATTGAAAAAACGGATTCGCCACACAACAGCTCCAATCTGTGAGACCAATCTCGGCAAACCTCACGGCACATATTGAGGGACATGGGGGTCACGGGCGAGAGAGGCCAACCCCAAACCGGCACTAACACGCCGCGGGGGGTGGACGGCAACTCTTACAGATCCGGGCGGGGGGCAGCCGGGACACCGGCACCTGGCCTGGGTTCAATCGCATATACGCTCCTTCGAACACACGGGTGTCGACAAGGAGGGTAGATGGGCTCCAGTGATGTGATAGTGAATAATAGGAGCGGCGGCACAAGCCGACGTGGGAAGCCAGTGACAGGAGAGAGCTTCGAGACCGGGTCGTCTGGTGAGTGACACAACATGTGAACGGAAGAGTAAGCGCGGGCAAAAGAAACGGTTAAATAGGGGGTGATGTTCAAATAGACGAATCGTCCCATGTGACCTTAGGAGTCTCAAGACAAGTGAAGAGTACTCTGGTGTCTCTCTGACGGTGTTAGGTGACACTATATATAATTAAATATATTGTGCTGTGTGGTGTGGTGGTTAGACATATCTTGGTTGTCAAATCTTTAGTATTGTGGTGTGCACACATTTGGGTTGCACCCTAGGGGCAACTGGTGTATTGAGCCTGGTTTGTGAGCGGAGTGTGTGCATAACAGTTTGTGCTGCACACCGCTTTAGAATTTGCAATCCAGCACGAGGTACATACATGAAAGTAGCAAAGATATTTTGTGGTTGTGACCTTTTTAGGACCTTTACAAGTGCCACTTTATCCTTTAAGTAGTCTTAGGGAATAAAGATGTTTTTCCCGATTGTTTTATGGCCAAACAAAAGAAGAATATTTTGATTTGGACAAACATCTTGTTGGCTGACGTGCACATAGTGTTAAGCAAGAAACCCTATATTATATAATATCATTTCTTGCGTGCTTGAATCTAACTTTTTGATATGTTTATTCTTCTTTGTACTCTAAATTTCTTTAGAATATATTTTCTCTCAAAGGTCCATAGGTTCATTCTTTTGTGTCAAAACCTCACCATATCATTCATTGTCTTGATGGTTTTGAACGTGGTTCTTTTGTGTGATGCTGGTGCGTGGCATCGGTGCTTGAAGCTTGATGATTCACAGCTGTTCTTGATTGTGCTTTCGATGTGAAGAAGGTCTAAGGAGTTCAACATGTTAAGGATTTAGAGTGTGGTACTATGTGTAAAGTTGAACAGAGATTCTTTTTACTATACTTGATCAACTTTGAACATTGTCTTATAATAGTTTAACTTAATGAATTACTTTAATCTGGTCAAGGTTCCATGGATGTAAGCTAAAAGTGGATTTTAGCCAAACTATATATAGATGGTGTGTCTTTACTTTATGCTTTGTGGATGATATGTTTAAATTTGAAATCTCCTAGTTAACTTGGTAAAAGTTTCTGCTACACTTAAAAATGGGGTAAACTTAATCCAAAGTGAGTTAAACAACTCTAACAATATAAATTGTAAAATGTGTAATATATATATGGATTAATGTTACACATTTTAATATAAGATTAGATGTATTTTATTTAACATAATATTACTGTGCTATTAAAATGAAGACTTTTTGTAAACATGGTATGCATTTTTTTGTTAATGGAATGAGGATATAATTGATCGATGTTATCACTTTTATTATAAAGTTAGAACATAAGATGTTTTTACATATTCATCTTTTTTTTTTTTTTTTTTTTTTCAAATTTAATCAAATTTGTAGAGTAACCTTATGCTATGTTTAAACATATATACTTGGTAATAAGAATAAAACTTCTAAAATACGGTCCTACCTAGATCTAACCTTGCGCAATCTACGGTTTTCATGCTATGTTTTTGCAAATAATTTTTTTCAAGGCCTGTCATTTTCATTGGAATTGTTAGAAATTCATTCTTGGTTTTTCTTTCTTCTTTATTTTTTCTTATATTATTTTGTTTTATAATTTAAAAGAAAAAAAAAAGAGATAAAGAGGAAAAAGATAATTAGGTTTAACAAAAGCATCAATATACGTCTCCTCGTGTGGATCATAACAATTCTTTAGTCACTATAGTTAGTTATACCTAAGACTCGTATGTTCGAGTTGTAGAAGAAACATCTACCACATTTAGGCAATTACTATTTGTGCAATGGGCATGTAAGATGTTCCGTAATTGTGCCTAGATCCTCAATTATGGGCTCGACATCAATTGGCTTGTAGGGTGCTCCATTTGTCCTTAGTTGATGAAAAATCATCTTCAACAATCTTTATTTGACTCTTCTTCAACCATCCAAGTTCTTATTCAATTATTTTTTTTTTCTCTTGAAGAAAAATAAGACTGACTTTGAAAGTAGGCCAGTAAGTGAAAGCATATATTATTAATTTTTATAATTATTAAATTAAAGTCTAGATGGAAATGAGTGACAAAAAAATATTGCACTTTCTAGGTAGTTAATTCGTCTGTTAATCATATAAGAAAATGCTTTACAAAACATAAAACAAATACGTTTTGGTCAATTTAAATAATTTACTTGAGCTTATATGAACCAAATGCACCATTAATTTTTCAGTCATGAAACACGTTTCGGTCAATTTAATAATATTTACTTGGAAACTTATAGGAAACACCTTTGATCCACCTAAACTCAATTGTTTTCTTCCTCCCTTCACGTGGTGGGTCTCCACTGTAATCAATTAAAATCAATTGATTGTGTTCACTGTAATCTCTTTTCATCTTCAGTTTTCTTCTCCCTCACACTTTCACACGCAAACCTCTCACCCCTTTAGGTACCATCTTAGAAATTTCTTCTGCCACCTCTGATTTTCTTTTAATTTGGGCGAACGACTTGACATACCCAAAATTTACTGTAATGACAAGTTAGTACCCAAAAAGTTTTGAAACGACAAATAGATACATTCCGTTCAATTCTGTTAGTGATTTTGTTTATTAATAGTGAAAAGACTAAAATGCCCTTCAAAGTTTTAATTTTTGTTTTTTAAAATTAAAAATTTCTAAAAAACCCCTAGGTTTGCTAATTTAATTAAACACCCCCAATATATAAAATGTTTGTTAATGACAAAAACACCCCACCACCCCCGTGCCAGATTCCGCCACCATCGCCGGAATCAGGCCGGAAAACTGTATTACGACACAGATCCGTCGATCTGTGTCAGTAACGGGCCGATCTTGCCTTTTCCGGTCAGATCTGCCACGGATCTTGCCGGAAAAAGGCAGATCTGGCCGTCGAAACAGCAGCCAGATCTGGCCTTCGACGCCGCAGATGGAGTTTTGCGGCGTCGACGGCTAATCTAGCCGTAGATCTGGCCTTTTCCGGCCAGATCAGCCACAGATCCTGGACGGAAACGGCTAGATCGATGCGTTACGACACATATCCGACGGGTCTGTGTCGTAACGCAACTTTCGCCAGATTCCGGCGGTGGTGGCCGGAATCTGGCACTTGCCGGTGGGGGTTTTTTTGTTTTTTATAAAACTTTTATATATTGGGGTATTTAGTGAAATTTGTAAACTTAGGGGGTTTTTGAAAATTTTAAATTTATAAAAAACTAAAATTCAAACTTTTAAGGGCATTTAGTCTTTTCACTATAATAACAGAATCCTAACAGAACATGACGGAAAGTACCTATTTGTCATTTCAAAACCTTTTAGGTACCACTGTCGTTACGATAATCTTTGGGTATGTATAGTCGTCTCCTTTTAATTTCTATAAACTTTATGTGTGGTGATGATATATGTTGTATTATTAGTTATTATTATTTTATATAGTTTACTATGGATTATTTACACATTTTCATATTATAGTTAGATGGTATTTTTATTTACCATAGAATTAACGTGCTATTGAAATGAGGAGTTTTGTCACATTTGTATACTCTGGCCAATCAAGAATCCACGCTTTTTCATGCCTAGACATTTGTAGTGATGTTATCATTAGATACCCTTTGGAATCGGAGAAGGACTGCTAATCAAAGCATCACATTTAGAAATATTGACTAAATATTACATGAAAATTCAAGGCTTTCGTTTACCATATTGGAATTATTAAGAAATTTATTTTGGTTTTCTTTCTATTATTTGTTTTACTATTAAAAAAAAAAAAAATAAATAAATTATAACAAAAGCATCCAATACAAACTCTTTAGTCATTAGGGTAGGGTGTTCCTAACTATGCCGAATACCTTAGTTACAGGCGACTGACAATTGCTTGTAGGTGTTTCATTTGTCTCTTATTTGATGAAAAATCATATTCAACCACTTTATTTTACTCTTTTTCAACTAGTTAGTGTAACAAAAATGGTCTGTCCTTTCAGTTCTTATTCAATTTTTTTTTTTTTTTTCCTTGAAGAAAAATGAAGATTGGCTTTGAAGTAGGCTAGTAAGTGAAAAGTCTTATTAATAATTTATTTTTATAATTATTAAAAATTAAAGTCTAGATGGAGAATGAGTAAAAGAAATCATCTTCCAACAATCTTTATTTGACTCTCTTCAACTACTCTAGTGTGAGGAATAGGACTGACAAGTCTTCTTTGAAGTAGAGGCCAGTAAGAAAAGTCTTATTAATTCATATTTATATACATTAGAAATCAGCTAGGAGGAAGATGAAAGAGCAATGCACTTTCCAGGTAATTAATTGGTCTGTTCGAGCATCATCTACTATATAAACAATTAATTTTCCCAAAGAAGGAGAATAGGTAACAGAGAAGGGGTGTTCATCAGCTGGTTCTGGTGTTATCGCAGATCATTTTGTTACTCTTGCCACTCAAACCATCAGCAATATCATGTCCCAGCATGTGTGGTATGTCAGCTTTTTCTACCCTTGGGAATTGGTGCAGGCTGCTACTTTGAAAAGGGATTTGAAGTAACTTGTGACATTCTTCAGGCTCTGAAAAACCTTTCTTAACCACATCAATCTCGAAATGGCAGAAGGTGTTTCTTATGTTTCAGCTATGTGATTCGCGTCAACTTGCCTAAAATTTCTTTGAATAATGTAGCACAACTCGAGACTCGATCTGTCGGGAAGCCCTTTTCATTTTCAAACGAAAGAAATAACTTCATTTCCGTTGGTTGTTATAGCATCTGAGTCACAACCAGATGGATTCAACTTCTGCTCGATGTCAATCTTTTTGTACTTGTGATCCTCACAAAATGCTACTGGTTGCTGCGATATGAATGTACCCTTCCTCCGAATGGTAAGTTTAATAACACTGAAAGTATATCAGAATTTTATTCAAAAAATTCCCCGAAACTGCAGTTCTGCCTTCATGGTTGACCAGAATGGCTCCGTCAAACTACCTAACAGAACCATCGGTTTTGAGAGGGAAGAATTTATTCCTGCCAGCCTGGAGTGGGGAAAATATAGAGGGTCGTGTGTAGAAACTTATAATTCAGGCAATTTATCTTGTAATGCGGATGATGACTGTTTAATCAAATTAAGCTCAGGCTTTATTTGTGTTTGCGAGGATCAAAAGCCGGCTGACATCAAGCATGCAGAGGTAGATTTGATTTTTTTTTTTTTTTTTTCTCGGAAGGGGAAAATTTGTAGCATGAAATAATTTTTTTTTTTTCTCTAATTGTGCAGGTAACTTGTTCTGTGACACCAAAGCGGCTACAATTGCACTGAAGAATGTCCTCATGGTTATAATATATCTATATATTCTCAAGACAGTCAAGAAACTTGGTGTTATCCATTAAGTTCTAGGATAAATCTCGGGTCAGATTTTTATTATCGTAGGTACGCCGTATCATCCTTTTTGTTTCCACAATATATGAATTCTTTGATATTAAATAAGATATTATTCATATTGAAAAGAAAATAAAGCCATAGTCCGTCCATAGTAATATATTAATTCAACTAGCTACTACAATAATATATATATATGATATATATATATATATATCACAATCTGTTTCTTGATGTTACTATATACTTATCCTTGAGTAATTTGCAGGTAGTTGTGCTGGCATTGGGTCATTTTTACTTCCAGGAATATGGTGGTTGTACAAATTCATAAAAAGAAGAAAAGCAATCAAGTTGAAGCAGAAATTCTTTAAAAGAAACGGTGGTTTATTACTACAACAGCAGTTGTCATCCAAGGAAGGTAAAATTGAGAAAACAGATGTTTACTTCAAAGGAATTAGTAAAGGCCACAGACAACTACAATGCAAATCGAATCCTAGGTCAGGAGGCCAAGGCACAGTTGACAAGGGATGTTAGCAGAGGAAGAATTGTAGCCATTAAAAAGTCCAAGATAGTGGATGAAAGTCAAGTTGAGAATTCATCAATGAGGTAGTAATAATATCTCAAATTAATCATCGAAATGTGGTTCAATTACTGGGATGTTGCTTAGAGACAGAAGTTCCAATTTTGGTGTATGAATTCATTTCTAATGGAACTCTCTTTCATTATATCCATGGCGAAAATGAGGAGTTTCCAATCACATGGGAGCTACGCCACGCATTGCCTTAGATGTTACAGATGCTCTATCATATTTGCATTCAACTGCTTCCATACCTGTATCCATCGAGATATTAAGTCAACAAACATACTCTTGGATGACAATATCGAGCAAAAGTCTCAGACTTTGGAACTTCCAGATCTGTTACAATTGACCAAACTCATTTGACCACTCAAGTACATGGGACCTTTGGATATATAGATCCAGAGTATTTTCAATCAAGTCAATTTACTGACAAAGTGATGTTTATAGTTTTGGAGTTGTTCTTGCTGAACTCTTAACGGACAAAGCCAATCTTTCAACTGAATTTGTTGAAGATAGAAGTTTAGCTTCATATTTTCTTCGTGCAATGAAAGAGAATCGACTATTTGATACCCTTGATGCTCGAGTTTTGAAAGAGGGTGAAAAAGAAGAGATTATGACTATTGCTAATCTCACCAAAAGATGTTTGAATCTAAATGGAAAGAAGAGACCAACAATGAGAGAAGTAGCAATTGAATTAGCTGGGAATATCAGAGCACTGAATGGAGCTTTACTTGAGCAACAAAAATATGAAGAGATTGATTTGGTTGATAGTGAGATAATTGATCACTATGCAACTAGTTCATCTTTGAGTACTGGATTGTTTTCTAATCATGTCACTTTAGATGTTCATCCTCTGATTTTAGACATGCATTAAACGGGGAGAATACTTGTTTATTTTGTATTTCTTTCAATAAATAAATTTTTGATGTTTTTAAACTAATAAAGTTGTTTGATCATTGGAATACTGAATTTTATGTAATGCGATGTTGATCAATTATAAGTATTACTTAAATTGTACGAGTAAATTTAATATCTTCCAATACCATAGCCAGTAATCCATTGATCATATGCAAGGAAATAAGCGGCTTGGGTTTTTAGTTTTCACTTTCATTTTGTCCAACTCAATGAAGTCTTACGTCTCCACCTATATGTTTCTTCTACAATATCTCTTTCTTTTTCGGAAGCTAATCTTGATGTGTGTGGGACGGTGGTAGATTTTGTTTTGACTATTTTGGCTACCTCAATGGAAGGTCGATTTCAGTCCTATCTAATTTCGGGCTTTAATTCGGACTCAACATAGCATATTCTTTTATTACCCATACACAATATAATGCTCTTTGTCAATCTCTTCAAGATTTTGTATTCATGGACCGCGAAGGTTTTGGTTTTCGTTGGAAGTAATCCAAGAGAATGTCCCTGTTGTTAGAAGTTTGCTTGTCGGAAGAATCATACCGGCCTTGTAAAACATAAGCCTTGAGAATGTGGAACCTCTTAGATGCTAACGTTTTGATCTCTGGCGGGCTTCTTCTGGTGTTAATTCTTCTAAAACAGTTGTTAATAATGTTCCACTTGGAAAGTGATTCCTTCATGTTGTAAAGCTATTTTTGATTTTGGTAATCCTTATCACTCTAGTAATTGATCCTAAAATTTATGCATCTCCTATTTCAACTTATATAATGGTAATTCCGCCGTAGTCTTGGTCGACTATTCCAATCATTCGCCTCTGGATTCAATGTTCCTCCTGCTTTTGAGAACTTCTCATGCACAATAAAAATTAATTCATTGAAAATTCATTCCAGGACTGAAGCCAGTTGAGACGCCTCGGAAGCATACAATCTGTCTATACACGGGAAATTTCCCAACTTTAAGATGTTTTTGAAACTAAGCTTTGGTGGTTTTCTCATTCATTGTAGCTGCTATTTATACAGAGAGTTGGTATGCAAACCAAGTCCAAGTAACTGAGTTCGTTACTAACGTTAACTTAACGGAGTAATTAAAAACTAATGGATAGTTAACGAAACTTAGTAACTAAAGCCTAAACACTTCACATCTACTAACTTTAACTAGTTTTAACAATCATGAAACACAATTACAACAATGATTGTCAAATTGCGTATCATATCATATATCAAAACTTAATTTTTCGAATCATGTATCACGTATCGTATTAAACCGAATGATATGCATTTAAAAAAAAATATATATATATATATATAAAATAATAAAATTTTCTAAAAATTAATATTATCTGCAAACTTAATTAATAAATTTTTTGATACTATTGGTTTTACATAATAAAAATTAATCATAAAATTAAGAATCTATATTATTTCCTCTTAATTATTCTATCATTTTCAAGATCAATGTCAATATCTATATCTTCACTTATGTTATCATTATCATGTAAAATAGGCAACACATCTTCCTCTTCACTTTCTCTATGCAAGATATGTAAATTTGGGCGGGTTCTAGTAAACTGGCTTGGGTGACCCAGATCTGACCCGAAATTTTTTTTGGGCCTTTGACCCAAATTAGTAAAGTCATATCCATATTTTTAAGGATATGAACTGATACAGATCATATCGTATAATACATATCAACGTATCAAAAGGTTATGATGCACTCTCTGATACGTATCGTTGGCGACACCAATCAAATCGTATTGTAGAATATGTATCGCGTATCGTAGTGAATGATTTTTATATTAATTTATCTAATCATACTTTGATACGTTATTTTGTAATGAAATACTTTGCATATAATATTTGTTAGTATGGTATTATTCTTTTTAAATATATTTATTCTTTTTTTTTTTTCATATTTTTGTCTTTGACCCTAAGTTTTCATAATCATTGAAATCCTTTGTTTTATTTCAAATATTTGTTTGTTTAATAAAAATATAATATTAAACCCATGGAAAAAGTAATCTCACAACGTGATAAATTTAAATATAAATAAGAAAAAAAAAGTTTCAAATTTGAAATTACCAAATTAAGGAAAATGTACAAATAGAAAACCAAATTAAGTCTGAAATCCAGAAAAATAAACCTATAATTAAAGCTTAGAAGGTTATCTCCGGTATAATGTGTATTTAACAATGGGAAAATATTAATCAATAGAATGGGCTAAAAATTACTTCCATTACAATTATATTACTGGATAAAATCGTATCAGATTAATGGGCCTGGCCCAAATTTTGAAAGAGCAATATAGAAGCCTCCTAGTGGGCTTCCTTAAAGTTGACATTTCGTACTTTATATATAAAGAATTTCAATTGCTCTTGCAAGTGCTAATATAATTACTTAAAGCAGACAAAGGAGGAGATGAAGTAGAAGGGGAGCAAGATAATGAAAGGTACTTTCTAGTATAATTGATTAATTGCCATTTTATTTATTTTATAATATACAGATAATTATTATTGTGTGGAGACAACTTTCTTAAGATGAGAATTTGAAAAATTATAACTTATTAACTATCCCAAGTTTGGATTAGATTGTTTAATGATTACATAAAAGTTATTTTTATATAAAATATTACTATAAAGAAGTTTTATTATAGGTAGATTGTTAGATCACTCTAAATGGTAAAAGAGTTAGTGATCCTTAGAATGATTTGATACCTACAATAAAAAAATATTTATATATCTTTTATTAAAGATATCATATGAGTTTTATTTAAATATTTTATCCCTAACATTATGTACTTATAATTTTTATTTTTATTTAAAAATTAAAACATTAACCCTCTAAATAAAAGAGAAATGCAC
Source organism: Pistacia vera (assembly GCF_008641045.1). NCBI lineage: Eukaryota > Viridiplantae > Streptophyta > Magnoliopsida > Sapindales > Anacardiaceae > Pistacia > Pistacia vera. The sequence goes on along the minus strand of NW_022196279.1, from coordinate 217,894 downwards.
TTTAATTGCATACTGAAGTGTTGGGCCGACTCATGGTTTACACCCAAACTCAAAAACAAAAGCCCATATATGAAATATCTAAACAAAAAGGAAGTGGAGAGAGCTGACGATAGCCAACAAAGAAAAAACGAAATTAAAAAAAGAAAAAAATGAGAGAGAGTTGGGGTTTGATTTTTAACTTGAATATCGGATGGTTACATAAACTCTATTTTATGTTGAGAATGAGAAAAATTGAATTGTTTTTCAATAATAAGTCTCTAACTTTAAGAACTCTGAACAGCAACTCCTTGGCATTTCAACTTAGATCTTCTTTCATTGACAATGTCATATTATACTGAATTTTTTTATGAAATAATTGGCATTTAAAGGGTGTGTTTGTTTTTCCCACTTAAATATTAAATCTAATCAGAATTAGAGTTTTGACTGTTTGTTTTTTTAAGATGGTTATAGACGACGATAAGTATGTAGTATTGTTGAAGGAAAGGGCGGTCATAATTTTGAAGTATATAATGTATCTGATTATTGAGCTGAGGCCATAGCTGAATGAATGAGAGAAACAGCAGCACAAACAAACTATCAAATAAATTATAATAAGCTTCACTTCATTCCTAATGTAATAGCCAATACAATAGTTGATAAGGTTGTCATGATTACTCTAACAATAATACTAGTTGTACAAACAAATCTTACAAAGATTTGTATACAAACTAATGTGGCAACAAAATGAATGGAAAAATTAATATAAAAAGTCAAACTTATGGTATTTCTTTTTCTATTCAGTTTGTATAAAAATTTTGTAAGATTTGTTTGTACATGTAGCATTACTTTTACTCTAACTCAGCTCAACAACTTAGCGTTTAACTTAGCAGTTAGTAGGTTAACGGAGTTTGTTAAAGTTCAAATATGAAAAGCTTTTGTAATTCCTGAATCCCATATGCCCGGTGGAGCATTTCCAGGAAGCTCAGCTCATCAAGAAGAGCTAAGAAAAGCTTTCAGCCCAGCCAAGCAAAGTACCTTCTTCATTAGCAATTAAACCAAAACTTCCCATGTCACCTGTTGAGGAGAACAGAAGCTAGACTTAGTAGAAGACGTCGGTTGAGAAATAAATTAACTGGAAAATATATTATTTACTTAATTGTCATTCTTGCATCAAACTAAAAATAAATAAACACATGGGTAGGAATCTATTTAAATATTCCGGGGTATATATTTTAAAAAAATATAAGGTTAAATATGATAGTAATTAAAAATTTAAGGGACAATTAATATTCTGTCAGGACAATTGAAATGATATAATCATATGACTGATATGAGGGACTTTAGGGATATTATCTAACCGTAAAAATTTATATGAAGAAAATATAGCGTTGTCGGTATCAGGTGCTACGCAGAATTAGGTGTTTCCTTCCTTGGTGGCTAACGGCCATATGACTCTGCTTAATCTCTTGATTTTTTAATTTCACAGATGAGACTGCCAAGTTGAATTTGTTCTCAAGGATCGCAAAATTAGGATTGAAATTGGGTTGAGATTGGGTGAAACTTGTATACTTGGTTGTGTGAAACTTTCTTCTTCATTGTTCTTCTTCTATATTGTCAATTGTTTGTAATGTTGGGATCCTTGGTTATGGTCTGTGCACCAAGTGTTCGAAAAATTTCCTCAGTTGGATTTTTGTAACATTTTGAGGCAAGGAACACACACAGGTATCAATTTCCATGGATATTCAACGATGTTGATTTTGATATTTTCTCTATTCCCATATTCTATTTATTTTTATCTCTGCTTCTCCTCCACTATGACTTGGGAAATGAGCTTTTGGGACTTCAACGTCTATTACAATTGAGCAAACTCACTTGACTACGCAAGTACTTGGAACCTTTGGGTATCTCAGATCCAGATCTCTTTCGATCAAGTCAATTCACTGATAAAAGTGTTGTTTATAGCTTGGAGTTTTCTTGCTGAGCTCTTAATTGGACAAAAACCTATGCGTTGAATCGACTCTGAAGATGAAGAAAGAAGTTCAGCAGCATATTTTCTGTGTGCAATGAAAGGGAATCGTTTATTTGAAATTCTCCATACACGAGTTCTAAAAGAAGGTGAGGAAGAAGAGATTATTGCAGTTGCTAATCTGACAAGAAGATGTTTGAACTTAAATGTGAGGAAGAGGGCTATAATGAGAGCAGTAACAAGTGAATTAGGTGGGATTAAAGCATTGAATGGGGCTTCAGTTATGCAACAAAGCGATAGATTCGATTGATAGTGACTAATTTCAAGTAATTTTGAAATTAGTTCGTCTTTCGCTACTGGATCATTCTTTGAATTATTTTTAATTCTTCAATAGTGGCCAACCCTTTCAAAATTTATTCTATCATTTGACTGAATATCATTATTTACTGCAGTTCGTGTTTTAACTTGTAAAAGATAAGAGAAAAGTAGGAAATGAGTTTGAAGTAAAAGTTATTCAGCAAACAAAGCTGAAAAGAATCTGCAGGGTTCGTTTTTTGTTCCTCTGTTTTTAGAAGAAAACTTCCCAGAAAAGTTTATAGCAGCACTTTCATACTCTTTTCCTGGTGCATTAGTGTATATCACAAAGGTGAAAAAATTCATCCAATGAAAAGCTTAGAAAATCAGAGAGAAAAAGAACAATCTGTAAACTTGAGAAGCAATGAACTAACTGTATTATTGGCAAAATGGTGTACATTCTGTTTATATAGAGCTGCTATACAATGATAGTTTATCAATCTGTTATGATCTACTCATCGCATTGTGTATTGTTTGATCATCTCGAACACCTGGGTTTTCATTTTGCAACTGTTTGAATAATCTCCAACACTTGTAACAGTAACTAACATGATGACTAATGACGTTAACTCTTCTAAGGTTCTCTCTAAAGCTTTAGTTCAAACAGAAATCCGAAATTCCCAGCTGTTAGTTACTTGGTTAACATCATAAGAATAACAGATGTTACCTGTTTTTTGAAACTTCCTCCTCTTCTTCTTCTTTCAGGTCTTTAGCAATTGAACTAACATCCAACAATGTGAAATGGTTGTACATCGGAAGCGACAATGTATTCAAACTTGAAAGAAATGGCCATAAATTCAAACTTTGATTCTTTAACAAGCTGTAACAACTTTACTTGTTTGTCTTAGAGAAATTACTGGCATAATTCCAGTCCTACTTTCTCCACTGTTCTTTCTTGAAGTCAAATTATGATTTTATTAGTGTTTATTAATATTTTTACTCTACAAATAATGTTATACTTACAAAATTGAGACATAAAGCTTGTATCCCATAAAAAATGATAAGTTACTTGTTGATATTGAATCATTTGTTATACCAATTCATCGTTAATTTGTAAGTGTAGTGTGCATGTGGCCTTAATGATCGTCATACATAGAGGCTTCAACCTAAATGGCTTGTTCCAATCCCCAATAGCTAGGCTCAATTAGACACTAGGCCAGACCTAAATTAAAAGCTATGAAAAATTAATGGGCTGGGCTCATTAACCATATTGGATTTGGGGTGTAAAGTCCATAATAAATTTTCTTAAATAATTATTCTTATAAATATGTACGTATTTTCCAACCGACATGCTTGATCTCATAGGGTCATTATATAGAAATACAGAAACATGAAAAAAAAAACCTTGGATGATGACCCAATTTTCAAAGTGACTAGTAATTTCATGGCCGACATGATTAACCTCTTTAATTTTCGGTCTCTTTAATTCTTTTTTTACAAATTCAAACATCTTTTGGTGATAGCCATAATGAGATATAACACCTGGGATTCTGGAGCATTAGTTGTAACACAGAACAAATAAACCTGATGAATGGAATAATAAAAAAAGAATTAGATCATAACTACAAATATCCCTTTCTGCAGGGATTAATTTGTGTGGCTTATAAAAAAAACTCTTCTTTTATCTAATGGAGGAAGATCAACTTGTCTTTTGTATAAGTGGTGTTACTTTATGCTCAAGTTTTAAAGCATGTAAAGTCTTATTAAGATTTGTAAGAATTTTTCTTGATAATGCAGCTAATAATGAGGATTAGCATGTGTTAAAGCTTATTAGGAGTTGTAAATTAGAATCTTAACTCTTTCATTCACATCACTGTTAGATTTAAATATAATATTGAATTCTTATCTAATAAGTAATAACATAAAACCAAATGTTAAATAAACATGATATTAGAGTCAAAAGTTTCATGTTCGAATCGATTCTTACCAAAATATCCATATTTTATGTTTTATAAATTCTCTCTTTCTAGTTGGATAGGGATGCATTGTTCTTTTATTGTCTTTATTCCCCTTCTTAATTTAGACTTTTAACTTAATCTTTCATTAACTTTCTAATTTAATCTTTCTAACCAAACTTTTTATTCTTTTAATTTCAAGGGGACTGAATATGATCAATTTATAAACAAACATAGTCTGATAGGATTTCACTGAACATAAAAATTACTATCATGTGAACTACAATGAAAGCTAAAACTTCATCTCCATTTATTCAATTATTTAACAGATAATTCCATAACATAAAATTGTAATAATTATTTGACTAAAATTTTAACTTAATTAATATTACACTCATCCCTACTTAAACTTTTACAAAAAATTAGTGGCAACTTAACAATAATAAGTTTGTAACAATAATAATAAATTTATTATTATATATTCTCATAAATAATGAATTTGTAAAAACAATGGTTTTTTTTTTTTAAATGAAGGGAAATCAATGCGTATAATTCCCAATCTAGCCTTGTAGGACCGTGCTGAACTTTACATCTCAAAACATTAATCGGGATCTTCTAAATAGGCCCACTTGCAACAAATAATTAATCCAAGGGAAAACTTGATTATGAAAAATTGTTCATTGATCTTAAAGCTCCTTCTTTAGACTTTTGATTTTATCTTTTAAAAATACTAAAAGCAAGTTAGTAGAAATTCTTACTTTTATTGTAACCAGGCCATGCTATATCTTATTAAAATGAAGAAGATTAAAGTGAATTGTTCTTGTCTTTCTTTGAACTTTTGATTTTATTTTTTAAAAGAAAATAAAAAGTAGGAATGATAATTTTTTTTATTGCAAATTTGCAATTATGTCATGGTATTATTACTTGAAGCATTATGATCGTTGAGAATGAATGATGTCGACCTTCTAATCTCGAAAGAGTGACAAGGAAAGAGAATAATATCAGTTGTTTCCATTAATGAAAATTCAAATTTTTTTGAATTTATTTTACTTGTTGCCATTAAAAATACGTATTCGAGCTTTATTTTATGTAATATATGTCAAACGTAATAATAGTTGGTAGTTCTACTCTCTGTCCATTGGTGTTGTATGTACATAGAAAAGCTCGTCTGAACAATGAACCTCTCTTCCCCTAATATGAACCAAAAAGTGATTCATGAATTGTAGTAGTATATGCAGTTATAATCTAATCTAATCTTTCCTTAATTCTTTTATAAGTTTATCTTTTTTATTAGTTACTGGGACTGAACTTGATTTCAGAGACGGCCATAAGATAAGACTTTACTTAGATGGGGAAACTCGTGTGAACATCAACACATATTACTACTTCCATGGGGATAATATTTCATTAAATTGCCTGTTGAATCTCCGCCATTAATATCCATAATTAAGGAAGCTGAGAGATCAATTAATGGGATCTTCATCATCTGGGGTTGTTACATATCCAAAAGCCCAGATTTTCAACCACTGCAAACAGCTTGTTCCTACAAATAACATGATAAAAAACTTTGACGGTTTAGATGATGCAAAATAAAATTTAAAAAATAAATTCAAATCTTACACATGAAGACAGCCAAATAGTTCAGCATGAAAACCCAATAGCAAAGGGCAGAAGTGGGAACATTTACAGGTCACATAGGCAAAGTCTGAACTCCCCATTGGTTGGAGAAGTAACAAAGGACTAAAAAATGTTAATATAAATATTGATTAAGAAATTGGCATGCTTAAATTACTCGAGATATAAATCATACACCCTCCTCCACAGATGCCATCCTCTGTGAACCACACCAATTTCCTAGTGAGGAGCAAATACAGGCATCATAAATAACCGAAATGCAGTATAGATACTTGAAATTTCTTAAACCATCACACTACCGAACTGTTTAACTCACATACCTTACTGTTAATTTCAGCACAAATTGAACTAGTTATCCACCCGAAAGGCCTACGAACCTGAATGTGGTAAAACAAAGCCTTAAAACTGAAACAGTAATTTGTCAAAAACTAAGCACCTAGTGACTTGTTGCACTAATTCAAAAATAAATCTGCACAAAGTCCTCACCCTGAAAAGTTCATTACCAATAGCATCAGTTATGTAAGCAACAAAAGGGCGCCTCAGGCGAAGCAACTGCAGAAAATAGCAGAAAGCATCAGCATATGAAATTTCTATTACATAAACTAATACATTCCAAACAAGACTATCAAGTTTGCCCAGTAGTATTCATCTTAAAGCTAACAATGAAGTTGCTATATATGACTCCATGAATAGTGTAGTCAAGAAACAATAAAGTTTACCAGCATGCTCAAGCTCATAAAAATGTTTAAACTTATGATACTAATATATTTATGACCCAAACACAAAAACTCTGGGCCTGCCATTATGCCATGTATATTAATATATCACTTGCTATTCAATTTCTTGGTTGGAACCCATGTAGGTACCCCCTTATTCCTGAAATTCACACATACTCTAGCACTCATAAACACCAGGTAAGATGAGGCAAACACATCAGGCTAACACAGTACATTAACCATGCACCAAGTTAAGAGAAACTTCAGAAAGATTTACCATGGGCGGGTATAGATGATGAACAAAGCTGTCATGTTGTAGACTAAAATACAGTTTTATCTCCTTTCCAAGTTGAAAGTCTAGGAATATTGAAGCTTGGACATTACAAATTAAAATTCTAGGAAAATGATTGCAAAAACATGCAGTGGACAAATGTAGTTTGTAATGGAAAGGAACTATGTAACTCGTAAGGCAGCAAAGTTCTGGTTTTTTTTATGATGATGACTAACCAGAGGTGTTATGGTAGCATACTAAAATAACTGTCCACATGGGAACATCTTGTCGGGGCCTAAATTTTGAAGATCTTACAAGATTCTAAGCTGCAACAAGTTGATTAGTTTTTAATTTGTCACACATTGCAAAAAATGTTTTGATATGCTCAGTATGGCATATTGTCCCTTCAAAAAGAACAAAATGATTCAAGTTCGTTTAAGTATTAAGAATATACTTGTGTAGCAATGACGTTACTCTACTCACAAATAAAACCTCAAGGCTGCGTAACATTAACACCAGGAAGTTTATTAGATTGTTACACTGAAAAGCCTTGTCATTTATAACTTTGATTTGATATTCAAAACTTCAAAAAGCATTCTCACGTCATAAATTCAATAAGCTGATTGCAAGACATGTTCATCCAAGGAACAAAAGAGCATTCTCACTGTATAAAGTAACCATAACTAATCAAGCAATACAATCATCTAACAACAACTTTAAAGCATAAGAAAAAAAGATTCACCTCCTCCATCGAGAAAACCAGTGACAGACTGACTGACTGGAGATTGACGCAGAACTGGTTTACCGAGCTCATAAGGATTTTCTTCTGAGACAACAGAACCTGAAAACCATCTTCCCTACGGCCTAGCATCAGAAACCGGTTCACCATATTTCTTACTCTTAACAACTTTCTTCTTTTTTACTCTAGACTTTTCCAATTTGTTATCAGCAATCCAAAACCGTGCAAGAAAATCTCTATCCAACTGAACCCCATTACCACTGCTTCTAAAGAATCAACAAACCCAGTTGCCCTAAAACCCTCCCGCTAAAAAAATCTTGTTTCCAAGCATTCCCTATCAAAGACTCAAAACTTTTGCAGAATTACAAATACCCTTTTGCTGTCTATTTACATTATTCCAAAATGCCCAATTGACCTAATTATTTTCATGTCCACATCTCTTTTGTTGTTGGATCGATTTTATATAAGTATTATGGGCTAAGAGGGCCTGGTTCAAATTGAGTTGGCCCATAGCTCTAAGCCCGAGTTACGTTATTTTATTTTTTGAATTCTTAAAAGAGCGTATGCAAATATTGACTAGTATGTAATTAATAACATAGAATATGAGATTACTAACATATTAAAACATAGATTCTTTATGTTAAATGTTAGATTAACAATAAACATTTTATATTATGTTAACAGTCTCATATTTCATGTTATATTATCGGTTTTCATAATCTTTTATTAAGTATGACACTAATATCTTACATTTTGCACCGTTACACTATTATTCTACATATTACACTGTTATTCTACTATAATCTTAAATATATTTTAGTTGATAGAAGCTTACTTTGGCCATCTCACAAACTGTAAACAGTTCTCTAATCTAGAAAAAAATTGTCATCTTTGATTGGTTTTGAGTTGAGGGTTTTGATATTGTTATTTATGTTGAAATGTGAGAGTCCTAGAATCAATTGAGAAAGAAACCAGAAAGCCATAACACTTTCCCAAGAAACAAACAGAAAATCTTGAGAGAAGATCTAATTTTCTAGAATTGAATTTTATTAGTTTCAGCTTAGCTGAGAAAGGATTCTTGAACTGCTTTTATACTAAAATGAGTCCACGTTTGGCAATTCGTGTCTCTTACAAATTTTGCAAAGAAACACAATTGATTCAAGGCAACACATAATTTCAGTTGAAACACAAGTATAAACCCCAATAGCTTTGATCTGAAGTCACTGTGGTTATGAGTTCCAATTGCATACTAAAACAGCACCGTTCAACTAATGGGAGCTAACACCTTTTAACATATTGTATACTTCCGTTTATATTTCAAGAGCTTTTTAACAGAATTTGGCAACCTCTGTTAATCTAGCAGTTAAGTTCAAAATTTCCAAACTCTTGAATATCAGTTGGAAACAGAGGAAACCAGAGGAGTTTGATCTCCTCTCTGCTTGGTGGCTACTGACTCAAGCCATGCAGTAAGAAATTGAACACCCATATATCACATATAAATCCATGTTCTCTCTTAGGAATACTTAGTTTAGGAACATTATTCAATTATTTTCATTTAGTATTTGATAGACCCTTCTTCATCGAGCTAATTAAAAAATGGATATACTAGATGGTAGTATAATAATTTGATAATCAACTACACAACTTATATACATGTGCTCTGTAAAATAATTAGCAACACAGAGAATTAAAAGTCACATAGTATTCTACTTATTTAGCTAAGGGAAGTTGAGCTGAAATCTTCATTTAGTATTTGATAGACCCTTCTTCAACTAATCTAGAGTAGCAAAAATGGTTTTGTCCCTTTCAACTTTAAACCAATTTCCCTACCCTATGCATTTTTTTCTACGTGGAAGAATTAGCACAACATTTGACACTAACACAAAATATTTTTCAATTCATCATGATTTGTACGTAATGAAAATAGATTTGTGAATTATGTCGCAATCATTTCATAGACTTTTCAAAGATAGAAATGAGTGGACAAAAGACAACAAACTGATCATCAATCTTCTAAGAGTTGGAATCTTTGATTAGTATACGAAAAGTAATAATTCTACATTGACTAATTATCACATTGAAAATTCAAGGCATGTCATTTTCATTGGAATTGTTAAGAAATTTATTCTTGGTTTTCTTTCTATTATTTTGTTTTACAATTTAAAAAAAAATATATATATAAAATATAAATCAGGTTATAACAAAAACACATCATATAACCTCTCCTCTTGTGGCCACATGACAAGTCTTTTAGTCACTAGTGTTAGCTATACCTAGGAGTCTTGTATTCGACGCAGGAGAAACACCTACTACATTTAGACAATTACCATTTGTGTAATTGAGCCTGTAAGGTGTTCCGCAATTGTCTATTGAATCTAAAATTAAAGGTATTAAGGAAGGAGAAAAAAAGGTAAGAACTAAAGTTTGTTGCTTACTACTTCCATGGGGATAATATTTCATTAAATTGTCTGTCTCCGCTATTAGTATCCATAATTAAGGAAGCTGAGAGATCAATTAATGGGATCTTCATCATCTGGGGTTGTTACATATCTTGTTACTCTTGCCAAGCAATATAAGATCACCAGGATTATCAAGTACAGATACTAAATGTATACAGAAATGTCAGAAATTAAAATGTTTTATGAAAATTATTTTATTATTTGACTCAATATCATTATGTAATGTATGTTATTAATAAGTAGCTTCAATTGTCAACTGCATGCTCAGCAGCTTGCATAAGGGACTGTAGTTCATGCGAATAAACATCCTGAAGTTGGGAATTTCAGGCCTATAGACAGATTGTCTTCGTCCAAAGTGTCTCAGGCATCAGGCCCAACCTTTTAGAGAATTAACTTGGATTGTGTTTGAAAAGTTCTCAAAACCAAGAGGAAAGTCACGAATCCAAAGACGAATCACCATGAATTCAAATTAGCAGATGCCTTGTAACGAATAATATTGATGCACTGATTATCCAGGATAGGATTCTGCAGAATTCTAGTATCTGTTTTCCTTTTTATGCATCTGATTATCTTCAAGTGTTCTAGAAAATCTACAGTTCAGTATCGTATCAGGAAAAATCGAACAAGCAAACAACAGTAGGCTGGGAAACCCAGCTTAAGTGCCTAGCTCATACAGAGAATTTTGAACTTTTTAAAAGCTTAATTTTTGTGCTGTCAAGCGAATGCGTTATATCAATACCTAAGTCATTATAAGATCCAACCAACAAGCTTACCAGCCACCATGCCTCGAAAAATAATCATTATCCAGAGATATAGCTAAAGCAACATTTACAGCTCTGTCCAAGGGTTAAAGGACGAGCAACTTCCAACTCTTGAATCTTCCCAAGGCAAAAATATCGTATTAATGGATTTAAAAGACAGAAGAATCAAATTTCTGGTGTGGTGCTTACCACTCTAGCAGGGCCACTCTTGGACTTGGAATCAGCATTCCCAAAACGGATCACATATTGACCAGAATCCGTAAAGATCTGATTTACATTGAGGGAAAAAAAGATATAACAACATACTATATTGGAAACATATTCACTGAGCAAATCATTCAAAGTAGAACATGACAAAAGCATGTACATTCTAAAACTAGTCTCTTTAAAGTGTAATATTTTTTATCCAAACAAATTATGTATAGTTATGACAATATAAGGGGAGAAGAAACAATGTTCAAAGGCCAGCATGTAATTATCGGTATAATGTCTTAGAAGGAAAGGAGTTAACCTCAAAACTGAAACCTCTCCGATCACGATCTATCTCAGACAACACTTCCCCATTTATATCCTTCAAAGTAAATGCCCAATTCCAGAAGCCCAGATGTTCAACCACTGCAAACTGCTTGTTCCTACAAATAACATGATAAAAAACTTTAACGATTTAGATGATGCAAAAATAAAATTTAAAAAATAAATTGAAATCTTACACGTGAAGACAGCCAAATAGTTCAGCATGAAAACCCAATAGCAAAGGGCAGAAGTGGGAACATTTACAGGTCACATAGGCAAAGCCTGAACTCTCCATTGGTTGGAGAAGTAACCAAGGACTAAAAAATGTCAATATAAATATTGATTAAGAAATTGGCATGCTTAAATTACCCGAGGTATAAATCATACACCCTCCTTCACATATGCCATTGTCTGTAAACCACACCAATTTCCTAGTGAGGAGCAAATACAGGCATCATAAATAACCGAAATGCAGTATGGATATTTGAAATTTCTTAATCCATCGCAATACCGAACTGTTTAATTCACACACCTTACGTTAATTTCAGCATAAATTGAACTGTTTATCCACCAGAAAGGCCTACGAACCTGAATGTGGTAAAACAAACCTTAAAGCTGAAACAGCAATTTTTCAAAAACTAAGCACTTAGTGACTTGTTGCACTAGTTCAAAAATAAATCTGCACAAAGTCCTCACCCTGGAAAGTTCATTACACATAGCATCAGTTATGTAAGCAGCAAAAGGGTGCCTCAGGTGAAGCAACTGCAGAAAATAGCAGAAAGCATCAGCATATGAGATTTCTATTACATAAACTAATACATTCCAAACAAAACTATCAAGTTTACCCAGTAGTATTCATCTTAAAGCTAACAATGAAGTTGCTATATATGACTCCATGAATAGCGTAGTCAAGAAACAATAAAGTTTACCAGCATGCTCAAGCTCATAAAAAATGCTTAAACTTATGATACTAATATATTTACGACCCAAACACAAAAACTCTGGGCCTGCCATTATGCCATGTATATTAATATATCACTTGCTATTCAATTTCTTGGCTAGAACCCATGTAGTTAGCCCCTTATTCACACATACTGTAGCACTCATAAACACCAGGTAAGATGAGGCAAACACATCAGGCTAACACAGTACATTAACCATGCACCAAGTTAACACAGTACACCAGGTAAGAGAAACTTCAGAAGGATTTACCATGGGCAGGTATAGATGATGAAAAACATTGTCACGTTGTAGACTAAAATACAGTTTTATCTCCTTTCCAAGTTGAAAGTCTAGGAATGTTGAAGCTTGGACATTACCAATTGAAATTCTAGGAAAATGATTGCAAAAACATGTAGTGGACAGATGTCGTTTGTAATGGAAAGGAACTATGTAACTCGTAAGGCAGCAAAGTTCTGGTTTTTTTATGATGATGACTAACCAGAGGTGCTATGGTAGCATACTAAAATAACTGTCCACGTGGGAATATCTTGTTGGGGCCTAAATTTTGAAGATCTTACAAGATTCTAAGCTGCAACAAGTTGATTAGTTTTCAACTTGTCACACATTGTAAAAAATGTTTTGATATGCTCAGTATGGCATATTGTCCCTTCAAAAAGAACAAAATGATTGAAGTTTATTTAAGTATTAAGAATATACTTGTGTAGCAATGACGTTACTCTGCTCACAAATAAAACCTACAGGCTGCGTAACATTAACACCAGGAAGTTTATTAGACTGTCACACTGAAAAGCCTTTTCATTTATAACTTTAATTTGATATTCAAAACTTCAAAAAGCATTCTCACGTTATAAATTCAATAAGCTGATTGCAAGACATGTTCATCCAAGGAACAAAAGAGCATTCTCACTGTATAAAGTAACCATAACTAATCAAGCAATACAATCATCTAACAACAACTTTAAAGCATAAGAAAAAAAAAATTTACCTCCTCCATCGAGAAAACCAGTGACAGACTGACTGACTGGAGGTTGACGCAGAACTGGTTTACCCTGCTCATAAGGATTTTCTTCTGAGACAGCAGAACCTGAAAACCATTTTCCCTGCGGCCTAGCATCAGAAACCGGTTCACCATATTTCTTACTCTTAACAACTTTTCTTCTTTTTTACTCTAGACTTTTCCAATTTGTTATCCGCAATCCAAAACTGTGCAAGAAAATCTCTATCCAACTGAACCCCATTACCACTGCTTCCAAAGAATCAACAAACCCAGTTGCCCTAAAACCCTCCTTTTGCTCAAAAAATCTTGTTTCCAAGCATTTCCTATCAAAGACTCCAACTTTTGCAGAATTACAAATACCCTTTTGCTGTCTATTTACGTTATTCCAAAATGCAGAAACTTTCTCAACGGTTTTACCAATCTTGGAAAAAGAACGAAACCCCATTGCCCAATTGACCTAACAAACAAAAACAAACATAACCTATGCAATTTTTCCCATTTCTTTATTTAAATAAATAAATAATAAAAAATAAATTATCGTGGCAATAAAAGTAAAAAAAGAGAAAAAATGAAGTGAAGACTGACCAGTGAGCAGCCTTTTTCTGGGTTCTTTCTCTGTTTTTGTTTTTCTAATTCTTTTTCTCGTGTTGTATCGGAGCTTGAAAGAGACAGTGTTTCTGGGTTGAAAAAACACTTATTCGTCTCAGGTATTCGCTACCTATGCCTGATGGTTGGGTCACGACTCACGAGAAGAGTGCTTGTTACCCCTGATATTTTGCAAAGGACCACTTAGGTCCAATAAATTTAGAAAAAATCACTATCGTCCCTGGGAGAGTATGGGCGTTTTACCTCTCGTTAAACAGCATAATGTCACGACCCGTTTGCTTGGTGACTCAAGTGGGCCGCACGTTGCTTAGTGGCTAAGTTTACTTCGGAGTTAAGTAAACTTAGTGGCAAAGACACTTAAAGGATAATGCTTATCCATCCACCTAAGGTTGCCACCTAAGGGTGCCACCTAGTGTTTACTTAGGAATTAAGTAACTTAAGGACTAAGTGTTCAATGTATCTAGACATTTATTTGAGGAGGTTTAGCCTATAAATAGGCCACCCCTCCCTTGTACATTTCATAACTTGAATCCTTTCAATATAGAGTTTATATTTTCTCTCAACTTCTCTCTCTAAACTTTATACTTTGAGCTTGTTAGTTGTGTGAGCGTTAGGCTGCTTAACTCATTGTCGAAGAGTTAAGGCCGCACGAACTTAGCAAAGAAGTTAAGTGCGTGACAAGTGGTATCAGAGCCTCGGTTAGCATAACCTCGGTTTTTATTCAATGGTGAAAGACACTGTCGCTTCAACAAAGGGATCCAAGACGGCTGAGATGGAGGCTTCCGAAGAACGTGGTCGCTCGGAGAGAGTCGACCCCAACCCCAACCCCTCAAGGCAGAGAGGTAAGTCCAAAGACTTTATTTCCAATTTTGACTCACGCCTATCTCGTTTAGAAGAAAGGGTGAGCGCACAGTCGGATGAGCTAGATCATCGGGTGGATGAGCTAGAGACGGAGGTGTCCGAAACTCATACTGTTGCGAAAGCCATGTTGCTTCAAATGGAGGAGTCGTTAAGGGCGGAAATGGGGAAAATCCGTGAGGAGTTCGAAGGGGAGCTTGCCAAAACCCGTCATGTGTTCCAAACCGAAGTCAACGGCACCCTTGTTCGCTTAGACGAGGTGCAAGCTGATTTAGCGCGATGCAAGCGTGCCATGGTGGCAAGAACCGGCAGTAGCGTCGTTGAAAGCCAACGAATTGACATACCAAGGCCTAAAAGCTTTGGTGGCTCACGCAAGGCACAAGAGGTTGATAACTTCTTGTGGGGACTAGACAAGTACTTTGGGGCCGTAGGAGTCACGGAGGAAAGCTCGAGGATTGAAACTGCAGTCCTCTATCTCACAGACACCGCAAGGTTGTGGTGGAGGAGACGAGAAAGAGACATCGAAAAAGGTATTTGCACTATCTCTACTTTTGATAATTTTAAAAGAGAGCTTAAACGGCAGTTTTACCCGGAGAATGCCGAGGATGAGGCAAGAGCTCGCTTGCGACGGATCAAGCAAACAGGGACGATCCATGATTATATCAAGGACTTCACCGACTTGATACTGGAGATCCCGGAGATGTCCGACAAAGATTCACTCTTCAACTTTATGGATGGGTTGCAGTCATGGGTTAAAACGGAGCTAAGGCGTCGGGGAGTGCAAGATCTTGCCACGGCCATAGCAGTTGCTGAGAGTTTGATTGATTACAGCACCCAAAAGGAATCCAGCGGCAAATCCAAAGAGAAGAAGGGTAACTTTGCCAAAGGTGCGGGAGATAAGGGGCAATCTAAAGAGAGTTACCGAGACACCCGGCAAGACAACTCCAAAGGCAAGGACAAGGGCAAACGTTGGGAGAAGGGCTCCAACAAACCCCGCAACGGCTGTTTCATTTGCAACGGGCCACATTGGGTGAAAGATTGTCTGGAGAAGAAAGCTCTTACTTCCCTCATAGCCAAGCATCAAGAGGGCAAGCAGGCCGAGAGTAGTAGCGATGGGGCACATATGGGGTCAATGCAACTACTCAATGGGATTCAGTCCGCACCAAAGACCCAAGCCAAAGGGTTGCTCTATGTTGACATGGCCATCAACGGGGCCACCAAAGCCATGGTAGATACGGGAGCTTCGCACAACTTCGTTTCAGTAAGTGAAGCGTGCCGGCTAGGCCTTCAAGCTTCAGGAGGCGGGGGCACAATCAAGGCAGTCAACTCAGTGGCTCAACCGATACAGGGAGTGGCTCGACATGTCAATACGACAATGGGAACTTGGTCCGGCTACTTAGATTTCTCGGTTGCACCGATGGATGACTACCAAGTTGTGCTTGGCTTAGAGTTCATGGAACAAGTCAAGGCATTTCCCTTGCCGTCAACCAACACCATGTGTATAATGGATGGGGAGCAACCTTGTGTGTTGCCTACTAGCCGCTCTACTAAACCGGAGACAACGGTACTCTCAGCCATGCAGTTTAAGAAAGGCGTCAATAGAAAAGAGGAAAGTTACTTGGCCATCCTCAAGCAGTATGATGATGAGGCATCCAAGGAACAAAAGAGCATTCTCACTGTATAAAGTAACCATAACTAATCAAGCAATACAATCATCTAACAACAACTTTAAAGCATAAGAAAAAAAAAATTTACCTCCTCCATCGAGAAAACCAGTGACAGACTGACTGACTGGAGGTTGACGCAGAACTGGTTTACCCTGCTCATAAGGATTTTCTTCTGAGACAGCAGAACCTGAAAACCATTTTCCCTGCGGCCTAGCATCAGAAACCGGTTCACCATATTTCTTACTCTTAACAACTTTTCTTCTTTTTTACTCTAGACTTTTCCAATTTGTTATCCGCAATCCAAAACTGTGCAAGAAAATCTCTATCCAACTGAACCCCATTACCACTGCTTCCAAAGAATCAACAAACCCAGTTGCCCTAAAACCCTCCTTTTGCTCAAAAAATCTTGTTTCCAAGCATTTCCTATCAAAGACTCCAACTTTTGCAGAATTACAAATACCCTTTTGCTGTCTATTTACGTTATTCCAAAATGCAGAAACTTTCTCAACGGTTTTACCAATCTTGGAAAAAGAACGAAACCCCATTGCCCAATTGACCTAACAAACAAAAACAAACATAACCTATGCAATTTTTCCCATTTCTTTATTTAAATAAATAAATAATAAAAAATAAATTATCGTGGCAATAAAAGTAAAAAAAGAGAAAAAATGAAGTGAAGACTGACCAGTGAGCAGCCTTTTTCTGGGTTCTTTCTCTGTTTTTGTTTTTCTAATTCTTTTTCTCGTGTTGTATCGGAGCTTGAAAGAGACAGTGTTTCTGGGTTGAAAAAACACTTATTCGTCTCAGGTATTCGCTACCTATGCCTGATGGTTGGGTCACGACTCACGAGAAGAGTGCTTGTTACCCCTGATATTTTGCAAAGGACCACTTAGGTCCAATAAATTTAGAAAAAATCACTATCGTCCCTGGGAGAGTATGGGCGTTTTACCTCTCGTTAAACAGCATAATGTCACGACCCGTTTGCTTGGTGACTCAAGTGGGCCGCACGTTGCTTAGTGGCTAAGTTTACTTCGGAGTTAAGTAAACTTAGTGGCAAAGACACTTAATGGATAATGCTTATCCATCCACCTAAGGTTGCCACCTAAGGGTGCCACCTAGTGTTTACTTAGGAATTAAGTAACTTAAGGACTAAGTGTTCAATGTATCTAGACATTTATTTGAGGAGGTTTAGCCTATAAATAGGCCACCCCTCCCTTGTACATTTCATAACTTGAATCCTTTCANCATTATGATGAGCTTCAACAAAAAGTTACAAAATACAAATAAATATATTCAAAAAACACAATTTTTATAAAAATAAAACAATTTTTCTACAATTGTTCTCGATGAGTTTTCATATTCTTAAAACGTTGGATAATTATCTCATCATCAACTGTATCAAATACATCTTTTTCAATATAGATGACCAAGCAATCATTCATCCATTGATTTTCCATTCGACTGCGTAACCAACTTTTCACAAGATTCATTGCAGAAAAAGTATTTTCAATGATCACAGTCGCAACTAGTAAAACCAATGCAAGTTTCACAAGCTTATACACCAATGGATACAAAATATTTTTTTTTAAACTGAACTAATATCTTAGCCAAATCACCAATTCCTTCTAACTTGGCAAAATTCACCACAAGAACGCTTGTCAATAACATAAGTCATAGTATGGTTTTCAAGTACCATCAACTCAAGTATAGAAAAATTACTTGGATAAAACTGGGCAAAACGGATCAACTTATGCTTGTCAAAAGCAGAGAATGAAATACTTGGATCTAAACATGTTATACAAAGAAGCAACTCAGTACTAACCTTAGTGAAACGAGTGTTAAGTTCTTGAAGTTACATATCTATCACTGTATAAAACAATTCAACTCGATAGTGATGCAAATTTTTCATGTGCTCAACTCTTCGTTGTGACCGCCTTCGAATTGCAAACATATCATCCATATTCAAAATGGCAATATCATGTTTTTGGCAAAATGAAGAAATTTCACTCAACAAAGATTTCCATCATTCATCTCTAAACAATTGTAACCGTTGTTTTGGAGACTTTGACTAGGGCCATAGCATTTACAATGTCTTAATCTTTTCCTTGCAATCCTTGTGACAACTCATTAGTAATTGCCAATATACTTTTCATCATATGCAAGCTAAATGCAAAATCAAAGAAATAGATTACATCTAATAGATTTAGGGATGAAATCGAATCAAGTCGAGTATTTGGTAAATCGAACTCAACTTGATCTCTATAGTACTGAGTTCGAGTTCGAGTTCAAGCCTGATTGAACCTGAGAAATCAAGTTCAAACTCGAACTCGGTACTTGAAATTGGAAATCGAGTTCGAATTCAAGTTTGTATAATCAAGCTTTTTTCGAGTTTTAGTCGAGTTTTAATCAAGTTCAAGCTCGAACTAGATTTCAAGCTCATCTAACAGGGGTGTATTTGCAAATTTTATAACTTTTAAATTACAGATGACCCCTATTACTTTAAAAACTGTCAACTTAACCATCAAGCTTAGAAATTCTCGCAAATATATTGAGTCGAGTTTTACTCGATTAACTACTCGAACTCGACTCGACTAATGCGGAGTTGAGTTCAAGCCAACATCAAGTATAGTTTGAGTGGCTCGACTTGATTTTCACCCCTATATAGATTACATGCTTCACTCATTTGTTCAAGATTTAAACCACTCCTTGCAAACCCAACAACTCTTATTCCTTTCATTTTTACTCCCAATAAAATTTTTAAAAACTAATAGATCCCCTTACATAAAAATAAAAATCACAAAGAATATGTAATAAATATATTAGAATTAAAAACGGGGTTTTACAAAAATAAAATCCAAACTTATCGTGAGGGCTGGTTATTCCGTTCTCAAAATCTCAAAGATTTATAAAGATAAAATTTAAATAAATAGAAATAGAAAATCTGAAATTTTTAAAAAATTGAGTGGGGGTCGTGGTCCCCACTCGTCATTCTTTAAATCCGCCCTTATCCAACTGAACCCCATTACAACTGCTTCCAAAGAATCGTTTTAACTGCACAGAGTTTCACTTAAATCTCCGTAAAACATTTCTCCCCACAATCGAATTAACAAACCCAGTTGCTCTAAAACCTCCTTCTGCTCAAAAAATCTTGTTTTCAAGCATTCCCCATCAAAGACTCCAACTTTTTCAGAATTACAAATACCCTTTTGCTGTCTATTTACATTACTCCAACATGCAGAAACTTTCTCAACGGTTTTACTAATCTTGGAAAAAGAATGAAACCCCATTTGCCCAGTTGACCTAAGAAACAAAAACAAACATAACCTATGCAATTTTTCCCATCTCTTTATTTAAGTAAATAAATAATCAAAAATAAATGATTGTGGCAATAAAAGTAAAAAAAGAGAAGAAATGAAGCGAAGGCACCAGTGAGCAGTCTCCTGGGTTCTTCTTCAACTCTCTCTTTCTTTTTCTTTTTCTCGTGTTGTATCGGAGCTTGAAGAGACAAGCGTTTCTGGATTGAAAGACACTTGTTCATTTCAGGTATTCCATACCTATGCCTGATAGTTGGGTCACGAGGAGAAGGCGCAGGTAATACATAAGCCCCTGAGTTTTGACAGATTACCTTGGGTCCAATAAATTTACTTAGAAACAGCCACGATCGTCCCTGGCAGTGGCAGAGTGCGGGCGTTTTAACTCTCGTTAAACAGCGACGGTCAATTTTATCTTTTCATATAAATAAAACCACGCCCCCGTTATTCTGCGGTTACTATTATAATGAGATTCGAGAGCTTGAGTTTATGACTTATATTCAACTCTTGTTGGATTAATTTATACCATCAATGACACTAAGCAATATAAAAATACCTCATGATATTTAAAATCACAAAAAAGATTAGGCAAAATCATAAAAATATATTTAAATATTTGTCAAATTATTGTGAGAAAATTTCTTAATAATTAATTAAATATCATCTAGTAACTTTAACAAATAAAAAATTTAAATATAAATATATTTACTTTTAATTTTTCTTAAAATCATTTCATCATATTAAAATAATAAATAAATTTTTGTTTGCAAGTTGACCCGTGGGTCAACCCGTACCCACATGAGTGAGGGACGGGTGGTACATTTCTCTACCTGTTCAAAAAATTTACTCGTCAACCTGTACCTATTTGACCTGTAATTGTTGCTACCCGACCCATATTTGCCCGGTTCGCCCATTTGCTAGGGTCTATTCATTACATTGTCACCTTGAGGTTTGACACTTCTCTCAAAAATTTAACGTTATGATTCTCAAATGTTATTTATGTTTATTAAATATAATGATTCAAAAAGTAGAATTAGAGTTATATTTTGAATAAATTACTAGTGTTTTTTTATCAAATAGCTCAAATTTTTGGTCAAACAATAGAAGTTTTAGATAAATAGTATTGTTACAATCTTAAATACAAAAATAATAAATTGCTTGACATAAAAAGGATTTGTTTATTCAAAATATCATTTATACTCCCTACACCGTAACATTTAATTGATAAAACATTTATTTGGGGTTATCGGCGTTAGTTTCTCAAAATGGAAGGAAAAATTATTTTCCCACCAAATCTTAGACGTAGAAGTACGATTAACTCAAAATTTGCGTACTGACTGTGGACCAAGAAGTTTACAAGTAATTAACGTCTCCTATTATCTTGTCTTATTTTACGTTTGTAATTTCTTTCCTTATTTGTTATCAAGTA
The DNA here is from genome assembly GCF_008641045.1 of Pistacia vera. Lineage (NCBI taxonomy): Eukaryota > Viridiplantae > Streptophyta > Magnoliopsida > Sapindales > Anacardiaceae > Pistacia > Pistacia vera. Next base: position 196,775 of record NW_022196279.1, on the reverse strand, counting down.
AATGGATAGATTCCTCTTTATTTCTTGCTGTTTACTCTTTTTATGTTCTTCACAGGGAAAGCTTTTATTATATTGGGTGTCAGTGGCGCTGGGAAATTGTCAAGTTTTGTGGCTTTAATTGAATTCGTTTGATTTGCTTTAAGGATTGAGATTCATTTGTGTTGACTGTTGAGTTTTTGATTGATGGATTGTGAAATATTGATGTTTGGAGTCTATTCTCAGGTGGGGTAACTATTATCAGGTGGATGGGATTCTCAAATCTCCAGTTGGGATTTGAGAAATGTAGGGGCCAGTTTGTTACATTTTTTTTTTTAAATGTTATCAAGAAAAAAAATTTTAAGTTGAGTTGAGTTGAATAAGACAAAATTGAATTTGAAATTGAAAATGTGTTTGGTAAAATATCGAAAATTATATCAGAGTTCGATAAAATGTTGAATAGTTGTTTGACACATTTTTAAAAAAAAAGTTTTTAAGGCACAATAGTTGTTCGATACATTTTCCGAAAATATTTAAATTATTTTTAATCTCATACATTTGTTAATTTAGCTAAACACCATAATAATAAAAGTTTGAAAATAAACTAAAGCACCTTAGCCACCCAAGAGGACATCCAATTATTGGCCACCATCACCGGACGACAGTCGCTAGAACGGCACGCAACCGACTGGATCTGACCAGTCGTACATTGATATGGTCGTTTTTGGCTAGATCTACAGCTAAAATCATGTTGTCGTTAACGGCCAGATCTCGACCAGAATATGGTCATCAATGGCAAGATCTCTAGCCATGGATTTGGCCGTTTTTGACTAGATCCATCGTAGATTTGGTCAGAAACTACTAGATCGACGCACGATTGGTCATATCCAACTGATTATGTACTGTTCTGGCCACCAGTGGCTGACGATGGTGGTCTTGGGTGGATTATTTTTCAGATTAGAAGGACAGAAAAATGAGAAGGAGAGAAAGAAAAATGCTTTCAGTTGAATAGAGTTGGATAATCAGAAAACAAATCCCACCGTCTTTTCATTTTTAGACAAAAAAAAATTATTTGGGTTAGATTAATTTTTAGAATGGATTGGATCAATAAATAAATAAATACATACCCTATTTTTTAATCCAAATAAGATAACAAAATAATGATTCATAATAGTGTAACAAACGGGGCGTACTTATTGCAGAAGCACTTAGTAAGCTTTTTCTTTGTTTTAGAATTGTATTCATCAAATGCCTCTCAAGGTATTACGTTGTGGTTCAAATAAACTCTATATTATTGATACAAAGTGCTTTTGCTTCATTCTTCACATCAATAATCAGATTCATTATAAACTTCAAAATTATGATTGACTTTTCGCTCAACAATACTACATACTTATTCATCAATTATTTAGTTTTATAAACAATATGCGGTTTATGACCTTTTTAAATGAACGATTTTGCGATATGTTATAGCTAAGAAGAATAATGCAAAATGGCCTACCAAATTAGCAAGTAATTATAAACAACATGGCCTAACACTTCACTTTGCAATCGTAACTAACTTTTGAGCTCTAACTAACTCTGCTAGATAATTAACTGTCCTTCCAATTCTATTTTTCTAGCTTCATTACTTTCCATTTCAATCAGCCTATTGTTGGAGTTGTCGATTACTTCAGCATTAATGGGTAACAGAGACGCACTCAGGGATCCCGCTACCTGGTCAGCGGGCGGGGGCAACGCTCCCGAGTTCGTAGGCGGTTTTGGGCTTTTGCATGTATAACTACTGTAGGATTTCTTTTAAGTTACTAATTCCTCTTTGGGTTGGGCTTATGAATAAGAATCCTTGTAAAACTAGGTTTAATCTCTTAAACCTAGTATATAAACATACTTTTCTCTTGTTATGGGTGTGAGAGCAATTCATTCATTGTAAACGAGAGAGGTGAGACATATTGCAATAATATTGACTCAGCTGGACGTAGCCCACATTGGGTGAACCAGGGTAAATCGCGAGTATTATTTTCTTTGTTTACTGTTTGTTTTGTTTTACTATTATATTTTGTTCCTGTTGTTGTCTCTATTTCGTTCACCTATGGAGAAAGTTATAATTTTTGGAGATCTCAAGTGCTTCAAGCTTTGAGCTTGAGGGATTCATTAATGGTGAGAGACCTTGTTCTCTTTCAAAACAGTCAAGACTGAAGATTCGTCTATTCTAGTAATTAAAACAATCTAATTCAAACTATTTTTCGCAAAAGATAACTGATAAACTTTAGTCAATTGGTTGTTTTCTTCAATATCATAATCTATGTTTGGTCATACAGAAAAGTGATAAACTTCATTTGATGTCTGGAATACACTTGAGTATCATTTTAATGCAGAATCCAAGGCTAGAACTATAGATACAATCTTCTAAAAAAGAATCACTCAGTATCAATGAATATGTTCTTAAAATGAAAAACTATACAGAAATATATATTCATAAATTGAATATTGTAGCTTCTTTTGCTATGGGGCTTGAACTTCTGTTAACAAATAACCGTCTATTTAACCGAATTTTAACAAGCCTTAACAACCTTAACATACTTCGATTGGACCAATTCTGGAAAATAAGACTTGAAGATCTGCTTCTCCAGATTTATTTTTGGTATATTTTGATCTTGCTGCAGATTACTTGATCTTCTATACTCCATTCCGTAACATCCTTTAAAACTGGAAGCTTTGAATATGAATCTGGGAACTGGAAACTGGAAAGAACAGAGCTCTCTGTCATGAACTGAAAACTGGAAACTTTGAATATAAATCGGGAAATTTGAGTATGAACTGAAAACTGGAAAGAACAGAGTTCTCTGTCATGAACTGGAAACTGTTGATTCCGTAACATCCTCCCTGAAGCCAAGCAGTAAGAAATTACTGCTGCAGCTTGCACACCAGAAATAAACAAATCATTTCATAACAGCCATGGTCCAATCAGTGTCTTTTCAAGAGACAAACTGAAGAAAAGGATGGTTTTACGAATTCAAATGCCCCATGTGAATGTGAAGTCCTATTTTTTATCGATGTCCATGGCTCAAAGGGCCATTAAGTTACAAGACAAGTTAATAAATAAAACCAACAAACAAAACTACATATCCTGAAACACATACATATCGAAGTCCATGGCTCAAAGGGCCATTAAGAGCCGGATTGGTTGATGTATTACATATAATATAACCCAAATAAAATTGTGTTTCTTATGAAATTATTTTTCAGAAAAGTTTGCTAAAGCACAAAGTTTCACCTTTTTAATAACCAAAAAATATAAATAATAATTAATGAAACTCTTTGACGTTGATTGGCCATAGAAACAAAATAATCAACAGAAGAAGATGAAGAGTCATTTGTTCTCTGTCTTTAGGAAATTTAACGGAGATTTAGCATATTTATAGAGAGAGTAAAGACACTTCACTCATGCTGGAAAGACTTTAGCTAGGACGATATAATAATAAAAATATGCTAATAAAAATCAGAATGATTTACGGTTTGGTTTATAAGAGAGATTACTGCAATCATAAAACCTTTTTTTCAAAGTATAAAACTGGTGATTAGGTGATCAGGGTGGAGTTTTATTTATATAATCTCGTATCATCTTGATAGTGTGTATCAGTGTAGGATTTTGACATTCATATGGGAATGTAAATTATTGAGAATGCATGTGAATGATGAAGCCCTGCCTTGAATATGATTGATGAAACTAAGAGGTCATTGATAAGCCAAGTTATCAGATTTATGGAACAATACAGGAAATTGTACTATCAAGTGCAAATCACGAAACATCGTTCTGCACTTCTGCTGAGAACTAAACCGTAACTTCGTTGAATTTAAGTGATTCCTGAACTGGAGCTGGAGCTATGACAGTTGAATTGGACTGCTGGCTGAACTACATCTGACTGTATATGTTGTGAACTGCACTGCAAGCACTCACTCTGTTGAGCTTCGTTGAATCATCGTCTGTTAACTTCACTGTTTCACGAGCTTTTTCTTATTTCAACGACTTGTTCCCATATGTCTGTTCTGTCATCGGGCTTCTCTTCTCTTGCTTTTATTCCACGCCTCTTTTTCTTCCTTTCTCCGTTTATTGGGCTCTCCTCGTTCTTATTGGGCTTGAGCCTGCATACTCTTGGAAAACTCCTTTGCTTATCAGGAGATCACCATATATATTACAAGGCTATTTAATGCATAGGTTTCATGGGATGTATATATATCGGTCTGGCATTGTATAATTTGTTAATTACATCTCTTGATCCATATTTATCACACCCAACTTCCATTAGACATAAGTAATGTAGATGCTAAAATCTACGGTCATAGAAGCAGGGTTTGATCTCGTGTGGTTGAGACCATTGGCAATTCGTTGCACCTGCACACAAAGCAAACAAGTGTGGAGCTTATTTGGACACCAATGTGATGTCTGCCGCAAGCACTCCGACACTCAAGTCAGTAAGGTTGAATGAGACAATTTAGTGAAGGTTAGGGAAGAAAGGGTTACCAGAGGTCAAGTCGGAGACTAGAACCACGACGTAATAGTATAGCTCTCAGGAGTAAGAGCTTGAGTGCTAGTAGGTGATATTGAGGCTGAATGCCTAAACAAAAGAGTGACCCTTGTTTATAGAGTAGTTATAGGATATTTGTATTTTGGTAGAACTTTGGATCCTCAAGGGAAGAGGTCTTGTGAATAATAAAGGTCATATTCACTTGACTTAATAGTAATAAGAGTCATAATTTGCCTAAGATACAGAATCTTGAATGACTTAGGATAGAGAAAAACAAAAAGAATGTTATTTACCTTGGTTTGGAAGGCCTGGCTTAAGTGAACAGTTGGAGTCGCCTATTGCGAAAGAAAGCTGGACCTGGGGCTACTGTTTCAGCCCATTTTGTGGGCTCTGATGAGCTTTGAATCATCATCTGTTAACTTCACTGTTCAACAACTCCTTGCCATGTTACTCTTCTCTCTTCGGGCTTCTCTTCTGTCTTCTCTTGCTTTTATTCCACAGCTCTTTTTTTTTTTTACTTTCTCTGTTCATTGGGCTCTTCTCCTTTTTACTGGGCTTGAGCCTGCATTCTCTTTACAGAGTATCCACTCGTGCAAAATATGAACCCCAAAACACAAGGTCACAAACCTAAGTACAACCAATTTGGTTCCTACGGGTTTAAAATTTTGAATGTGACTTTTTTCAAACAGGATAAATCCAACCTAGTAAAACCCGCAAATGATGAAGAGAAAAAGGTGTGGCAATCAAAAGCCAAAAATATCTCACACATAAATTGGAGCTCATAATAGATGTTTAGGTAATTTTCAATCATTGAACTAATTATGGTTAGATTCTAGTTTAATAATTCTTTGAAAACTTTATTTCTTATCACTATATATATTACAAGGCTATTTAATGCATAGGTTTTACGGGATGCTGTCACATCCACTCCAAGCTCAAGTCTTACGAGGTCACATAGGTCACATATCCAATTTAACAGGTTTGGCCCAAGACTTGACCCAAAAACATCAAAGAATATGTTAGGGAATATTTTTAGAATATTCTTTCACCAAAAAGGTAGTAGAATGGTACTAGAATTCTATTGCTTGTATATTTAATTCTAGTCATCCATTTCAATGGATATGTACAGATCTGAACCATTGGATGTACTTGTAAAATTCTATATAAAGGTAGTTGATCTTAGGTTTAATTGATTCTAAACATTGTATTCATTTGAGAATAATACAATAAAGTTTTTTTTCTCTCCACTATGTGTTCTTATTTCTCTTTGAGAGTTTGTGGGTTTTTTTAGGCCGACATATTATTTGTGAATTAAGGCTTCACAATTCTTCTAAGGTCGTGACTCGTGACAATATGTATCTGTCTAGCATTGTATAATTAGTCAATTACATCTCTTTATCAATATTTATCACACCCAATTGTATCTTAATTCATCACACAAAATTGTATATAATTCAATATTGATATAACTCGTCAATTGCATCTTTTGATCAATATTTATCACACCCAACTTCCATTAGACATAAATATCAATATTAAATCTTTACCTGATAGTTTAAATTTTTAGACTAGGAAATATATTAGCATAGTATTAATTAAAACCAAAGGTATCAAATTAAATTCATACCTTTCAAAAAGAACAATTAAAAAGATATATATGTTCATGTGTGTATATATATATATATATATATATATATATATATATAGTCTTTTTAACTGTTCAACATATTATCATATAATTAATTAAACCAAGTACCCTATGAGATATATAGAAATAAAATTGAATTATATATTGGATCACTTTATTGCAAACATAAAAAGAGGATGTTTACAAATGTATTAGAGAAAGAAAGATCTATTGGCATCACGTATAACTTTAAGTCGCTAATCTGATTATATCCAAAGATCTCAGTTACACATGCATACTCAATATTGGCACAACCATTAAGCTTATCCTTTCCCTTTTTCAAAAGAAAAGAAGATGAAAGGGGACAGGGCGAGATGGAAGCTTTCTCCCAAGAGAATTAGACACAATGAGACAAAAGAATCTGAGCCCACCTTTTGATTTTGTCCCACAAATGTCATACAAGAAAGCTCAGCCCACTAGATAAAAGATATGCGCGGCAAGTGAATATAGTGAACTAAAAGAAAAAGACATTGACTACGTTATTTTTGAAAGAAGAAAAATCTGAACTTTACCCATTAAAGGAAAAAGACATTACTTGGAACACTTGACTCAACGCCCGGCTCTCAACCTAAACAATAGAGGACTTCTCCAAAATTAATTTCATAATAATAATTTCTATGGTCTATTGGGAAATATCAAATTTGCTTTGACAATTAATTTCTATGGTTTATTATCTAAACAAAATGCATTAATTGTATTAAATACAATTAATAATCAAATACTTTTATTAATAACTAAGGTTACAAGTAGAATAATCATATTACATAACTCTCACAAGTTTATTCATAGAATACATTACATGAACATACAAAAACTAACTATTCTCTTACATTAAACAGTAGTTGAAATGACAAGATCAAAGTGACACTATCAAAAAGACGATCTAGTATTAGAAGATGAACCAGTTCTGAAGAGAATAGCTGTCTCATAATCAAGATAATCAATCTCTCTATAGTTGTCTTGCACAACAAAAGTTTTGCAATCCGATGCTCTAATATTCCCTGCTAATTCAGTTGCTACTTCTCTCATTGTAGGTCTCTTCTTCCCATTTGGGTTCAAGCATCTTCTTGTCAGATTAGCAAATTTCATAATCTCTTCTTTTCCACCCTCTTTCAAAACTCTAGTGTCAAGGACTTCGAATAGACGATTTTCTTCTATTGCACTGTGAAAATATGCCACTAAACTTCTATTCTCTTCAATGTTGGTTGAACGAATGGACTTTTCTCCAGTCAAGAGCTCGGCAAGAACTACTCCAAAACTATAAGCATCACTTTTTTCTGTAAACTGACTTGATTGGAAATACTCTAGATCTACATATCCAAAAGTCCCTTGTACATGAGTAGTCAAATGAGTTTGATCAACTGTAATAGATCTTGAAGTCCCAAAGTCGGACACTTTTGCTCTATATTTTTCATCCAAAAGTATGTTTGTCGACTTGATGTCTCGATGATATATAGGTATAGAAGCCCCTGAATGCAGATAGTACAAAGCACTTGCAACTTCTGTGGCAATACGTAAGCGCATTTCCCATGTAATTGGAAACTCTTCATTTTCCTTGTTTATATGATGAAAAAGAGTTCCATTAGGAATGAACTTATAGACTAAGAGAGGCACTTCTGTCTCTAAGCAACACCCTAGTAATTTTACCACATTTCTATGATTAATTTGTGATAAAATCACCACCTCATTAATGAACTCTTCAACTTTCTTTTTATCAACTATCTTGGACTTTTTAATTGCAACTATTCGTCCTTTTGCCAACATTCCCTTATATACAGTATCTTGACCACCTTGACCAAGGATACGATTGGTATTATAATTATCGGTGGCCTTTTTCAATTCCTTTGAAGCAAACAATTTTGTTTTCACAATGTTTCCTTCATTATTGGAAGCCAAGCGCTGTTTTAATAATAAGCCACCATTTCTTTTGAAGAATATTTGCTTCAACTTGACTGCTTTTCTTCTTTTTATGAACTTGTACAACCACCATGCTCCAATTAGAAGTAGCAACATTCCAACCGCAACACTGCAACCTGCCCAACTCAAGGATGAATATACATGTATATATTTATATGTATAACAATATCAAGTTTTTGTCTAAGTGCATAGAACAATATTTTGATTAATAACTAAAAAAAAAAAAAATTGTTAAACAGCGTATGCATACCTATGATTATCGAATATTTGACTCGAGCGTTTCTTTTCAGGAGTTGATTTAAACTTTTAGATGAGGGGCACTGAAATTCTTGAAATGTCTTATAAGGAGAAAGACTATAACCATCAGGACATTTAGAGCAATTACTATTTCTCGTTGTATTGCAAATCAAGTCACCTGCACAATTAACTTAAAGAACAAAAAATGATTAATCTTCCCTTCTGCAATTTGATTATGCATGAAAGTTTTGAAAAAAAATGGAAGGATTTCTGTACCTGAACATCCTTGGTAGTAGTCTGACCTTTGGTCATCGCAAACACAATAATAATCCCCAGAGTTTAATTGTATTAAACATATTTGATCCTTATTACAAGTTGTCTGCGAAGGATTAAATAGCTCCACACATCTCCCTATTTTTTTTCCCCAGTCGAGGCTTACAGGAACAACTTTATCCCTGAAGACAGAACCAGAACGATTTGACAATAGGTAGTCCGCCTCGAGCCATTCTTTGTCAGCTATGAAGGGCGACTTGGTGCATCCCTAAAGCTGGGGAAAATTGCTTAATATATTTCCACCATCAAACGTTTGATTTGGAGAACGCCTGCACCACAAGTCACAGCAGCTATATCGTTTATTAATATCACAGTTACAGAAAGAGTGGTACTCACCGCTGGTATTCATTGGATTACAACCGAAGGCGATTACCATATTGTAGGTCTTTGAAATGATGAAGGGACTGCCTGACAGTTTTTGAAGAAATTTCTGGCTGTCATTTAAAATATTTCCATCAGTGTTGACAACAGCCCTTTGGCTTGAATAATAATGGAAACCCTTCGAAAATAAACCGTATGATAGTTCCATATTGATGCTAGTTAAGAAAGCTCTTGGAGAGTCAGAAGAGTTATCGCAAGTTACTTCAAACCACTTATTAAAGTAGCAGCTCAATTATTGCTCTTAAGAAAATAAACCAATTTTTGAACGGAGATAATTTCACCTAATTGCTCTTAAGAAGAGCCCAATTAGTCTTTATGTCGAACCTCAACTATCTATATATAAATTTATTTATTTATTTTTTGTTGGTGTAAAAGCAAAAGATGAACATTGGACAGCTATTAATTCTCTTTTCCTTTTGGAAAATTAATAAAGATTTGACGTGATCAGCTCTTTCACATTTTCTTCAGTCTTCCTCCTTTAGACTTATGCTTTCTCTAAAAGTTAGAAATTATGCAGGAAAGTTGTGAGATAAAAATTACTTTGGGCAATTAATGGTAAATTGTTTTTATATGTTCACATGGTTCACACACTTGATTGAGTGTGAACTCCTTTATCTGATGGCTTTCTATGAAGAGAACTTGATAGGAAAAGTTATTGTATATATTAATTAAAAGAGTAAACGATTTTTTCCCACCTAAGGTTTGCCTTAATGACACTTTCTCATCCAAAAAGTTTCAAAATACCATTTTTTCACTCAAAGTTAATATTCTATTACTACACAAAGCTGATTTTCATAGCAAAAATTCTCTCTGTCACCATCACTTGGACCTCCAGTCTCCTCTCTACAATATCTCTCTGACTTTGACACTTGATTTCTGACCAATTGCTGACTACTGTAAAGTTAGAGTTTTTTGTTCTTAGATTATTTACAATTGATTCCGATAGTGAATATTCAATCAATTACCACCATTTGATCCATGACCTTGGGTGGGAAAAAGTTGTTTACTTTTAATAAAAAATATTCTATTCCAAATTATGAAACATGCTTTGGTTTATAATACCGAGTCAAAAAGCTTTCAGTGGTCAACAAAGTTCTGGTTAATTCAATAGTATCTTTAATCTCTACTTGTAAAATAATATTAAGTGGAAGACCTAGATTGTATTTCTCTAATTTTATTTTGACCTATTTATGCTTTACTGATAATATTCATGGGTAACGACCCTTGCGAAGTCCCATGTTAAGTGTTGACCAATTGCTTTAATTTCTTTGGTCAGGAAATTAATTGTTTAATGAGTATTAAGGTAATTGACTGGACTTTTAAGGGGGGCCAAACTTTTTCCTCATGGAAACACATATCACTTTTGAATTATTGAATGAATTATGTCACCTATGTGATGTGTGTTTGAGGACGTGTTATTAATATGATTTAATATTATTGGACTATTCAGAATAAAAGATGAGAACGGAGGGTCAAGAAAAAGGGGTTATTGTATAGGTATTACACAACTAAGTTGCTTAAGGTGTTAAATTGTAGATAATTCGATAAGTTTGAAATATGTGATCAACTTTATTTAGTTTAAACTACTGGATAGACCCCTTGATTCTAACATTCGTTAACTATGTAAGGGCAGAATGGGTATATTTTAAATTTTTTTTTTTTTTTNATGCTTTACTGATAATATTCATGGGTAACGACCTTTGCGAATCTCCATGTTAAGTGTTAAACAATTGCTTTAATTTATTTGGTAAGAAAATTAACTGTTTAATGAGTATTAAGGTGATTGACTGGACTTTTAAGGGGGCCAAACACTTCTTCTTCTTCTTCTTCTTCAATTTTTTTTTTTTTTTTTAATGGATAGTGATGAATGTGTATTCATATTTTATAAAGGTTAACATATGAATTCAATATACATCTCATGTGGATAAAATAACTTTTGAATTATTGAATGAATTATGTCACCTATGTGATGAGTGAAGACGTGTTATTAATACGATTTAATATTATTGGACTATGGAGAAAAAGATGAGAAAGAGGAGGGGGGTGGGATGGGGGGTGGGTGGTTTGTGTGTTGGTTTTGTGTGGGGGCTGGGTTGGTGTGGTCCAAAGTGAACGAATGTCAAGAAAAAGGGGATTATTATATAGGACAACTAAATTGCCTTAAGGTGTTAAATGAAATTTTGTAAATGATTCGGAAAGGAGCAAGCGTGCAAGATATGAGATAACTTTACTTTGCCTCCTGGGGTTAAGGTGGAGCATCAAAAACCAAGGCCCCGTTTGGTTCAAAATTTTGGGGTTTTGGGAAAAGTTTTTTGAAAAAAGTTAAAAAAAAGTTGAAATGGGCGGGTATTACGATATAGGATTACAAATGAATAAAATACCCCATATATTTATTTATTTACAAAAACACCCCTATAATAAAACATTAAAAGTTAACAAAAACACCCCCAACCCACCCTCAAATACGGACAGTCGGCCACCACCGCCGAAGGGTGGTCGGAGTCACCTTATCGGCGCATGACCAGTTGGATCTTGCCGGTTGTGCACCAATATGGCATTTTCCGGCCAGATCCACCGTGGATTTGGCTGGAAAAGGCTAGATCGGCGCACTACTGGCCAGATTCAGCCGGTAGTGCGCCATCCTACTAGATTCTGGCCATTTTTTGGCAGTGGTGGCCGGAATCTGGTAAATGTGGATTGCTAGGGTGTTTTTGCAATTTTTTAAAAAATATTTAGGGGTATTTAATTAAATTAACAAATTTAGAGGGTTTAAAAAAAGTTGAATAATATTGAAAGTAGTATTCCCAAAAAACCAGAGTTTTTGGGTATTTTAGTGTTTAACTTTTTGGGAATACTAAAAGTATTCTTAAAACTGAAAAATGAAGCCCAGATCTTCTAGTTTAATTACTAGATAGACCCTTTGATTCTAAACATTCGTTACTAAGTAAGGACAAAATGGGTTATTATTATTTAGTAGATTAAATTAATGTCACCTTAAGGGTGTATTTGGTTGGGATAATCCCATTAATGAGGTAATGTCATCTTATTACTTGATTATCATGTTTGGTTGTCAAGTAATATGAGATTTCAGTAATCTTCCAAAACTAACAGTATTACTGTTGTTTATATATGAGGTGATCTGATTACCTCCAATTTTTTTAGGCATTTTAAAATATTTGGTAATCGTAATTTTGTTACAATTTTACCATTTATTAATAAAATTTAGGACAATAAATCCTCGTATTTAAATAATTTACAATAAATTGATGGACAATTTCAACCTCATATTCAGGATTTTAAGACAAAACTACTCTTGTACTTCAACCAAATTACCCAATACCACAACCACATACCACCCTCAGCCACCCAAGAGGATTGCTAGCAGCTAGCCACCACTACTATCGCCATCGACATTCACCAAAAGAGCTCACAATTAGCAGATTTGGTCGATCGTGTGCCATTCTGGTGGCGACTGGCGGTGGGGCGGTTGCCGATAGTAGCTTGGGTGGGTGGAGTAATTGTTACAAATTAAGGTTTATAGGCTTTGGTTTTTTTAGCAAATTTCAAATTTAAGGGGTTAAAAGAAACAATTAAAAAAATTAATAAAAGAAATATTATATTATATTTAAAAAGGAGGGTAATTTAGTAATCATAAATATACTCACTCATTTATTCTCTTAACCAAACATATCAATATTACATACCTATCAATTTACTCCAATCTAACCAAATACATTTCCTAAACATTCCCAGTAATCTTCAAGATAATCTATGTTTCAAATATAAATATAAACATCTCTGAACCAAATGCATCTAAGAGTATTTTGCCTTTGCATAAAAAAAGTTGTTCCAAATTTAGGATTTAATAAACAACTATTAATTTCAGGGTTGTATAAGTTTATTTGAAAGGTTAGGATTTTGATCCTACTAGACCAACGCTTGAGATAGAGGCATTGAGTCTTTCTGTCTGCAAGATGACATGAATTCAAGCAGAACCATTGTGCATGCTCACTTGAAATTTTGAGTGGGAGATAGACGGTAAACTTTGGTTAGGACTTTAAATTGTTGAGAGAATATCTCTCTCTTTTTTTTTTTTTTTTTTTTTTTTTCTGGTAAAAGGTAATTTACAAAGAATGAAAGAATGTGTTCCCAAAAAGAGACCCCTACAAAAGTCAATATTTATCACACCCAACTTCCATTAGACATAAATATCAATGTTAACTTTACCTTATAGTTTAAATTTTTAGACTAGGAAATATATTAGCATAGTATTAATTAAAACCAAAGGTATAAAATAAATCCTTACCTTTCAAAAAGACAAATTAAAAAGATTATATGTTCACGTACTTGTATATCTATATATATAACTGTTTAATATATTAATATAAAGAAATTGATTCTCACTATTACATATAATTAATTAACCAAGTACCCTATGAGATATAGAAATAAAATTGATTATATATTGAGACTTTATTGCAAACATAAACAGAGGATGTTTACAAAGTATTGGAGAAAGAAAAATATATTGACATGACGTATAACTTTAGTCTCTAATATGATTATATCCAAAGATCTCAGTTACACAGCAACTCAATATTGGCACAACCATTACGTTTATCCTTGCCCTTTTTCAAAGAAAAGAAGGTAAAGGGGACACAATGAGACAAAAGAATCTGAGCCCACCTTTTGATTTTGTCCCACAAATGTCATAGAAAGCTCAGCCCACTAGATTAAAATATGCGTGGCAAATGATATAATGAGTAGGGGTGAGTAGTTCTGGGTACCTTATATTTTTTGAGAGAATCGAAACTTGAACTGCATAATACAAGTTTCCAAAAAAAGAACCAGAAACATAATGCAGGTTCTTCAATTCAAGGAATCGGAACCTAAATGCAGGTTCTGGTTCCTTTCCCGGGTACTCAGTAAAAAATCAATTATCCTTTTATTAGTTTAAAAAATGACAAAAAATACCTTAAAAGTTTACAAATACACCCCTAACAATTTTGATTACTCATTCATTTGTGCCCAATGTAACTCATAACCTATAAATAATATTAGAAATTATAATGTTATAATGTAATATAATATATTGTAATTGATTAAGTATATTAAATATAATGTAATGTTATAATTAATTAAGGATCATACATAATGTAATGTATAAATATATACTTATTAGTAGTTATTTAACAATAATGGAATGTTTAATAATTACTTATGTTTATATTTATAATAAATGTCATAATTATTAAGTAATTATTTAATTGTGTAATGTTATAATTAAAAGTGATCATATTATATGTAAATTGTAATGTTATAATTAATTAAGTAATATATTATTTAATTATAATGTAATATTATAATTAATTAAATTGTTAATAATTTAATTAAATATATATATTGTTTATAATAGAATACTATAATTAATAAGTAATATACTATAAATTTAAATGTAATGTTAAATTAAAAATTCTAATCATTATTAAGTATTGTGTAAATTAGTAAATCACTAATGTTATAATATAAGTCTAATTAATTAAGTAATCATTTAATTAATATGTTATAATTAATATGTAATTATACTATAATGTAATGCTATAATGAATTAAGTAATCATACTATAAATCTATAACTTAATTGTAATTAATTAAATTCTAATTATTTAATTAATATATTAATGTTTAAATGGAATGTTATAATTGATTAGTAATCATACTATAATATATAAGATATATTATAATTAATAAATTTTAATCATTTAATTAGTAATGTAATATATAGTAAATTACTAATGTTATATATAATGTTATAAATTCATAACTATTAGTAATCATTTTACCATGTAATGCTATAATAATTAAGTGATCATAATATAATGTAATAATAATGTTATATTTAATTGAGAATATAAACTATAATGTATGCTAATAATTAAATTATCGATTATTTAATTAAGTAATCATTTGTTTATAATGTAATGCAATTAATGTTTATAATATAATGTCATAATCAATTAATAATCATCTGATTATGTAATGTTATAATAATTATGTAATCATACTATAATGAATTAGTAATCATACTATAAATCTTTATATAATATTATAATTTATTTATTTATAATGAATATTATAATTAATTAAGTGATCATTAATTATGATGTAACGTTACAATTAATAACTAATTAAGTAATGTACTATAAATTTAACTGTAATGTTATAATTAATTAAAATTCTAATAATTTAATTAAGTATTGTGTAATGTTTGTAATAAATTAGTAATTACTAATATTTATATATAATGTCATAATCAATTAAGTAATCATTATATTATATAATATGAATTAATTAAGTAATCATACTATAATGTAATGTTATAATGAATTAAGTAATCATATTATAAATCTTTAATAATATTATAATTAATTAAATTTAATCATTTCATTAAGTTGTTTTACTAATGTTATAATGAAATGTTAAATTGATTAGTAATATACTATAAATCTATAATGTAATGTTATAATTAATAAATTTCTAATTATTTAATTAAGAATATACTAAATGTTATAACTTATAAGTCAATAATTAAGTAGTAATCAATTAAGTAATGCTGTTATTAATATTACTATAATCAATTAAGTAATGTATAAAATTTAATTAATTATATAATGTAATGTTACAATTGATAAGTATGATATTTAACCGGTAATAAAATTATTAATGTTATCAATTTATCATATATAATTAATTAATTGCTAATTTACTAGAGATATACTTAGAACTTGATAATTGAAGTAAATAAATAAATATATTAATTCAATCAAATATACTATTTATAAAAATAATTTAATAACATTAAAAATTTAAAACACTTTAATTGGATCATAATTCTAATTATTCCATTAATTAATCAAAACTTTAATATTAATATATTATAATATTAAAGTTTTAATATGGTGTAATTTATGTAATAAGTATAATTGTATAGTATATTTATTTAATTAGGTTATTCCAAAAATTTAACTTTTTCTATTTTAATTTTTTTATATGTAAATAATGAAACCCCCCATTATATATTTTCACAAATATTTCATTGCAGGTCCAGGTTCCAAAACAGTAAACGTTTCCAAAACGGTTCCAAAAATCGGTTCCAAACAGGGTACCCTTTTTCTAGGTTCTGGTTCCAATTCCGGTTTCTCCACACACAAGAACCGGAACCGGAACCGCACAGTGTTGGTTCCAAAAAATTGGAACGGAACCTATCCGCACAATGTCGCTTCGGGTAGGTTCCAGTTCAGTTCCGGTCTACCCCCAGGTTCCGGTTCTACCCACTACCGTTGCTTACCCCTTAAATGAGCTAAAGAAAAAGACATTGAATACGTTATTTTTGAAAGAAGAAAAATCTGAAACTTACCCATTAAAGGAAAAGACATTAGTTGGAACACTGACTCAACACCCGGCCCTCAAGCTAAAACATCGAGGACTTCTCAAATTAATTTCTTAATAATAATTCTATGATTTATTGGGAAATATCAAATTTGCTTTGACTTAATTTCTATGGTTTATTATCAAACAAAATGCATTATTGTATTAAATACAATTAATAATCAAATACTTTTATTATAAACTAGGTTACAAGTAGAATAATCATATTACATAACTCTCACAAGTTATAATGAATACATCTATGAACATACAAAAACCTGCTCTTCTCTTGCATTAAACAGTAGTTGAAATGCAACAATTTAACAATCAATTAAGCTAATATCATTAAATTCATTGCATTATTAAAGAGTTGAAGATCAAATTTAAGAGGAAAAGGGTGATATTTCAATATTTTATACCGGGAATGACTGAATTGAATCGCTAAGAAAACTTTAGGGGTGTTAATGTTATGGTGGGCTGTGTGTCGGGTAGTTGGTTGATGTGGTGGTGTGTGGGGGGACGATTGTTGTGTGGTGTGTTATTGCCGAGGTGGTGGTGGTTGTTGGTGGGGCACTTTGTGTGTTGCAAATGAAAAGATGAAATCTTGGAGAAGGAGATGCGTTTAAAGCGGTGGAGAAGAAAAGAAGGAAGAGAAAGAAACGAAGAGAAAGAAGAAAATAATAAGGGTGTTTAGTAATTCAGTTACTATAGACGGAATTCACCAACAGATATGGACGGAAAGTAGGGATTTGTTGTTTTGAAACTTTTCGGATACCAATTTATCTCTAAGGCCAAGTTTGGGTGGGAACACGTCCTTCGGCCTTTATGACTTTATCAACTCTTGTTGGATTAATTTTACCATCAAAATAAAGAATACCTCCTGACATTTTACATTGTTTAAAATCACAATAAAGAATAGGCAAAATCATAAAAATTATATAAATATTTGTCAAATTATTGTGAGAAAAACTTCTTAATAATTAATTCAATATCATAGTAACATAACAAATAAAAAATTAAATTTAAATATATTTACTTTTAATTTTCTAAATCATTTCACCATATTAAAGTAATAAATAAATTTTGTGTGCAAGTTGACCCGCGGGTCAACCTGTACCCATATGAGCGAGGGACAAAGGTGGAAAAGTAACCCGCCGGCCCGGCCGGCCCGGCCGCGGCGGGTTACTTTGTTTGGCGGGCTGGGCCTAACCCGCCCCGCCAAAAAGGCAGGCGGGTAGGCCCGCATTTTCCCCAAAATGGCTGGCCCAGCCCGGCCGCCAGCCCTAACCCGCCGGTTAGGTGGCGGGTTGGGCGGGTTAGCCCGATTTTCCTTTTTTTTTTTTTTTTTGTTTTTTTTTATTTAACTTTTCAAAAAAATAATTATAATATAATTGTTTTAATTAACTTTTCTAATATCCTAATTCAATTCAATTTTTTGTTTGTTAACATTCAAATATTAATTCAATTTGATACAATAAAATTATAAATAAGAAAAATTAGACTTATTGAAGTATGAAATTGGAATTTGGAAAATTGGAAATATGAATTAAAAATTGCAAAAACTAATAAAAATTAAATATGAGCAAATTGCAAAAACTAATAAATGAATAATGAGAGATTAGAGTTAGAGAATAATGAGAGATGAGAGATTGGTTGTGAGAAAAATGTGAGAACTTAGGGCCAATTTATAGAAAAAATGGGAAGAGAAATGACAAAGACCCTTTCAAAGGCTATAAAACGGCTCTATTTCAGGTAAAAAGGTAATTTGAAAAATAAAATAAAAATTTTATTTTTTTTTATTTTTTTCGGCCAACCCGGCGGGTTGGCTGTGCAACCCGCCGGGTTGGGGGTTGTAACTGCCAACCCGCCGGGTTGCACACAACCAACCCGGCGGGTTTGCCGGGTCTCTTGCAAAAGAGACAAAATAGCAACCCGCCGGTTGCGGGTTGCCATGTGCAACCCGGCCCGCCGGGGGTTGCTACGGGTTAGGTCAACGGACCGCAACGGCGTCCGGCTTAACCCTCATTTCCCGGGCCGGTTAGGGTTGACCCGCCTAACGCCCCCAAATTTTCCACCTACGAGGACGGGTGGTACATTCTCTACCTGTTCAAAAAATTTACCATCGACCTGTACCCATTTGACCTGCAATCATTGCTACCCGAACCATACTGCCCAGTCGCCCATTGCTAGGGTCTATTCATTACATTGTCACCTTGAGGTTTGACACTTCTCTCAGTTTCGAAAAATTTAACGCTATGATTCTCAAATGTTATTTATGTCTGTTAAATATAACGATTCAAAAAGTAGAAGTGGGGTTATATTTGAATAAATTACTAGTGTTTTTTTTATCAAATAGCTCAAATTTTTGGTCAAACAATAGAAGTTTAGATAATAGTATAGTTACAATCTTAAATATAAAATGATAAATGCTTGAACATAAAAACAATTATTTATTCAAATATCTTTTGTACTCGCTACACCCATTTAATGATAAAACCTTTATTTGGGGCTATCAGCGTTAGTTTCTCAAAATGGGAGGGAAAATAGTTTCCCACCAAATCTTAGAGATAGAAATACGATTAACTCAAAATTTGCGTATGACTGTGGACCAAGAAGTTTACAAGTCATTAACGTCTCTATTATAGTAAAACATCTCTACAGTGATACTCTATATAGAAATAAACTCTACATAATCATAAAATTTTTATTCCCATTTTAGGAGTTATAAATAAAAATAAATTACACATTATAATAAGTTATAATAATTATAATTCTCGTTAAGGAAAGTTTTCTCTACACAGTAATATATATGTATATCGTAGAAAAAAATATTAGTTATGTTACTTTAAAGGTTTAAGATGAAATAAAATATTTATCTAAAGTTATTTGGGATAATGATTTATGCTTTAGAGTTAATACCACATCTTTTAACTTATGAGTACATTACTGGTAGCATGGACATCTTTTGTTAAAGCCAAAATATTTCTAGCGTCTCAAGTATATTAGAGCTTCTTGGCAAGAATTTTTTTGTATCTCATAATATCATACTTAGATTATTTCCTTTCTATTTGTTCATTGTGGCAATGATTTCTTCTTCAAATAAGCATATGTGACTTGTTGTGCATTGGTATGATTGAAAAGTTATTAATATCCATTCGATTAGTTATAGTGAAGTTGTCGAATATAATCACTCAATTCTACTATGACTCTTTGATTTCCTCCTCACTTAATTTGTAACTTGCAATTCATCGATATCAGGGGTCCTAATCTTGCAATATTTAACAATTGGTAATTGTCTTGGCTTCATGTCAATTGACCATGTAGCAACTGCATTTACAATTCCATCAAGGAACTTATATTGCTAGTTCCAAGACATAATCTTCTATCCATTTCAAAAGTAAGAATTGAAGTGGTGAATTTGAAATTCAATAATATTAAAACTTAATAAATCCTAATACTGTATTACTAAAACATGAATTATAAATAAAAATTTTTGTAACTACACTTCTATTAAATAATAACCTCCTTATAGTATTAAAATTAGTTAGTCCCACCATTATGATAGAGAGGTCTTACTGTATATTATCTTATTGTATGTTTGTAATTTTTTCCTTATTTGTTATCAAGTTAATGGATAGATTCCTCTTCATTTCTTGCGTGTTACTCTTTTATGTTCTTCACAGGGAAAGCTTTTATTATAATGGGTGTCAGTGGCGCTGGAAATTGTTAAGTTTTGTGGGCTTTAATTGAATTTGTTGATTGCTATGAGGATTGAGATTCATTTGTGTTGACTATTGAGTTTTTGATTGATGGATTGTGAATTATGATGTTTGGAGTCTATTCTCAAGTGGGGTATCTATTCAGGTGGATGGGATCCTCAATTTGGGATTGAGAAATGTGGCCAGTTTGTTACATTTTTTTTTAAATGTTATTAAGAAAAAATGTTTAAGTTGAGTTGAGATGAATTAAACCGAATTGAATTTGAATTTGAAAATGTGTTGATAAAATATCGAAAATTATATTGGATAAATATTGAATAGTTGTTTGACACATTTTTTGGAAAAGGTTTTCAAGCATAATAGTTGTTTGGTACATTTTCCAAAAATATTTAAAATATTTTTAACCTCCTACATTTGTGATATAGCTAAACACGCCCCAATAAAAGTTTAAAAATAAACTAAAGCACCCCAGACAAAGAGGACAACCGATTGTCGGCCACCATCACTGGACGGTAGTCACTAGTCGCCAGAACAAAACACAACCGACTGGATCGGACTGGTCATGTGTTGATTAGGTCGTTTTGGGCTAGATCTAAGACCAAAATCATGTCGTTGTTAACGGCCAAATCTCGACTAGAATATGGTCACGATGGCAAGATCTCTAGCCATGGATTTGGCCGTTTTGACTAGATCCATCGTAGATTTGGTCAGAAACTACTAGATCGACGCACGATTGGTCATATCCAAATGATTATGTACTGTTCTGGCCACCAGTGGCTGACGATGGTGGTCTTGGGTGGATTATTTTTCAGATTAGAAGGACAGAAAAATGAGAAGGAGAGAAAGAAAAATGTTTTTAGTTGAATAGAGTTGAATAATTGAAAACAAATCCCACCCCTTTTCACTTTTAGACAAAAAAAAAATATTTGGGTTTCAGATTGGATTAGACCAATAAGTAAATAAATACATATCCCATTTTAATTCAAATAAGATAACAAAATAATGATTAATAAAGTGTAACAAAAAAGGGTACTTATTGCAGAAGCATTTAGTAAGCTTTTCTTTGTTTAGAATTGTATTCATCAAATGCTTCTCAAGGTATTACAAGTGTTGTCTTGATTGCAAAATGTGTTTATAACTAATTCAAAACAACTCTATATTGATACAAAGTGCTTTTGCTTCATTCTTCACATCAATCATCAAGTTCATTATAAACTTCAAAATTATGATTGACTTTTCGCTCAACAATACTACATACTATTCATCAATTATTTAGTTTTTAAACAAATGCGGTTATGACCTTTTAAATGAACAATTTTGCGATATGTTATAGCTAAGAAGAATAATGCAAAATGGCCTACCAAATTGCAAGTAATTATAAACAACATGGCCTAACACTCACTTTGCAATCGTAACTAACTTTTGAGCTATACAACTCTGCTAGATAATTAACTGTCCTTCCAATTCTATTTTTCTAGCTCTTAACTTTCCATTTCAATGAGCCTATGGAGAAAGTTATAATTTTTGGAGATCTCAAGTGCTTCAAGCTTTGAGCTTGAGGGATTCATTAATGGTGAGAGACCTTGTCTCTTCAAAACAGTCAAGGTGAAGATTCTACTCTAGTATTAAAACAATCTAATTCAAACTATTTTCGCAAAGATAACTGATAAACTTTAGTCAATTGTTTTTTTTTTTCAATATATAATCTAGTTTGGTCATATAGAAAACTTTACCACGGTTCCAAAGAATGGTTTTAAACTTCACAGAGTTTCATCTAAATCTCCCTAAACATTTCTCCCCACAATCGAATCAACAAACCCAGTTGCCCTAAAACCCTCTTCTGTAAAAAAATCTTGTTTCCAAGCATTCCCTATCAAAGACTCCAACATTTACAGAATTACAAAGACCCTTTTGCTGTCTATTTACATTACTCCATTGGAGAAACTTTCTCAACAGTTTTACCAATATTGGAAAAAGAACGAAACCACATTGCCCAATCGACCTAAGAAACAAAACAAACATAAACTATGCAATTTTCCCATTTCTTTATTAAGTAAATAAATAATAAAAAATAAATGATTGTGGCAATAAAAGTAAAATAAGGAAGCAATGAAGCGAAGGCTGACCAGTGAGCAGTCTAGGTTCTTCTCTTTGTTTTTGTTTTCTTATTTTTTTTTCTCGTGTTGTGTCAAAACTTGAAAGAGATAGTGTATGGGTTGGAGTAATGCTACACTCATAACCTCTCACAAACTTTCACTTGTAACTCTGACGTGACAATTCATAATTGGTGGGACTCAAATGAAACCATTATGAATTGATCAATTGCGAGTATCATGTGAGATTTGAAAAGGAAGTTTGTAAGAAAAGGTTGTGGATATATCATTTTTCTTTTGGGGTGAAAGACACTTGTCGTTTAAGGATTCACTACCGATGCTGATAGTTGGGTCACGAGGAAAGAGCGCAACAACAGTGGCCCCTAAGATTTTGCAAAGAACACTTAGGTCCAATGAAATTAGAAAACCACTATCGTTCCTGGGAGAGGGTGTGCGTTTTACCTCTTGTTAAACAGCGAAAGGTCAATTTTACTTCAAATAAATAAAAAAATGCCTCGTGTATTTGCTGTTACTATTGTATATTATTCCACTTGAATATAATGAGATTCTAGAGCTTGAGTTTATTCAACTCTTGTTGGATAATTTATACCATCAACAAGACTGGAACAATATAAAGAATACCTCATAACATTTATACATTGTTTGAAATTACGAGAAAGATTAGAGAATCATAAAAATATTTGAATATTAGCATTATTGTGAGAATTTTCTTAATAATTAATTAAATATCATCTAGAAATAACAATAAAAAATGAATTTCAAATTATTTACTTTTTATTTTTCTTAAAACCATTTCACCATTTAAAGTAATAAATAAATTTATTTTTGCAAGTTTGCATTAAAAATTTGTGGGGTTCAGTACATTGTTAACGAGGTTTGACACTTCTATCAATTTCGAAAAAATAACGCAATGATTCTCCAATATCATTGTGAAATGTAACGATATTGAATATACATGTCTATAATGTTGTAGTGGGTTCTGATCCTAAAGGTAATTTCTTTCCTTATTTGTTATCAAGTTAATGGATAGATTCCTCTTTATTTCTTGATGTTACTCTTTTTAGTTTCACAGGGAAAGCTTTCTATAATGGGTGTCATGGCGCTGGGAAATCGTATTTTTGTGGCTTTAATTGATTCATTGATGTGCTTGAGGATTGAATTATTGTGTTATGGTGTTGAGTTTTTTATTGATGGATTGTGAATATTGATGTTTGGTGTTATTCTCAAGTGGTGTCTTTAAATTCGGTCAGGTGGATGGGATTCTCAAGTTGGGATTGTTTCTAGAAAACACTTTTGAGAAATTGACTTATTGCAGAAGCACTTATAAGCTTCTTTGTTTGTTTTAGATATATTCATCAAAAGCTTCTCATGGTATTGCAAGTGTGCCTAATTGCAAAATGTGTTTTTGTCTAATTCAAATAAACTCTATAGTATTGATACAAAGTGCTTTTGCATTTCTCTTCATTCTTCACATCAATAATCAGATTCATTATATACTTCAAAATTCGACTGACTTTTCGTTCAACAATTCTGCGTACTTATTGATCAATTAATTAGTTTATAAACAGCTTCATACTTTCCATTTCAATCAGCCTATGGAGAAAGTTATAACTTTTGGAGATTCAAGTGCTTCTAGCTATGAGTCCTTTGAGCTTGAGGGATTCATTAATGGTGAGAGACCTGTCCTCCTTCAAAGCAGTCAAGGCTGAAAGTGGAAGTCACTTCGGAAAATCCTGAAACACACATGCGGAAGTCGTGGCTCAAAATGACCCTTTAAATGGCATTAAAAGCGTCGACTTTGGGCATAAGGCTGTCCGCATTTTGTATTCCACCCAAAGCCAAAGATGATAAATTAATTTTGAGAGAGTGATTTGAGGAAAGAATACAATTCTTCTTAAATTACTTTCATTTACCACCTGGGCTACGATTCATCTTCCAACAATATCTTCTGTACACAATGCGTACTTGATCTCCTGGACCAAGAAGTCGAGCATGCACATGTTTAATTGAAAGAAAGGATTGATTTTCATGAAAGACTTTTGTTGGCTTGTGAGAATCTCTGTTACGTCTGTATTTCAAACTTACTACTGTATAATGAAACGAGTCGTTGGCTTAAGTAAACTAACGGGGCTTGAACTTCTGTTAAAAATAACCCCCATTTAACAGACTTGTAACAGACGCTAACAACCTAACATACTTTGAGGACCAATATGGAAAGTAAGACTGAAGATCTGCGTCTTTATTCCAGATTATTTTTGATATATTTTGAGCTAGCTGCTGATTCCTTGATCTTCTATACCCCATTCCGTAACATCCTTGAAAACTGGAAGATTTGAATTGAATCTGGAGCTGGAAATGGAAATGGAAAGAACAGACCTCCTGTCATGACTGAAACTGTAAACTTTGAAAATCCGGAATTGAGTATGCGCTGAAATGGAAAACAGAGTCAGGTCATAACTGGAAACTGGAAAGAACAGAGTTCTCGTATGTACTGGAATCCGTAACCTTCCTCAAGTCAAGCAGTAAGAAATTAATGCTGCAGCTTGCACACAGAATACACAAATCATTTCATAACAGCCGGTCCAATCAGTGTCTTTACAAGTTCACATGCCCATGTGAATGTGGAACTCCTATTTTTTTCGATGTCATCGATTCAAGGCAAGTTAATAAATAAAACCAACAAGCAAAACTACATATGCTGAAACACTACATATTGAAGGCCACGGCTCAAAGGGCCATTAGAGCCGGATGGGTGATGTATTACATATAACTCAAATAAAATTGTGGTTTTTATGAAATTATTTTTCAAAAAAGTTTGTTAAAGCACAAAATTTCACCTTTGTAAGAAACAAAATAATAATAATAATAATAATAATTAATGAAACTCTTGACGTTGATTGGCCACAGAAACAAAATAATCAACAGAAGAAGATGAAG
Organism: Pistacia vera; assembly: GCF_008641045.1. Classification (NCBI taxonomy): domain Eukaryota; kingdom Viridiplantae; phylum Streptophyta; class Magnoliopsida; order Sapindales; family Anacardiaceae; genus Pistacia; species Pistacia vera. The sequence continues at coordinate 171,521 of NW_022196279.1, read as the reverse complement.
AGCCATTGTTCTGTGTTTAGGAAAATTAACGGAGATTTAGCATATTTATAGAGAGAGTAATGACACTTTCACTCATGCTGGAAAGACTTTAGCAGGGCGATATAATAATAAAAATATGCTAATAAAAATCAGAAACCATTTTTTCAAAGTATAAAACTGGTGATTGTGATCAGGGTGGAGTTTTATTTATATAATCTCGTACATCTTGATAGTGTGTATCAGTGTAGGATTTTGACATTCATATGGGAATGTAAATTATTGAGAATGCATGTGAATGACGAGCCTGCCTTGATGAAACAAACAGGTCATTGATAAGCCAAGTTATTGATTTATGGAACAAGCCAGCAAATTGTACTATCAAGTACAAATCATGAAACATCGTTTGCTGAGAACTAAACCGTAACTTCGTTGAATTAAGTGATTGCTGAACTGGAGCTGGAGCTATGATAGTTGAATTGGACTGTGGCCGAACTACAGCTGACGTATATGTTGTGAACTGCACTGCAAGCACTCACTCTGTGAGCTCGGTGAATCATCGTCTGTTAACTTCACTCATGAGCTTTTTCCTAGTTCAACGACCCTTGCCATATCACTGTTGTCTCTTCGGCTTCTCTTCTCTTGCTTTTATTCCGTACCTCCTTTCTTCCTTTTTTCCGTTTAGGGCTCTCCTCCTTTTATTGGGCTTGAGCCTGCATACTCTTGGAAAACTCCTTTGCTTATCAGGAGATCACATATATATTACAAGGCTATTTAATGCATAGGTTTCATGGGATGTATGTGTACTGTGTGGCATTGTATAATTCCTCAATTAAATCTCGATCAATATTTATCACACCCAATTCCGTTAGACATAAGTATCACTGTTAAATTTACCTATAATTTAATTTTTTAGACAAGTACGATTTAACATAGTATTAGACCAAAGGTATCAAATTAAATCCATACTTTCAAAAGGATAAATTAAAAAGATTATATGTTCACGTACTCACAAAAATGTATATATATAGTCACTTTAACATATATCATATTAGAGAAACTAGATTCTGGCCTATGAGATCTAAAAATAAATTTGAATATATATTGGGTACTTTAAGAAAGAAAGATATATTGACATGACGTATTACTTAAACTCTAATGAGTATACTATACTACAACTGAGTTATACAATAGATAAAAATAAATGATAAATTAATCATTTTACATAAAATCTATAATTTTTACTATTTTATGACTTAGTTATAAACAAAATATTATTGATATTTAATTTGAGTATATCCAAAAATCTCAGTTATACATGCACTCTCAATATTGGCACAACCATTAAGTTTATCCTTTCCCTTTTTCAAAAGAAAGAAGATAAAAGGGGACACAATGAGCAAAAGAATCTGACCCCACGTTTAGATTTTGTCCCACAAATGTCATACAAGAAAGCTCAGGCCACAATACAAAGATAGCATGGCAAGTTTCATCTCACTTTTAAGAAAACTAAGGTTAGTTTGTTTAATATTTTTACATATCCTATTTTTATAATTATGAAAATACATATTTGTTTAAATATATCTTTTATTTAATTCTTTTAAACCTTAATTTTAAATTTAATTAAACACCCCAAAAACATTTAAAATTAACAAAAATACCACCATCACCCACATTTATCAGATTTGACTACTACCATCGGAAGAGGCCAGATTGGTGTAATAGCACATACCAGCTGGATCTAGCCGTAGTATGCCAATATAGCATTTTCAGCCAGATCCATAGTGAATCTGGTGAAAAATATCAGATCTTTGGTCATAACTAGTGTCAACGATGACCAGATATGACCGTCGTTGATCATAACAACGCATATCTTTGGCGACAAGCAAGGGCGGTCAAATCTAACCGCAATGGTCAGATCTAGTCAAGATATGGCATTTTCTGGCAGATCCACGGTGAATCGGTTGAAAAAGGCCATTTTGGTGCATGACCGGCCAAATCCAGTTGATACAACGATTCCAGCCACCCTCCAATGGTGATGGCTGGTGCGGTATTTAATAGGTAGGTGGGGTGTGTTTTTTAATTTTTAATGTTTTTTATACGGGGTATTTAGTAAATTAACAAACCTAAGGAGGTTTTTTAATTTTATATTCTACTCGTTATTCCCACCCAACTCTTATTTTTTCAAAATACTATCCAAAATACTAGAACAAACGGACCCTAAAACACTTAATGAACGAGAACTCAACATTTGATACCACATATGATACTTGATAGTTGACTCTTGTAAGTAGTTAGTCAAGTAAGCAATTAGACTCCCTGTTTAGTTTACAGGAGGATGTTACTGAGAAGGTAAAATGTGTTTAGTTACTAAGTTGTTACTATCTGTTACAGTTAGGCGAGTTCAGTTTGTTAGTTACATTTTTAGTATTCTGTTAACAGAGCACATGAAAGTGCTACTTACTGTACAGTCAAACTTGTGAAAACAATACATTTCACGTGAGCTTCTTGACTTTCCCTTTACTTTACTTGTTCTCTTTCTTCTCTCAAGTTTAGTTCAAGAATTGTTATGGTATCAGAGCCATTAGACTAACGTAAAAAATGGTAGATCTATCAAGCTCACTCCCAATCCGAACAACTCGGCCAAAACCAGATCCTCTGTTTAAACTACTGGTAGAACCTCGATTCTAACATTCATTAACTATGTAAGGGCAAAATAGTATATTTCAATTTTTTTTTTTTTTTTTTTCAGTAAAGAATATTTTGTCTTTGCATAAAAAATGTTGTTTCAAATTAGGATTTAATAAACTACTGTTATTGAGGAGAGTATTTCTTGTATTTAAAAGATTAGGATTTCGACCCTACCGAACCAAGCTTAGACTAGAGCACATTGAGTCTTTTCTCTCGCAGGATGACATAAAATTAATGCAAGCCATTGTGCATGTACACTTGTAAATTGTTAAGAGGATATCTTTTTTCTTTTATATTATATATATATATATTATTTTTATTGGGGGGGGGGTTGGGGGGGTAAAACTAATTTATGAAGAATGAAAGAATGTACCCCAAAAAGAAGACCCCTACAAAAGTCAAGTTCCTTAGGGTCCAAATCAAGCAAAAAGAACAGAGAAGATGGATGGATTACAATCCACAAAAGCAAGCATCCTAGCCTCCAAGAGGACTATACAAAATGACCAGCATCTCAAAAATAAAGCAGGCCAACGGGACAAACAAAAACAACAGCTGCACAATTTGTACACAGCAAACCAGCCTTCAAACCGGTCTGCATAAGCTGTACAGAGCAAGTCAAGCAACAAAAACAACCAAGAAAAACACAGCCAGCCAGATTCAAAAAAACACCTACAACAGCCCATACACAACACAAGCCAAAGGCAGAAGGAATAAACCATGCAGCACAATCCCAGATGAAAGACTTCAGGAGATGTATTAAAATCATAGGAAGCAGTGCCAGCAGCAAAGGTACTGCAAAACACACCACACACAAACACACACAAAAGAAGAAGTTAAACTGCCCAGGCTCTCTTCTATATATCCAACTCGTGGCTAGAGTATTTAGACGAGGAAGAAAGTAGTTTGTAGTTTATTTCCATTACTATCGGATTACCGATAATGTTTACATTTTCAGTAAATAATTTATTTCTTTCCATCTATTTATAGATTCTAATCTTGTTTTGCATCTGATAGGATAAACCTTCTTTAAAGCAATATGTAATCTCATTCAAATCATGTATATGTTAAAAAAAAACAAAAAAAAATTCAATTGCTCTACATAATTTTTACTGTGGCATTTTGGCTGATGTCAATGCACTTTGGGTAGCCTGACGTTTAGTTGGACTTAATTATAAAATTAAACATTGTTGATTATTTTGTCAAACTTATATATATTGTGTGTGTGCACTACAGTTGTGTGTGTGCATAGGTATGTCAGACATTTGCATGTTTTAGATTTTTTCGCATTTTATCTTTGAGTGTGTGCACACTCTTTTTTTGTGCTAATATTGCATGTCTAATTTACTTTGGCACATTTTGCGTGTTTTACTTAATAGTTAAAATATTTGTTTTTGCATCTTTTGTGCTATCATTTGAACCACTTACAGGTGTCCTAATATCCTTTAGTAGCCCAGGGAAAATCAACATTTTTCCCCTTTTGGTTATGGTCCTAAATTAAAGCTAAAAAAACATTTCTATTTTTGGACCAATACATGTCAGCCTTTGTTTGCTGACTTGGCCAGAATTGGAGTGCACGAATTTGGGTTTATCTTCTCCATTCTTGCGACTTTGTTTGGCTAACCTTTATGTTTGTTTTTGCTTTGTGCTCTAAAACTTTTAGAGAGTTTATCTCTTAAAGGTTCCCCATATGTTTTTGTGCCAAACACTTATTATCCTTCATCTTTGTTGAGCTAAAAGAAAGTTCATCTTCTTCCTTGTTTGTTTTTCTTTTTGAACTTGAATATCTATTTCGTTGTTGCTTGGAGCATTTCAGAGAGTTGTTCTTGGTTAAGCTCTTTTATATGAGTTTGTGCTAGAAATTTTCTTGTTTATATTCATTGTTGAATGGTAGTTGGAACATGGTTCCTTTGCTGATACTAGAGCCTATCTTCAGCGACTGAAGCCTGGGTGGAGCTCAAGCATTTTCCAGGAGTGAACTTGGTGTGAAGAGATCCGAGAAGCAACAAGACAGTAGAGATTCAAAGGGTAGTGTTTAGTGTAACTAGAACAAAGAATTCTCTTTATTGTAGCTAAAATCAACTTTGAACTATATCTTATAATATTTGTAGATTAGTGTATTTACTTCGATCTGCACGAGGTCACATGGATATAGACTAAAAGTGGATTTAGCAGACCCATGTATATACTGGTGTACTTTACATTTACAATTTCTTATTATTATTGATTTGTTGTAAACCTGTCTGTATTAACACAACTTGGTAAATCATTCCATTGCATCTTTAAAAGTGGGTACCTAAATGTTAAATAGAGTTCACAACTCTAACAGACATGAACAATATATTTAATTTGTTTCCTCCAAATATAGTTGCACCCATCCTCTTGCACTCTAACATTTCCAAAACCAAAAATTGTACGTAAATAATTAATTATAAATGCCCTCTTTCCTTTGCCTTCAGCCACAAATAGAACATAGTACACGAAGCACTCAGAACCTCTACGAAAAGAGAAGTGGTTTTTTTCAATTCATAATTTTACACAGAGGACTTAGTTATAAAGAAAAAGTCTCATAATTTTACACAGAGGATGGAAACTTCATNATAGCTCAAATTTTTGGTCAAACAATAGAAGTTTTAGATAAATAGTATAGTTACAATCTTAAATATAAAAATGATAAATTGCTTGAACATAAAAACAAATTATTTATTCAAAATATCTTTTGTACTCGCTACACCATTTAATTGATAAAACCTTTATTTGGGGTTATCAGCGTTAGTTTCTCAAAATGGGAGGGAAAATTAGTTTCCCACCAAATCTTAGAGATAGAAATACGATTAACTCAAAATTTGCGTATTGACTGTGGACCAATAAGTTTACAAGTCATTAACGTCTCCTATTATAGTAAAACATCTTTACAGTGATACTCTATATAGAAATAAACTCTACATAATCATAAAATTTTTTATTCCCATTTTAGGATAGTTATAAATAAAAATAAATTACACATTATAATAAGTTATAATAATTATAATTCTCGTTTTAAGGAAAGTTTTCTCTACACAGTAATAATTATATGTATATCGTAGAAAAAAATATATGTTATGTTACTTTAAAGGTTTAAGATGAAATAAAATATTTATCTAAAGTTATTTGGGATAATGATTTATGCTTTAGAGTTAATACCACATCTTTTAACTTATGAGTACATTACTGGTTAGCATGGACATCTTTTTGTTAAAGCCAAAATATTTCTAGCGTCTCAAGTATACTTAGAGCTTCTTGGCAAGAATTTTTTTGTATCTCCATACTATCATACTTATGATTATTTCCTTTCTATTTTTGTCTCATTGTGGCAATGATTTCTTCTTCAAATAAAGCATATGTGACTTGTTGTGCATTTGGATGATTGAAAAAGTTATTAATATCCATTCGATTAGTGTAGTGAAGTTGTCAAATATAATCACTCAATTCTACTATGACTCTTTGATTCTCCTCCTCCACTTAATTTGTAACTTGCAATTCATCGATATTGGGGGTCCTAATCTTGCAATATTTAACAATTGGNGATGATATATAGGTATGGAAGCAGCTGAATGCAAATAGGTTAGCACACTTGAAACTTCAAAGGCAATTCGTAATCGTAGTTCCCATGTAAATGGAAACTCCTCATTTTGGTCATGTAAATATTGAAAAAGATTTCCATTAGAAACGAACTCATAGACTAAAAGAGGCACTTCTGTTTCCAAGCAACACCCTACTAATTGAACTACATTTCTGTGACTAATTTGTGATAGCAATATAACCTCATTAATGAATTCTTCAAATTTACTTTCATCCACTATCTTGGACTTCTTAATAGCTATAATTTTTCCTTCCGACAACATCCCTTTATATACAACGCCTTGACCTCCTTCACCAAGAACTCGATTGGCATGATAATTGTCCGTGGCCTTTTCCAATTCCTTTGAGGTAAACAATTTTGTTTTCTCAACGCTCCCACCATTTCTTGTAAATAACTTCTGCTTCAGTTTGATTGCTTTCCGCTTTTGTATGAACTTGTACAACCACCGTGCTACAATGATAAGTAACAACATTCCAAGCCCAGCACTGAAACCTGCACAATTCAAGTAAAAGAATACATCATAAATATTCGCGAGTTTTGCGTCAATGGTACTAAAGAAATGTAAGGTATGTTGAAACAGAAGGACAATGATACTGGATACCTATGTTGATTAAATATTTGACTTGAGTTTTTTTTATAAATATATCGTCAGAGCTTCGTGAAGGAGAGCACCATGTTTCTTCATCTTCACTTTGACAAGGTTCATAACCATAAGGACACTCGGAGCAACCGGTGTTGTTCTTCGAAACACAAAGCAAGCCACCTACACAAAGTTTAATCATAATTACAAGTAAATGACTGTGGCTATAAACATAATTAATAGAGTACATCTACCTTTGCATCCTCCATAGCTGTCAGATCTTTGATTATCGCAAAGACAAAAGTAGTCTGAGTTTAATTGTATGACGCAGTAATCATCTTTGTTGCAACTTGTTTTGTGTGAATTGTAGAGTTCCACACATGAACCTCCATACTTTCCCCATTCCAGTTTTGCGGGAAGGACTTCTTTATCTTTCAAAACATAAGGATTTTTTAGGTAGTTTGACTCAAGCCAAGTTTTGTGAACCATGAAGGCTGAACTGCACTCCCTGGGAAAACCTTCAGAATAAATTTCTGACATGTTTTCATTTTCTAACTTACGGTTTCGAGGAAGGGTGCATAGGAAATCACAGCAACCATCATTTTTTGTAGGATCACAAGTGCAGAAAGAGTGGCAGTGACTTACGGTTGAATCTTTCTGATTGAGATTGAGGTAGTTTTCGCAACCAATGGCAGTGAATATATTGTCTGTATTCGAAAAGGAAAACGGGCTTCCGGATAGGTTGACGCTTGAATTGCGGGGCAAGTTGACGATAACAGAAGAAGAAGGATGAAGAGTTCTGTTTAATTCTAGATGGACGCTGTTTAGGAAAGCTCTTGGAGAGCCAGAAGAGTTGTCGCAAGTTACTTCAAACCACTTATTGAGGTAGCAGCCTTCACCGATTCCCAAAGGGTATGATATTTTGACATTGCCACAGCTATTTGGACATAAAATTTGTGATGCTTTGATTGGCCAAAGTAAGAGAAGGATGTGAAACATTAACACCAGACGATGAGGATGAACAGCCATTATTGATTCTCTTTAATTTCTGAATGGAATATTAATGGANATATTTAATTTGAGTATATCCAAAAATCTCAGTTATACATGCACTCTCAATATTGGCACAACCATTAAGTTTATCCTTTCCCTTTTTCAAAAGAAAAGAAGATAAAAGGGGACACAATGATGCAAAAGAATCTGACCCCACGTTTAGATTTTGTCCCACAAATGTCATACAAGAAAGCTCAGGCCACAATACAAAAGATATGCATGGCAAGTTTCATCTCACTTTTAAGAACAACTAAGGTTAGTTTGTTTTAATATTTTTACACTATCCTATTTTTATAATTATGAAAATACATATTTGTTTAAATTTTATTCTATTTTATTTAATTCTTTTAAACCCTTAGATTTGTAAATTTAATTAAACACCCCCAAAAACATTTAGAAATTAACAAAAATACCACCACTCACCCACATTTATCAGATTATGACTACTACCATCGGAAGATGGCCAGAATCTGGTATAATAGCACACTACCAGCTGGATCTAGCCAGTAGTATGCCAATATAGCCTTTTCCAGCCAGATCCATAGTGAATCTGGCTGAAAAATATCAGATCTTTGGTCATAACTAGTCGTCAACGATGACCAAGATATGACCGTCGTTGATCATCAACAACGACCATATCTTTGGCTGACAAGCAAGGGCGGTCAAATCTAACCGTCAATGGTCAGATCTAGTCACAGATATGGCATTTTCTGGTCAGATCCACGGTGAATCTGGTTGAAAAAGGCCATTTTGGTGCATGACCGGCCAAATCCAGTTGATACAACGATTCCAGCCACCCTCCAATGGTGATGGCTGGCTGCCGGTATTTAATAGGTAGGTGGGGGTGTTTTTATAATTTTTAATGTTTTTATTACAGGGGTATTTAGTAAATTAACAAACCTAAGGAGTGTTTTTGTCAATTTTTATATTCTACCTCGTTATTCCCACCCAACTCTTATTTTTTCAAAAATACTATCCAAAATACTAGAACAAACGGACCCTAAAACACTTAATGAACGAGAACTCAATCATTTGATACCACATATGATACTTGATAGTTGACTCTTGTTAACGTAGTTAGTCAAGTAAGCAATTAGAACTCCCTGTTTAGTTTACAGGAGGATGTTACTGAGAAGGTAAAATGTGTTTAGTTACTAAGTTGTTACTAATCTGTTACAGTTAGGCGAGTTCAGTTTGTTTTAGTTACATTTTATGAGTATCTCTGTTAACAGAGCACATGAAAGTGCTACTTACTGTACAGTCAAACTTGTGAAAACAATACATTCACGTGGCTTCTTGACTTTCCCTTTACTTTACTTGTTCTCTTTTCTTCTCTCAAGTTTAGTTCAAGAATTGTTATGGTATCAGAGCCATTAGACTAACGTAAAAAATGGTAGATCTATCAAGCTCACTCCCAATCGAACAACTCGGCCAAAACCAGATCCTCTGTTTAAACTACTGGTAGAACCTCGATTCTAACATTCATTAACTATGTAAGGGCAAAATAAGTATATTTCAATTTTTTTTTTTTTTTTTTTCAGTAAAGAATATTTTGTCTTTGCATAAAAAATGTTGTTTCAAATTAGGATTTAATAAACTACTGTTGATTTGAGGAGAGTATTTCTTGTATTTAAAAGATTAGGATTTCGACCCTACCGAACCAAGCTTAGACTAGAGCACATTGAGTCTTTTCTCTCGCAGGATGACATAAAATTAATGCAAGCCATTGTGCATGTACACTTGTAAATTGTTAAGAGGATATCTTTTTTCTTTATATATTATATATATATATATTATATTTATTTGGGGGGGGGGTTGGGGGGGTAAAACTTAATTTATGAAGAATGAAAGAATGTACCCCAAAAAGAAGACCCCTACAAAAGTCTCAGTTCCTTAGGGCCCAAATCAAGCAAAAAGAACAGAGAAGATGGATGGATTACAATCCACAAAAGCAAGCATCCTAGCCTCCAAGAGGACTATACAAAATGACCAGCATCTCAAAATAAAGCAGGCCAACGGGACAAACAAAAACAACAGCTGCACAATTTGTACACAGCAAACCAGCCTTCAAACCGGTCTGATAAGCTGTACAGAGCAAGTCAAGCAACAAAAACAACCAAGAAAAACACAGCACAGCCAGATTAAAAAACACCTACAACAGCCCATACACAACACAAGCCAAAGGCAGAAGGAATAAACCATGCAGCACAATCCCAGATGAAAGACTTCAGGATGTATTAAAATCATAGGAAGCAGTGCCAGCAGCAAAGGTACGCAAAACACACCACACACAAACACACAAAAAGAAAGAGTTAAACTGCCCAGGCTCTCTTCTATATATCCAACTCGTGGCTAGAGTATTTAGACGAGGAAGAAAGTAGTTTATTTCCATTACTATGGATTACCGATAATGTTTACATTTTCAGTAATAATTTATTTTTCCATCTAGTTATAGATTCTAATCTTGTTTGCATGATAGGATAAACCTTCTTTAAAGCAATAGTAATCTCATTCAAATCATGTATAGTTTAAAAAAAAAAAAAATTCAATGCTCTGCATAAATTTTACTGTGGCATTTGGGTGTGTCAATGCACTTTGGGTAGCTGACGTTAGTTGGACTTAATATAAAATTAAACATTGTTGAATATTTTGTCAAATTTATATATATTGTGTGTGTGCACTACAGTTGTGTGTGGGCATAGGTATGTTAGACATTTGATGTTTAGATTTTCGCATTTTATCTTTGAGTGTGTGCACACTCTTTTTTGGCTAATAACGCATGTCTAATTCACTTTGGCACATATTGGCGTGTTTACTTAATAGTTAAAATAATTTTTTTTTTTTTTGCATCTTTGTGTGTCATTTGAACCACTTACAGGGATCCAATATCCTTTAGTAGTCCAGGGAAAATCAATATTTTCCCCTTTTGGTTATGGTCCTAAACTAAAGCTAAAAACATTTCTATTTTTGGACCAATACATGTCAGCCTTTGTTTGTGACTTGGCCAGAATTGGAGTGCACGAATTGGGTTTATCTTCTCCATTCTTGCGACTTTGTTTGGCTAACCTATGTTGTTTTTGCTTGTGCTCTAAAACTTTTAAAGAGTTTATCTCTTAAAGGTTCCCGATATGTTTTTGTGCCAAACACTTATTATCCTTCATCTTTGTTGAGCTAAAAGAAAGTTCATTTTCTTCCTTGTTTGTTTTATTTTTGGACCTGAAATCTATTTCTTTGTTGCTTGAACATTTCAGAGAGTTGTTTTGGTTAAGTTCTTTATATGAGTTTGTGCTAGAAACTTTCTTGTTTATATTCATGTGTGAATGGCGGTTGGAACATGGTTCTTGTGATACTAGAGCTGTCTTCAGCAACTAAAGCTTGGGTGGAGCTCAAGCATTTTCCAGGAGTGAACTTGGTGTGAAGAGATGTGAAGCAAAAACAGCATTGAGATTCAAAGGGTAGTGTTTAGTGTAACTAGAACAAAGAGTTCTCTTTGTTGTAGTAAAACAACTTTAAACTATATCTTATAATGTTTGTAGATTAGTGGATTGCTTTGATCTGCACGAGGGGCCATAGATGTGAACTAAAAGTGGATTCAGCAGCCCATTGATATACTGGTGTGCTTTACTTTACAATTTCTTATTATTATGATTTGTTGTAAACCTGTTGTATTAACACAACTTGGTAAATCATTCCATTGCATCTTTAAAAGTGGGTACCTAAATATTAATAGAGTTCACAACTCTAACAGACATGAACAATATATTTAATTTGTTTCCTCCAAATATAGTTGCACCCATCCTCTTGCACTCTAACATTTCCAAAACCAAAAATTGTACGTAAATAATTAATTATAAATGCCCTCTCTCCTTGCCTTCAGCCACAAATAGAACAAGTACACGAAACACTCAGAACCTCTACGAAAAGAGAAGTGGTTTTTTTCAATCATAATTTTACACAGAGGAATTAGTTATAAAGAAAAGGCTCATAATTTACACAGAGGATGGAAACTTCATAAATCAATCTTGTGTGGATTGGTACACGTCTATTGAGAAAGTGACAACATCAATAAACTATCTAGCAAAGGTTAAACTATTCTCAAAGTGAGTAGTTAATTCACCATGAACAAATTAGTCTTTAATATTCATATGGTGCATACTTGAACCGCATCTTGAAGATCTGATCCCTCCCAATTCGTGTGTTACCTCTCTCATTGTAGGTCTATTTTCCATTTAAGTCAGACATTTTCTTGTGAGATTGGCGATGTCATAATCTCTTCTTTTTCACCTTCTTTCATAACTCGAGCATCAAGAATTTCAAACAGACGATTTTCTTTCATGGCACATAGAAAATATGCGGCAAGACTATATCTTCCTCGACATCAGTTGAAAGAATTGGCTTTTGTCCAGTTAAAAGTTCGGCAAGAACTACTCCAAAACTATAAACATCACTTTTCTCAGTAAACTGGCTCGACCAGAAATACTCTGGATCAAGGTACCCAAAAGTCCCTTTACTTGAGTGGTCAAATGAGTTTGATCAACTGCAATAGATCTTGAAGTTCCAAATCCGACAATTTTACTCGAAAATTTTCATCCAAAAGTATGTTTGTAGACTTAAATCTCGATGATATATAGGTATGGAAGCAGCTGAATGCAAATAGGTTAGCACACTTGAAACTTCAAAGGCAATTCGTAATCGTAGTTCCCATGTGAATGGAAACTCTCATTTTGGTCATGTAAATATTGAAAAAGATTTCATTAGAAACGAACTCATGACTAAAAGAGGCACTTCTGTTTCCAAGCAACACCCTACTAGTTGAACTACATTTCTGTGACTAATTTGTGATAGCAATATAACCTCATTAATGAATTCTTCAAATTTACTTTCATCCACTATCTTGGACTTCTTAATAGCTATAATTTTTCCTTCCGACAACATCCCTTTATATACAAGCCTTGACCTCCTCACCAAGAACTCGATTGGCATGATAATTGTCGTGGCCTTTTCCATTCCTTTGAGGTAAACAATTTGTTTTCTCAACGCTCCCACCATTTCTTGTAAATAACTTCTGCTTCAGTTTGATTGCTTTTCGCTTTTGTATGAACTTGTACAACCACCGTGCTACAAGATAAGTAAAACATTCCAAGCCCAGCACTGAAACCTGCACAATTCAAGTAAAGAATACATCATAAATATTCGCGAGTTTTGCGTCAATGGTACTAAAGAAATGTAAGGTATGTTGAAACAGAAGGACAATGATACTGGATACCTATGTTGATTAAATATTTGATGGAGTTTTTTTTATAATATACGTCAGAGCTTCGTGAAGGGAAGCACATGTTTTTCATCTTCACTTTGACAAGGTTCATAACCATAAGGACACTCGGAGCAACCGGTGTTGTTCTTCGAAACACAAGCAAGCCACCTACACAAAGTTTAATCATAATACAAGTAAATGACTGTGGCTATAAACATAATTTAGTACATCTACCTTTGCATCCTCCATAGCTGTCAGATCTTTGATTATCGCAAAGACAAAAGTAGTCTGAGTTAATTGTAGACGCAGTAATATCTTTGTTGCAACTTGTTTGTGTGAATTGTAGAGTTCCACACATGAACCTCCATACTTTCCCCATTCCAGTTTTGCGGGAAGGACTTCTTTATCTTTCAAAAAAATAAGGATTTTTTAGGTAGTTTGACTCAAGCCAAGTTTGTGAACCAGAAGGCTGAACTGCATCCCTGGGAAAACCTTCAGAATAAATTTCTGACATGTTTACATTTTCTAACTTACGGTTGCGAGGAAGGGTGCATAGGAAATCACAGCACCATCTTTTTTGTAGATCACAAGTGCAGAAAGAGGGGCAGTGACTTAGGGTTGAATCTTTCTGATTGAGATTGAGGGAGTTTTCGCAACCAATGGCATCAGTAATATATGTCTGTACTCGAAAAGGAAAACGGGCTTCCGGATAGGTTGACGCTTGAATGCGGGGCAAGTTGACGATAACAGAAGAAGAAGGATGAAGAGTTCTGTTTAATTCTAGATGGACGCTGTTTAGGAAAGCTCTTGGAGAGCCAGAAGAGTTGTCGCAAGTTACTTCAAACCACTTATGAGGTAGCAGCCTTCACCGATTCCCAAAGGGTATGATATTGACATTGCCACAGCTATTGGACATAAAATTTGTGATGCGTTGATTGGCCAAAGTAAGAGAAGGATGTGAAACATACACCAGACGATGAGGGAACAGCCATATTGATTCTCTTAATTTCTGAATGGAATATTAATAGAGATTGAACACATTTATAAAATCCTGCTGTGAAACGATTGGCTATAAGTGTGCAAGGTGGTGCCGCCAGACTTTTAAAGTTTCTTGCAAGATCTTTGTTCCTTTCTCAAAGATCAAATTCTCTTGGGAAATTAATTAAAATTTTCTCCGGGAAAACAAATAGGAAAATTTAAAGAGATAAAATTCTCTTTGGGAAAATTGTAAATTGTTCATTGGTCACATGGGTTCAACACTGAGTGAATGTGAGCTCTCTAATTTCTATGAAAACCAGGTTAATCAGACAAAGAAATTGTTTTTAGAAATGATTTTGTGCCGTGAGAAATCACATGCATATATTAAATATCAAGATCAATAAAAATATAAAATAAATCATAAACTGTACGAGGATACAATAATTCAACGTGAATGTTAAGTTACCAAAGATGATAATAAAATATGATATAACAAATCATGAAACACGTTTTACCAACTTGGTTAGCATATAAGACGTCGGTGCGCGCAATAGTAAAAAAAAACTTTCCGAATGGACAATATTCAGGTTGAAAGCAACCAGACTTTCATCTCCCTTGTAAATAAAATATGGGTAAAATATAACAAAACACCCCCTGAAGTTTCTTAAAAAACAAAAAAGGGTCTACCTTCAATGAACTATTAATGAGCCGATAAAATTTATACTATTATTTAGTTAGTAAACATTATCAAATTACCCTCTTATCATTTATTTTAATACCTAAAATTTAACAATAAAGGGATTTTTGTTATTTCAGAAACCTTAGGGAGATTTCCCTTAGTATATCACACCTTAGGGGGATTAATTTATTAATCCATAAAATATTAAGTGGAAGACCAAGATTACATTTCTCTTATTTAATTCCTAGCTTGTGCTGTACTCGTGGCATGCAATAATAAAACATTATCAATAGCCTAACTTTCTTGAATAATATTTATGGGTTACAGCCATTGACTTATCTGTCTTCAATTTCTTTGCCGCACCCTCAACTTTCTCTGGGAAGGTTAGCAAGACTCAATCCACAAAGCCATGTATTTGATCAGTGAAAAGAATTTATAGTTGTAGAAGTCTTTGGTGTCGGTGCAAATGCGGAAGAAATTGTTTTAAATTTGATAATATAGTCTAATAAAACCTGCGAGAGATAAATAATATATTGATAATTGGTTTAAACCTTCCAATGTACGAGTTTATCGTGTTAATGACTATTGGACTAAATATAATGTTGAGCTCACACCTTTTAATTGATTACATTTTTTTAACCGGTTTAGGGATGCATGTTCTTGGAATAGTCGGTTTGAATTTTAAACCTACATGCTTATCATTTTGTTTGCTATGAAATCTTGAAACGAATAATCTTGAATCGAGACTTTCTACACTAAAAATATCCTTTTAAAGGAGGGTATTTGTGCTTGGATGGTCTGTGGCTCAAAATCTGCCTCCATGAAAAAAAATAAGTAAAATACACAAATAAAGCACTAAAAATAGTGTTAAAATAAATAAATAAATAAAACACTAAAATAGACAGAAGAATTTATGATTGCAGAAGTCTTTGGCATCAATGCAAATGTGGAAGAAATTGTTTTACATTTGATAACATAGTCTAGTAAAACCTGTGATAGATAAGTAATCTTTCAATAATTGGTTTCGACTTTCAAATCTGTGAGTTGACCGTGTTAATGACTACCCTTAAATTAGTTAAATTTTTTTAACCAGTTTATGGATGTGTGTTCTTGGAGTCGGTTTGACTTTAAACCTACATGCTTATCACCTTGTTTACTATGAAATCCATGCAATGGAAAATTCTGAATCGAGACTTTCTATACCAAAAATATTCTTTTGAGTGAGGATACGTGTGTTTAGACGGTCCACAGCCCAAGATTTGCCCCCATGAAAAAAAATGAATAAAAACACTAAAAACATGTTAAAATAAATAAATAAAAAGTGCGATCACCCAAGCTAATTAGTCACAAATAAATTCAAATCGATATTTGGGCAATTCATAGGTATTGAACTATCAAAACACATCGCCAATTAACATTCATCAAACCCATTTGTCTATAATTCTAGAACGTGAGGATTCTTCCATCAAATTTACCCACATGTTACATAACTTAAAAAATAATAATATAGTGATCCTACCATTTGAAATGAGTAATTATTTTATTTATAATCCATCAAACACGTCGTCAATTGTCATGATGTTAAGCCTCTAATTCCAGTCTCTCAACTCTTCTCCGTTTTTTTCCAGTCTCATTTATCAGCTTCAAGAGAAAGAAAATGTTTTTAAATAAGGTAAAAGGGAGCATGATTATTTTGTTTACACTAGACTGGTTAACTGGTTTTGACTTGACCCCCCTGACATTTAATCAAAAAACAAGGATCCCCTGAGAAAGTAGAAATCACAAAAATACCCTACCATTAGTTAGCCATTATTGAAACGTTAGAATTTACAATATACAGGTAAATCTCAATAAATTAATATCCTTGAGACCATAAAAATTTATTAATTAATCGATATATTATTTAATCGTATAAATTAATAAATTATTAATTTTTAAGGCATTTTTTTATTTTCTTTTTCTAAAACATTGAATTTAAGGCATTTACATATAGTGTATAATTAATGTGGTGTAGAGAATTGGAAATAACATCACTAGCCTAGCTTATAGCTCATAGTTAATATAGTTTAGGGAAAAGCTCAAAGGTCTCCTAATTGAGTCATGTATATATAAATAATTATGATGTATAAAGAGATTATTAATTTATATATCAAGTGGTACATATGTGTATTTTTTTTAAATGTATTATCTTATAAATTTAGCGAATTATTAATTTACCACATTAGTCCTAAGTCGGGACCGACCAAAAATATTATTTAATCAAGGTTATTAATTTATTGAGATTTAACTCTAATGGGTTATTAAATATTTACTTAATTACTCTTCTACCGTTTATTTTAACACCAAAAATTTAGGGGATTTATGTTATTTTTATAACTATAGGGAGATTTTTCTTATTTGGTTATACCTCAGGAGAATTATTTATTAACCCACTGATTAATACTTTGAAGTCACCATATGTATGTCTATAATTTCTTGGCAATGCTTCCCGGGTAAGAGTTTGAATGTTCCACTTTAGATGTTTAATTAATTAATTTCTTATATAGTGGAGATAACTTTTCACTTCTATTGGAAGATACTGTCTAAAAATGATCCGGCCAAAGATGAAAGAATAGTTCCTCCATGGTCTGAGCTTACATTCATAAAATGCGCAGGGAAATGAGTGGGAAAGTGTTAATATAGAACTGAAAATTTGTTGCTGAAACAAAGAAGAAAAATACAGCTAAAACTGAGAAAATTTAGCTGACCGGCCATCCCAAGTTTGGATTTAAAAAAATGGCCTTGAAACTATTTACCATTTTTTTTTATTTAGAGAAGCTGACGTGACACAGTTAGGATCCATTAAACATGTAAAATGGGTTAAAATGAAAAGATTAAAACATATAAGAACAAAATATAATTAATGAAAGTTTTTAAAATTTGAAATGTACAAAAGAGCCCCAAATATTCAAATTGCTTAATCGAAACCAATTAAGGCAAAAATCGATATCTTCAATCCCTAAACGCATCTTAGCAANAAAAAAAAAAAAAAAAAGGACTACTCCTTTGATAACATTGTCAATGAAATAATTATACAATGTTTTCAGAATATGAAAAATCATCGAGGACAATTATAAAATTGATAGTTTTGTATGTATAACTTTTAAAATTAAATTTTTAGATTACATTTTTTATGCTTATTAGTTCAGTATATATTTTATTGTAAATTCATCAACTTAGATCTTTTAACCTCATTGACTAGAACTGATGCCATTCTAAGAAATTACAGGAGACAATTATGTGTTGTTGACAAGGTTTGGGAAAACCAAGGGAAAATTAACAAAGGAAAAAAAGTTTCTTAATATTGTATATAAAACAATATTAAGTGGAAGGCTTAGATTGATTTCCAATGTGAAAGCTCTGGGGTTTCATGGTAGAAATAGTACTCCCCTAACCATTATGAGAGTGGCACCTTAACAATGATAATATTTGTTGAATATTTTGTCATACTTATATGGTGTGTGTGCACAGTTTTCTCTAAATTGCCTTTTTGCAATTTCATTATGAGTGTGTGCACACATCGTTCTTTTGTGCAAGCATATGTTGTCTAACACATTTTGCCAAGTAACATTTTCTCTTTGTTGTCTTGCCCATCAAGCTAATTTTGACTCATGATATTCTTGTGTGAGCTAACTTTATAAGTGTCACAATTTCTTTATGTGATCCTAAAAGGTTGTAAGGCTTTGTCTGTGGTCCCGGAAGAAAGAGAAAATGTATGTTTTTGGTCCAACAAAAAGCTGGAATTCTTTTTGTTCTCCACGTGTTTAACTATGTCAGACTTATGCCTTTTGCATTTTCATTTCATGTATGTGCACAGTGGATGTGTGCTTGCACACTTATGTCAGACATTTGCTTGTTACATTTTATTTCGCGATTTACTTCGAGTGTGCACACACTTTTCTTCTGTGCTAACATCGCATGTCTGACTCACTTTTCCACAAGTTGCATTTTTATCTTTATCAACTAAGGTATTTTTGTCCATTTGTTATGCTATCATAAGGACCACCTACAAGTGTCCCAATATCCTCTAGTGGTCCAGGAAAATAAGTTTTTTCCCTTTTTGGTTGTGGTCCCAAAAGATTGGTGGATTCTTTTCCATTTTTGGACCAACATATGTCAAGCCTTGTTTGCTGACTTGGCAAGAATGGGGGAGCACGAAATTGGCCTATATCATCTTCATTCTTGCTCATTTGTAAAGCTAACCTAGTTATTCATATTGCTTGTGCTCTGAACTTTTCAGAGAGTTTATTCCTTAATAGGTTCTATTTATGTTTTGGTGCTAAACCTTCATCATCTTTCATCTTTGTTGAATGGCGGTTGGATCTTGGTTCCATTATTGATGCTGGAGAGTGGATTCGGCGTATGAAACTTGGGTGGAGCTCAAGCTTTCTCCGTGAGTGTTCCCGGTGTGAAGTGATCCTTGAAGTGATGAAGCATTAGAGATTCAGAGGGTGATGTTTAGTGTAATATAGAACAGGGAGTTCTCTTTACTATAGCTAAAATCAACTCTGATTGATATCTTGTGATGCTTGTTGTTATAGTGGATTAGCTTCGATTTGGACGAGGTCCCATGGATGTAGGCTAAGAGTGGTTTTAGCCGAACCATGTATATGCTTGTGTGCTTTATCTTTACCACTTATGGTTGTTGATTCATGCTTAACTTGGCATAACCATTAATCAACTTGGTAAAATCTTATGTTGCACTTTAAAAATGGGTATCCAACCTTGACTAGAATTCACCAACCCTAATAAATGGTATCAGAGCTTATTTTGATAAGTTCTTTTAGTTGATCCTCACCCATTTTGCTTGCTTTCGTGTGCATCTGATTGCTTTTTTGTTTGGTCAAAATCTGGTTTGTTGATGTGTTCTATTTTTGGGTCTAATGTTCATTCGTGTGTGTACATCTATTTGCTATACTCGCATCTGTTGTGTTGGCTGTCATGAATTTCTTTAGTGAAGGAGGGTCTGCTAATAGACCACCCGTGTTAGAAGGTTTTAATTATTATACATAGAGACATAGAATGTGTGCTTTCTTAAATTACGTTGATGAAAGAGTTTGGTTCTCGGTTGTGAATGGTTGGACAACCCCGGTTGTTGTTAAAAATGAAGTGTCTAGACCAAAACCTATTGATGATCAGACTAAAGTTGAGTTAGAACTTGCTAATTTTAACTCAAAAGCCATCCATGCTATCTTCAATGCTATAAATATGAATCAAATGAAAGTCATAGCCAACTGTGAGCTTGCCAAGGATGCTTAGGATAAGCTTCAAGTAAAAAATGAAGGAACTAGTGCTATTAAAAGAAACAAACTTAGAAGGCTTGTGACTGATTTTGAAAATTTGGTTATGCATGAAGATGAAACTATAACTGACTTTCATGGTAGGATTTGTGATGTGTCTAATGAGTGTTTTGCTTTGGGAAAAATTTATATTAACATTGAACTTATCAGGAAAGTTCTTTGCTCTCTTCCTAAGAGATTCATGTCAAAAGTGACGACCATAGAAGAATGTCGTGATGTGGACTCTATGGACATTAATGAACTCATTGGCTCTCTTCAAACCTTTGAGCTAAATCTGAAAAGATGGGACAATCAGAAACCGAGCAAAGGTTTGACTCTCAAACATGAGGTAGATTTCGAACCTTTTGAAAATTTTCATACAAGTAGCTTGGATGATGAAAAATGTGTTTTACTCACAAAGAATTTTGCAAAGTTTTTGAAGAAAAACATGAAAAAGCCATTTGAGAATGGAAATAGTAAAAAAACCTTTTGTGAAAAAGTTTTATGACTAGCCAAACCCCGTTACCTTTTCAAAAGAAAAAGAAAAGAAATTTAAGGGTATCAAGTGCTATGAATGTGAAGGGTTTGGATATATCCAATCTGAGTGTGCTAACACACTGAAAAAGAAGAAGGGTAAGGCAATAGAAGCCAATATGAATGAGAGTGACCAAGATGAGACTGAAAGTGAGCAAGATGAGTCCATTGATTATGAAAATGTTCTAGCCTTTAATGTGAACCAAGAAGATGAGAAGAGTGTCAGCCAATCTACTAATCTACTCAGCTCGAATTGAGGCAGGGTGTTGATTGTGTTACTTAAAGAAGTTAGCAGGATCAGAGTGCAAGTTTATAAACATGAGGGTTGCGTTTGTAAAAGAATTGTTGTAAACTCATCAGAAACGATGACGTTTCAAGAGTATTGAGTGTTTGTATAAAAGCTCAGCTGTTACTTTACTAATTCAGTTAAGAAAAATAAAAACAGAATTCGTTTCTCTCTGAAACAGAATCCAGATTCAATCCTGTATTGTTTCTTGATTATTTTTGCTAAGTTCTTGCTTCATCCTTCAAATTCTAACTAAGAGTGAGTCTTCTGATGACTCCAATGATGTCTATGCTGAACAACGTACAAAAAACAAATGACAAAATGTATGATTAATGGTTGAAGGTTGTTAAGAAGTTGTAATCTCTTGGAATTGAAAGTGCAAATTAAACTTGATGAAGGAGAAGAAATTTTTTTCTAAAAAAATTGTGGTATTGACTATTGAACTAACTAAGACTAAGACCATTGTTGAGAAATTTAATGCAGGTTCAATTAAGCTTGATGAAGTCCTTGGACAAGGAAAGTCATTTGGAGAAAAGTATGATTTGGGATTTGCTCTTGATGCTAGCACATCAGCTTCTAGTGCACGCACTCATTACAGCCACTGAAATTCCTATTGACTTTGCTACTGGAAAACGAGTAATGAAAGTAAAGAAATTCATTCTCATCTGTTATTTTTGTAACAAAAAGGGACACCTTAGACCCAAATGTTTTTAAGTTCATCGCTTGTTTAAGAAAATGTCTTGAAAACCATGATTTCCTCTCTCATGCGAACACACATGCTAACAATAGGTTTTCTTCCAAAAGGGTGTGGAAATCCAAGTCTGATGTGAACTATTTTGTGTCTCATACCTTATTACTTGCATTTCAAAATGACCTTTGGTATCTAGATATTGTTGTTTTAGACACATGACGGAAATAAATCTTTATTGTCTAATCTTGAGTGCATTGATAGTAAACATGTTACATATGGTGATGGTAAGAAAGGCAAGATTCTCGGAAATTAACAAATGTAAGTAAAACCAACCTATTTTCATGTTGTAACTGATCTAGTCATTCAAATCTCACTTGTGTCAAAACATTCTCTATTAATTTACTTTCTTCAGGCAGTCAAAGTAAGAATTCAGATGTTAAGAGATTGGAGATGAAAAATTAAAGCAGGAAAAGTTCACAAATGTAAGCTACTGTTTCCTTTCTTTAAGCCTGTGCAAATCTTATTATTTCGATTTTGTATATGTTTAACTCCAGCGTAGACCACTTGTTCGATGAAACAACTAATAGAAGAATAATAGTGTTATACTTATTTGTCTGGTTACCTCTCTTATTTGTCTAGTTGGTTGCTGAGAAAATAGGATTTTCAAAGAAGAATTTCACAGAGAGGTTTACTTGTGAATGAAATGTGTTTTTATTTTATTAAATATAGGGGGTTATACATTGGAAAATGAAGATTTGAAGCTGCTTTGTCTTTTCATTTTCCACTTTCCTTTGCGTTCTTGGTCTTGTTGTTTTGGCTTGTTGCCGTTGGTGTTTTTGGGCTTGGGTCCATGGCATGGCTTGCTGGTTTGGTTTTGCTCTGTCCTGTGAGTGGTGTGCTATTGGTTGTGTTGATTCTTGGATGGCCTGGTGCTGGTTTGTTTTGTGAGGATTAGGTGTTTTGGTTTTGGTTTACACATTGGTGATTGTGTTAATATGAAGCTTTTAATGAAGAAGTCAAATTGGCGAAGCTCTTCTGAAAATAATTCTTAGTAAAAAGCTGATGGGATGGATTAATTGTGATATGCTTTTGGCAGCAATCCAGTTTCTCTCTCTCTCTCTCAAAAAGGCCTGTAGCAATCAAAAGTTGAAAGTTCAGAAAACAAGTTAAATAAGTTGAAATTATATTTATATATCTGGCATATACAAAGTCACTCACCATTCTAAATTCCTAATGCAAAACAGAACTTAAATTTGATGGGTTATTTTTCTAATTAATTAAACCCACAAAAGTAAAAGAGAGTCTATTATGCCTTAGTACACCCTATAACCACAAATTGATAGATTTATATGCAAATAATGAATGATTTTAAAAATCCATTCTAATAAAGATCTTAGAGAATATCTTTATTTATGAGAAAAATGATAAAAAAAAGCTTAGAAAAATGATAAAGTAATCTTTCCTGCTGCTCGCGTTTGCTGCTTCTAGGCTTCATTTTCTCTTGGATCTGGTGCTGGCATCCTGCTCTTGCTGGTTGTGTTAGTTGGTCTTTGGGTTGGGTTTCTCTTTGGATTTGTATAGACAGCCTTGCCTTTTGTTTTTCTTGGCTTCGTTATACATATATTAATTCCCTTGATGACTTGATGTAACTCTACTTCTTTTCATGAAAACAAAATCTATAATAATTTTTGTGTATAAAATTAATGCCCACCAGAGCACTCAATTAGACCTTGCGGTCCTCCTCACAATGAGTGAACCCGAAGTTAAATTTCCTGCAGATTTCTCAAATGGAATGGCCTTTTGTCACTAATTAATATGGGGTCCTAGCTCTATGAATTCTTGTTCCTTTGGTGCCTAGAATTTTTTATATTATCGGGTTTATAGAAGTTAAATTGTAGTATTAATTAAAGTATAGTTTGTTTTTGTCGTAATCTTTTGTTTTTGAGTTGGGAAAATAATAGTTCAAGGTCTGCAAATAACAGCACATTGTTGGTTTACACAATCAAGCGAAGTACATACAGAAATATAAGCTAGGCATGCAAATTTAAGAGTTGTTATAAGTAACCCTTCTCACACTCATATTGATAAAACGTTTTTTATTTATGTGAATTTATATTATATTTGGGGACTAGTACCTTGAGTCACCATGAGGGGTAGGGGTGTTCAAAAGCGGTTAACCGAACCGGTTTTATGTTCGGAAAAATTCTCGAACCGAAACCGAACCGGTTTGGAGAGAAAACCGGTTTTTCGGTTAACCGCTTTAAAGCAGTTAACCAGTTTTAAACCAGTTTTCCCTTTTTATTTATAAAACTTATTTTTTTTTCCTAAATTAAATTATAAATATAAATAATACATATCCAAATAAAAATTAAACATTCATATATATATCCATTGACCGCTACTAACAATACATTAAAAATATTATTATTATTTTATTTAATATATAATATATTATATTATTTTTTTTATTAATATATAATTTTTATTTTTATTTAATATATAATATATATATATAAAACCAGTTTTGGTTAACCGCTTTTCATTTTTTCCCGAACCGAAAATTTGGTTTTTAAAATTTTTCAAACCGTAACCGAACCCTTTTTATGGTTAATCGGTTTTCCTATTCGATTACCGGTTTGGTTCGGTTTTTGTATTTTTTTGAACACCCCTAATGAGGGGATCTTTTCTTCTAATGAAATATGGTTTGACAGATTGGCCAAAATGACTAGTAAAACAAAACATCTAATCACACTACAATTGGCTTAGCATCATGTTAAATGTGTTGCCACTTGGCCTATATTACTCAGGTTTCCATGCATTCAGTTACTTGAGTCCCCTCTTTCATTTCTTGATGCTTTTAATTTGATTTGATATATTTTATGATTTCCATATGTGAGGAAGTCTTTGGTAAAGCTTATGGCTTTAACCGGAATTTTGCATTTTGTGTGACTTAGTAGCATGATACAGCAGAAGCAACAGAGTTAAGGCGCACAATTGAACAACAACAAAATAGAATTAAAGATTTAGAGGAGTAATTATAATATTTGAACAACAAAAGGAGAAAATCAAAATGCTTGAAGAACAACAAGCTCGTATGTTCGAGATGTTGACTCACATAACTATAGCAGCTACACAAGCGCAACCTGCTACCGCTCCAACTTGACTGCCATCTCCATCTACCACTAATGATGAGTCTTCCTCATCTGCTATAGTTGCTTCTAGAACCTCGACTAGTAACGTTTGAGATGCTAACATTATGATTAATTTTTTTGTTGTATGTGAGAGATTCAAAGAGAAAAACGAAAAGAAGTAAAGCAAATCTGTGTAACAGTGTTTTTGTTTTTGATTTTGCTAGCTAATACAAAGAGAAGACTGCTATCTTTTATATGAAATGAGAAAGAGTCAAAACGACACCGTTACAGGAAGGTGGAATTTACAACTTTACCTACTTTCACTCTTTTAGCTTTGGTCAACATTTCCCCTCAAACACAGCTGGGGTGTCAACCTTGCATCTAAGAGCTTCTAATCATTTCCCCTCAAATACAGCTAGCTTAATATTTCAACCAGACAAGCATTTCCTTTCAAATACGTAAAGGAAAGTACAATCAAGTAAAAGTAAAGTAGTGTACTGACAAAACTAAGTAAAGTAAAATGAACCAGGCTCAGTTTTTGTTTTCACAGCTTCAGTTTCTGATTTTGCATTATGCCTGCTTCAGTTTTTGATTCTGCATTACGCCTTTAGACTCAAAGATGCATAATGTCTAGTTCTTCCCACAGCTTGAGAACATATTTTTCAGATTGCAAGATTTCAAATTGCAGAATCATCACAAGCAAAAACTCCACGGCAACATTAACTTCTTTAGTTGGCAAGATTTTAGATTGCCATTTTTCAAATTGCACAACAATAACTGAACTTCAGATTACAAGATTTCAGATTGCAGAATCACCACAAGCAAAACTCCATGACAACATTAACTTCTTTAGTTGGCAAGATTTTAGATTGCCATTTTTTTTTTTCAAATTTCACAGCAACATCAGTTTCTCTAAGTTGCAAGATTTCAATACTGCAGAATTAACATAAGTGAAACTTCAAAGCAACATCAATCAAACATAAACTTCTTCAGCAACATCATCTTCTTACAGATCACAGAATTATCATAAACTTCTTCACAGCAACATCAAACACCATTTTTCACCATTCCAGAACACCACATTTCAACACCACAAAACACCACATTTTTCACCACTACAGAACATTATTTTTCAGCACTAAACAACAACTACAGAGCACCATTTTTAGCATAACATTTCAGCATTACAGAACACCACATTTCAGCTACAAAGCACCATTTTCAGCATAACATTTCATCACAAAAGAACACCACATTTTAGCAACAGAGAACCATTTTCAGCATAACATTTCATCACAAAAGAACACCACATTTCAGCAACAGAGCACCATTTTCAACATAACATTTTAGCATTACAGAACACCACTAACTAATTGCTTTGCACAACAATTCTCAAACTCAGCAATTTAGATAAAAGCACACAAATTCTCAGTTAAAAAAAAAAAAAAATTCCAATTCAGACTTTTCTAGCAGAAATCTTTACCTCAACAACATTAAGTTTCTATTTCAACTCTCGAAATTGAGCTACTAACAAAGACTTCGTTAACACATCAGCAATCTGCAATTTTGATGGAACATACTACACTACGACTTTCTTGGCTAAAACCTGATCTCGAATGTAATGTGTATCTATTTCAATGTGCTTAGTTCTGGCATGAAATATAGGATTAGCTGCCAAAGCTCCTACACTAAGATTATCACATCAAATCACAAGAGTGGCAGTCAACGTAATTCTTAGCTCAAAAAACAAGCTGTCTAACCAAGCTAATTCAGTTGCAGTCTGTGCAAGGGCTCTGTATTCAGCTTCTGTTGATGACAAGGCTACAACTTTCTACTTGTGAGAGCTCCATTGAATTAGATTAGGTCCTAGGTAAATACAATACCCACTTGTAGACCTTCTATCATCAAGATTACTTCCCCAATCTGCATCGGTATAGCACTCAACACATAGGGCAACTGCTGGTTTGAATTGTAATCCATGAAACTAAGTTCCTTTAAGATACCGTAATACCCTTTTGCCGGCCTGCCATTGAAGTTCAGTTGGAGCTTGAAGGAATTGATTGAGCTTGTTAACTGTGAAGCATATATCTGGTATTGTCAAAGTCAAGTATTGTAGAGCTCCAATGGTGCTTCTATATAGACTAGGATCCTTGAACAACTCACTATCAGAGGAGAAAAGCTTGGTACCAGTAGCCATGGGAGTTGGACAAGCATGAGCATCTTGCATTTTAGTTTTGGTCAATAAATCACCGATATACTTAGTTTGCTTCAAGTGTATACCTTCGACATTTCTAGTTGCTTCTAAACCGAGAAAGTTACTCACAGATCCAAGTGTTTTTAAAGAAAATTCACTGTTAAGATCTGCTACAAGTTGTATAATAGAAGCATTGTCGGATCCAGTGATAAGTATATCATCTACATAAATGAGAATGTAAAGAACTTGATTTGTTTCCTTAAGAATAAAGAGACTGGAATCTGAAACTGAATTCTGGAATCCTCTATTCAACAAAGCTTGCTTGAGTTTGTCAAACTAGGCTCTCGGTGCTTGTTTAAGATCAGACAAGGCTTTATTAAGTTTACATACATGAGAAGAAAACTGAGGATGCTCAAACCCAGCAGTTTGACTCATATAGATTGTTTCACTCAGAATATCATTGAGAAAGGCATTGTTTACATCAACTTGTTGGATATCCCATCTTTTGGAAACAGCAAGAGTAAAAATGATCCTAATAGTAGACGGTTTGATCACTGGATTGAATGTTTCAAAATAGTCTAAACGAGGGGTTTGTTGAAAGCCCTTTGCCACTAAACGGGCCTTGTATTTGTGTAATGAACCATCAGCATGATACTTGGTTCGAAAAACCCATTTATTCCCAACAATATTCATGTCAAAGGTCCTGGGAACAAGATTCCAGGTTTCATTTCTCATAAGGGCAGTGAACTCATCATGCATAGCTTCTCTCCACTCTTTACAAGCAAGGGCTTCACTTATGGAAGTAGGTTCAGGTTGAACAAAAGAAGGTGTGGAGACTATTAGGATAGTTTTTTCTGGATCAGCAGGTTGGGCTTTATTTTGACCAGTAAGTTTAGCTCTGGTGATCATGGGATGGATATTGGCAGATGAGGGATGAGTGGCTGGTGTATCTAATGTTGTAGATGTAGTAGTAAAAGGATGTGATTGAGAAGTAGGAAACTGAGAGGATGACAAATCAATTACAAGAATGCAGTTAGTGTTCTCACGAGACAAAGGAAGTTGGGATTGAGTTGAAGTGGTTGAGGGCATGGATTTGGTGGGTATAGGTGGAAAACAAATAAGATCCACAACTAGAGAATCAACTGGACAGTTTGAGGTACATATAGGAGGCTTTGTAGGTTGTGTTGGAGACTTGTGAGATTGTGTACATATAGAAGGCTATGTAGGTTGTGTCTGAGATTTGTGAGATTGTGTTTGGGAGTTCGATAAAGATGGTGAAACAGAGACAGAATTAAAATTATGTAACATATCAAGAGATTTGTTGAAAACAGGAGTAGCGGAGTAAGGAATTTGCTTACCAACTGTTGTAGAAGTGCAAGGTGAAGAACAGGGCACCGCTGAAGGGTCTTTGCTACTTGAATCAGTTGCATAGTTTATAGAAACAAAAGGATAACTGGATGGTGAAGTGTAAGAAGGTGTATGACTGGAGGTTTTATGAATATCAGGCTGAAAACTATTAAGAAAACCAGTGACAAATGGAAATTGAGTTTCATGAAACTGAACACTAGGAGTAATAATGATTTTTCCTCTTTAGCAGTGAGACATTTATACCCTTTATGAATGAGACTATAACCAACAAACACGCATTTGGAGGAGTGAAAATTTAGTTTGTGTTTACTAAAGTCTCTCAAGTAGGGAAAACATGCACAACCAAAGACTTTTAACGAAGCATACAATGGAATTTTATTAAACAAAGCTTGATAAGTTGAGATAAATTGCAAAAATGAAGATGGCATTCTATTTATTAAGAAAACAACAGTTTCAAAGGCAAACCACCAAAATTGCAATGGCATGGACGCTTGAGCAAGTAAAGTAAGGCCAGTTTCAACTATATGTCTATGTTTTCTCTCACTTCTCCAATTTGTTTGATGAACATAAGCACAAGAATGTTTAAAAGCAATACCAGCTTTAGTAAGATATGACACTAAACCTTTGTATTCTCCCCCTTGATCAGATTGCAAACACTTGAGTTTTTTATTAAATTGTCTTTCAACTAAATGGTGAAACCTAATGAATGTGGAGTTAAATTTAGCTTTTGTTCGTAAAGGAAATATCCAAGTAAATCGACTATGATCATCAATGAAATGGATGTAGTACCTAAAACCTTCAATAGATGCAATTGGAGCTGGTTCCCAAACATCACTATGGATAAGTTCAAGGGGTTGAGTGGCTCTGGATTGTGAGAGAGGAAAACTACTCCTATGTAACTTGCCTAACTTGCATGCATCACAAAAAAACAAGGAAGAGGCAGATTCTGTGAATTTGACAAGAATGTGACATAGAATTTTGTGAAGAGCCTCAGTATGAGGATGACCTAATCTATTATGCCATAGGGACATATCAGCAGGAGTGCTGCTAGCATGTAAAGTAAATGACACATTTGACTGCTTGATCTGACCAGAATTATTATTGATGTGATTATGTAACAATTCAAAGGGTAACACAGTAGAATCATTAGTGTGATCAGTTTTATAATTATTGTGATCAGGTAAAATTCATAAGATAACACAGTACAAGCATTAGAATCATTAATGTGATCAGTTTGATAATTATTGTGAGTAGATAACAATTTAGAAGATAACACAGTGCAAGCATTAGAATTAGAATCATAATGATTAGCATGAACATTAGACAATTCAGATTATAACACAAGACAATCATTAGAATTGCAATCTGAATTGTTATTGATAACATTGTGATCAGGAATAGTTTTATTTATTGAATTGGAATTACAACTAGAGACATTATCAAAGAAACATGTTTGTGGGTTGGAATCAAAGGTTCCCAAGTTACAATTATCACCAGTAAATGGCAATTTGTATTCAAGAGTGACACTAGAGGTAAGATTCCTGTTATCTAGTATAGAATTAAAGACTTGAGGACGCAGACTGTTAGAAGCTAGTTGCTCAATGTATTTAGGTAAATTATGAACAAAAATAGGAGAAGATGGCAAATTAGAAGGAACTTGCAATTGATACAGACCAGCTTTAAGACCTCCCTACAGAAGCATTGTTCTGGTATCCTTGTCCTTAACAAGACAGCAGTCAAAGTTAAATTCTACTACCACATTATTGTCTTTTGTAAATTTTGAGATACTAAGAAAGGTTTTAGTTATTCTAGGTACAAATAGAACATTTTTTAAATACAAGCATTTAGAGTGTAAAGCACTAGGTAATAAAGAAAAACCAACATGGGAGATGTTAAGAGACTCACCACTACCGACTTGTAATGGATCAGTACCATCATAGTTTTTGCTAGCTACCAGGTGATGGGGATCAAAAGTAACATGATCGGTAGCTCCTGAATCCATGTACCAGGTTAGATCAGGTGGTGTGTTAGTTGAAATGGGCATAGGAACGTGAGAGTTGAGAGTTGGTGAAGATTTTGATGGGATACAGAGTAGGCTTGGTTAAGAGTGGGTGAGTTTAGTTGTTGGCTTGGGACAAGAAGGCTAGGCTGTGATAAAGGTTGCTGTTGAGTGGAGGAGAAAGAGACACCATGATGTCCTTGTCCATGAGAAAGATTGTTCCCAAATGAAACACTTCCAGGAAGTCCATAACTTGAGCGAGAACCAGGATCCCTATAATGTGTAAATTGAGGATGAGGACCTCCATACTGAGTGTTGAGTGAGACTGAGCAGGAGTGCCAAACTGAGACTGAGCAGGAGTGCCAAATTGAGATTGAGCAGGTGGAACCCCATTATAGGTTGAATTGTACCTATGATAGCATTGTGCCGTTGTGTGGCCAACTTTGCTGCATACTTGACACACTGGTCTGCCTCTGCCAACACCTCTGCCAGTACCTCTGCCAAATGAGTTATAACCAGAAGCTCTATAAACTGGAAATGCAGCATCAATAGGTCCTCCAAAATGACTCTGATGTGTAGAGGAAAAACAGAATCATTGTGTGTAATAGGAAAGGAATAGGCTCGATAAGTTGGTGTAGGATAAGCAATTGGTGCTGATGGATAAGCTGATGAATAATTTGGCATTCAAATGAACTAGTGCTGGAGGCAGATTATTCAAATGAACTAGTGCTAGAGGCAGAGTATTCGTCAGAGCAGGTATATGGTGCATTGTGTGGAGACCTCTAGCACCATCAGTAGAAGTTAAAGATCCCTTTGTACCAATAGGTAGCAACGGTGAAGCATTAGGATTACCAAGAGATGCCATATGCACTGAACTGTTTGGAAAATCAACACTATTAAACTTCTCCAGTCTAATCTCATATTTCTGGAGCAGAAATTGAGCCTCTTGTAGAGACACCGAGCCAAATTTAGACTCAATCTGAGATGTTAGATTGACCATGGCAGCATCAAACTCTGGCCCAAGGCCATCCAACACATATTTAAGTAGATCTTCATCACTTATCACCTGACCACTTCCTGACAGATTCTCAGCAAAACTTTTCATTTTCTTGACAAATTCACTAACACTCATACTTCCTTTCTAAGTAGTCTGAAGTAAATTCCTTAGGTGAAGTGCTCTTGCTTTGGAGTCAATAACAAATTCATGTTCAAGATTATACCAGATTTCAGTGGCAAATTGACATTTAAAGATGTTACTACACATACACTCAGAAATTGACGCAAGAAGCCAAGTAACAAGAAATTTATCAGTCTTCTTCCAAGCTACATAAGCTGGATTGATTTTTTTCCTTAGTTAGGGTTTCACTTGATTGAGTTGAGCTATCATTATCAGAGACAATTATAGGATCAGGACATGGAATTGAACCTGTGAGATGGTCTTCCAGTTCATGAGCTCCAACGGCTGAGAGAACTTGAGAACACTAGAACCTATAGTTGTCCTTGTAGTTGTCTATGGTCAGTTTTGGTGTGATTACTTGCAAGGAAGACGAAAAAATTGAAGACTAAGCTGAGCTGAGATTCTCCAGTTTCTCCATAACACCTTTTTTGAAACGAAAAAGCCAGGATTCTTAGCTGTAGACGTGAGTCTTTAGCTCTGATACCATGAGAGATTCAAAGAGAAAAACAAAAAGAAGTAAAGCAAATCTGTGTAACTGTGTTTTTGTTTCTGATTTTGCTAGCTAATATAAAGAGAAGACTACTCTCTTTTATATGAAATGAAAGAGAGTCAAAACGACACCGTTACAGGAAAGTGGAATTTACAACTTTACCCACTTTCACTCTTTTAGCTTTGGTCAACAATATGGGCAGTACATATTTTGACATGGGGGTAGGACAATCTTTTTGGACCTTTTGGGATTGCTTGCACATATCCTTAGATGGTGTTTATGGGGTGGACATTTTTTTTTTTTTGGAGTTATGCACAGATAGATAGGTACTGATGAAAATGTGGGGTGCATGCTTTCTTTTTTTATTATGCACAAATAATAGTGCATTTTGGATTTTTATTGCTCATCATGCACAAAAAATTCATGTATGGACTATTAATTTTACATGCAATGAAGATATTTGATGTTATTGATCCAGATTTTTATATTTTATCACTCTTATTTTCTTGATGTTGAATGTATAAACCAAGTCAATTACAAAGAGCAAAATAATGCTCTTAAATGTTAACCAATTAGCGACTGAAGTATTAGTTGCAGAAATAATAGACCACCCAAGACTAATTAATAATAACTAACTAAAATAATTAGTTTCCAAAACTCATATACAATCGATTACTATATTATTTAGATGCAAAAAAAATAATTTTAATAACTAAATCATTAGTTACAAAATGTAAGAAACCAAATTGGGCATACACATTAACTAACTAAAAATGAAATGCTTTTACCAATAATTTTTTTCTCTAATAAAAACAGACATTCTGCAACTAATTTGATAGTAGTGGAAAATAATTTACCAGATTTGGGTTTAACATTTAGCGTCTAAAATTATTGGAATTTACCACTAATTTTTTACTCACTAAAAGATACATTCTTCAACTAATAGAATAGTCGCAAAACATTTTTACCAAATTATCCTTACACATTCAGCGTCTAAAACTTTTGGAATTTACAACTATTTTTTTTCTTACTAAAAGATAAATTTGTCAACTAATTGAATAGTCGTGATACACTTTTACCAAATTACCCTTACACATTCAGTGTCTAATTCAGAGGACTATTTCAAACAACAATTAGTAACTAAATTGCTGGTTGCTTAAAAAAAAAAGAACTTCCTCTTCTAACCTAATATTTAGTTGTCCATTCTTTCTAGGACAGCGATTCTACAACTAAATGGCGACTATATAAATTTAAACACGTAAGACAATCAGCGTCTAAACTGGACAATCTGCGTCTAATTTTGCTAGCCGTTGAATGCCATTTTTCTTCTAGTGAGCATTTCCCCAAAAATGACAAAATCTTCTTAGCAAAAATGTATAAATGGGGACACTAATGAAGCCATGCAAATAAAGTGGAAATGCGTTACTCTCAGCACAAATAATGCACACTTCTGAGAACTCAAAAGTAACAGAATAAAGATATAAAAGAATATTGGAGCCACCTTTTCTTGCATCTCACGAAGTTGTTCATAGCCTGAATCCTCCTCTACTTCAGAATCAGTCATCTCCTCACTCTCAAACTTAACATGCTCTTCAATTTCTTCATCAGAGTCACTTAATTCTTCTTGTCCTAGCACAATCCCAAGATTGGAATGATCACCGATATCATTAATGTTTCTAGTGCTTGGTAAATCTGACAAATTGCCACTTAAGACGGCCCTGCCATAAGTTTCACCATAACGATAATGTATATTGTTAGTATTAGTAAAGAAGTTAAGAGTCTTACCCAGTTTAGTTTGAGGGAAGATATTAGTAAAGAAGTTAAGAGCCTGTTTAAGAGTCTGTTAAGTTTGTTAAAGCAGTTCTTACTGCTGGTAAATGTTGGTTACCTTTCAGCTCAATACTGAGCTTACTGTAGCTTATAAAAGCCTCATTCTAAACTGTACTCATTAAGTGAAAAATACAAAACAGAAATATATTTAGTATACTCTTGTTTCTCTTCTCTTCATCGTTCTTTTTCCTCTGTTTTTTGCTCTAAACCTAACATGGTATTAGAGCCATCAACAAGCGTCAAAGATGGTCGATTCCACTAGTTTTTCATCTCAACAAGATAATTCAAACTATCAATTGAACACTGAAACAACCAATTTCACGAATCTTCACAAAATTACATCTCGATTCTTCCTACAATTTCCCCCAAGTTAACTAGAGACAACTACCGATTTTGGAAATCTCAAGTTCTTTTCGCTGTAGGTTCTCATGATTTGGAGGAACACCTAACTGGATTGATCTCTTGCCCAACATCATTTCTAAAAGTTCAAGCTAAAGGAACATATGTTGTGACAGAGAAAAAGCCAAATCCAGAGTATAATCAGTGGAAAAAGACTGATAAAATGCTGGTAAGTTGGCTTTTAAGCTCAATCTCTGAGTCAATGTTCACAGTGATTTCCAAATGCCAATATTCTACTGATATGTGGATCACTCTTGAGAAATAATTTCTCACTGAGTCTCCAACAAAAACATTGCATGTCAAAAATTTACTGCAAAATACCAAAAAGGATAATCTCAATATCCATTATTACTTCGTTAAAATGAAAGGGTTTACTAAAAATTTTTTAGCCTATGGTATCACTGTTACTAATGAAGAGCTCATGAATTATATTTTAGATGGTCTTAGCTCAGAGTATGATGCTGTTGTTGTTAACATTACTACACATTTGGAGTCTAGGCTAGATCCTCTCACTATACAAGAAGCTTAGATTATTTGGCAAAAATATGAACTTAGGTTAGAGAAGGCAAATTTAGCTATGAACTCTATGATTAGCAACGAAATTCATGGAAGCTCAGTACATTTAGCTAATGTCTCAACTGATATAACCAATAAGAAGTTTCAGAATGAGCAAAATGATTAGCTTCAGTTCAAAGCTAGACAATCTCAGTTTACTGGATAACTCTCTGACTTTACTCCTCATAGTTACACTTCCCAACAAATTTTCACTGGAACAAATCAATTTATACCACAGATTTGGTTTTACAATTCTCCTTTTACTGGTGGCCGAGGGAGAGGTAGAGGAGTAGGCCGAGGAAAACCTATATGTCAAGTATATGGCAAGGTTAGCCATCTTGCTTTAAACTGTTATCACAGGTTCGATACCAACTTCATAAGAGGATATAATTCATTTGGTAGAGCAAATTTTGGTCAGGGTTATTCCAGATCTCCAAGACTGTTTCAAGGATCGCAACGTCCTCAACATTTTCAAAGTTTTCATCAGTTTCATCATGGCAACAATCCTTCTCATCAGTTTCATCCTGGCCACAATCCTCCTCCTCAGACTGCATTCTCCATTGTAGCTCCCTCTCACTCAGGACAGTCTCAAATACATACTGGAGCTCAAGCTGGTGGGACTAATGCCAACAATCAAGTCTTTTTATCTCAAACACAGTCCTAACACTATCCATCTCATACTGCCAACTAAACTGCTACACCCTCTACTATCTAAGATGCATCTTGGTACATGGACTCAAGGGCCACAGACCATGTAACATCATATCTGTCTCAGCTAACAATGTAGTCCAATTACACTGGCAATGAGTAGCTCCAGGTTGGCAATGGTGAGTTCCTATTTCACATACTGGTTTTACTTCATTAGCATGCAATTCTAGATCTCTTTACCTTAAAAATGTGTTATGTGTGTGTCACATTACTAAAAACATGTTAAGCATATCTAAATTCACTAGAGACAATAGTGTTATAGTTGAATTCTTTGTTGATCATTGTGTTGTAAAGTACAAACAATCCAAAATTGTCCTTCTTCAAGGAAAGCTTAAGGCTGGACTATATCAGCTTCAAATTCCAAACACTTCACTGCCCTCAAACCTTCCTGTTGATTCTCTCACATCTCCAGTTTCAGCTTTTAATTCCTCTGCTCAAGATTTTGCCATATCAAATCAGTCTCTGTCATCCTCTGTTTCATAATGTAGTGAGAACAATAATATTAGTAGAGATTGTACTTTCCAGAATAATGTTGCTTTTAATTCTCCTACATTTGTATCCAAGTGTAATGAAGTTGTTGACAATAATAAAATGTATACTTTTCAATCCTTTCATATTGAAAAAAACTAGTGGTATGTTGTGGCACAGACGGTTAGGACACCCTAGTGCACATGTTCTTGCCAAAATCTTACATTCATTAAAGCTAAATTATTTTGTCAAAAGTACTTTTGATTTTTGCATAGCCTGTCAATTTGGAAAACTAAGTCAGTCCAACTTTGCTAGATCTGACTTTAGAGCTGATAAACCATTGGAATTGGTCTATTCTGACCTATGGGGACTATCACCTGTCCCATCTCCTAAAGGCTTTAGGTACTACATTCAATTCTTAGATGACTATAGTAGGTTTACTTGGATCTTTCCTTTAAAGGTTAAATCTGAAACTCAAGCCATTTTTAAATAGTTCCATAAGTTAGCAGAGAGACAGTTCAATACAGTCCTAAAAGTTGTTCAAACTGACTGGGGTGGTGAGTATAGAAGTCTAGCTTCATATTTTCTTGACCATGGGATTCATTTTAGACATCCTTGTCCGTACGCTTGCCAACAAAATGGAAGAGTAGAGAGAAAACACCGACAAATAGTAGAACAAGGTCTTACATTTTAGCCTAAGCCTGTATGCCCTTGAAATACTAGTGATTTGCCTTCCAAACTGCCATTTTTCTTACTAATAGACTGCCCACTTCTGTTCTATCTAACTGTTCTCCTTTTGTAGTTTTATTTAAACAAAAACCCAACTATTCCATTATTAGAGTATTTGGGTGTGCAACCTATCCATTTACTAGACCATATAATGCTCAGAAGTTAGATTTTCGCACAACCAAGTGCACATTTGTTGGCTACAGCTTAAATCACAAAGGATATAAATGTTTGGATTCTAATGGCAAACTTTATATTTGTCCTAGTGTTAAATTCGATGAGTCTAGTTTTCCTTTTGCTACATGTTTTTCATCTTCTCTCAATAACACATCTACTTCTGCATCATCATTTTATAATTCTGATTTGTCTACTAATCACTCCCCTATTTCCTTTTTTCAATTACCTACTGTTTCCTCTTCTTCACCCACATATGCTGAATCACATGAACATCTCTTTACCACACATACTGAGTCACAAGAACATTTACTCAATTGTCCTATTACATCACATGATCAGCAAGATATAACTATAACAATGTCACCTCACATTCCCTCAAGTTCCAAAACATTGCCTAGTCACCCTCCTGAACCTGTTCAACTCACTATTGAATTACCATTTGAAAAACAGACTACCACTCATACTACTTCCAATTCCCATCCTGACAGCATTCAATTAGTTGTTAAGCTACCTTTTGACAACCACTTTTCTTCTCATATTCCCTCCACTAACTCTACCAAAAATACACAGCCTACAGCTACCTTACCTGCTGCTCCACAACCTCTAAACACTCACCTTACCTGCTGCTCCACAACCTCTAAACACTCACCACACTCCATGAAACAATGCTAGTCACCTCTCACCTTGACACAACTGAACCAGTAAGTGTTTTTGAAGCTCTCTCTCATCCAACCTAGAAAGAAGCCATGCACAGTGAATTTACTGCCTTGCTTACTAATAATACTTGGGAACTAGTTCCAGCTAAGCCTCACATGAATATAGTTGGGTACAAATGGGTATTTAGAATTAAGCATAATGCAGATGGTTCAATTCAAAGGTTCAAAGCCAGGTTAGTGGCTAAAGGGTTTCAACAAACTCCTGGAATTGATTACCTAGAGATATTCAGTCCAGTCATTAAATCATCTACAATAAGAGTTGTGTTAAGCTTGGCATTCACCTATGGATGGGATATTCAACAAGTAGATGTAAACAATGCATTCTTAAATGGTGAGCTGAGTGAAATAATTTACATGTCTCAACCTCAAGGTTTTGTGGATTCCAAAAACCTTCTCCATGTTTGTAAACTAGTCAAGGCACTATATGGCCTAAAACAGGCCCCGAGAGCTTGGTTTGATAAGCTTAGAGCTGCTTTTCTCAAGTGGGGTTTCATCAATTCTGTGGCTGACTCTAGTCTATTTATTTACAAACAAAATGATCAGGTTGCTTATGTTGTTGTCTATGTAGATGATATTTTCCTAATTGGTAGTGATGCTACATTTGTGAGTGAAATTATGCACAAACTGAACATTGAGTTTGCCTTGAAGACTTTGGGTTCCCTGAAATATTTTCTAGGATTTGAAGTTCTTAGAAATGACTTAGGCATTCATATGAGTCAGGAAAAATATGCCAAAGATCTTGTAGTAAAAACTGGAATGATGGACTCCAACGCATGTTCTACACCGATGGCTATAGGCAACAAATTAACCTTTGAGGATAGTGAGTTATTTGATAATCCAGCACTTTATAGAAGCACCATTGCAGCCCTACAATATCTAACTTTGTCAAGACCTGATACAGCTTACTCAGTCAAGAAATTGAGTCAATTCCTTAAGGCTCCTACTCAACTACATTGGAAAGCTTGTAAAAGACTTCTTAGATGCCTTAAAGGGACAACAAACTTTGGAATTCAGTTCAGCAAAGTTCACAGATTTCACCTAGAGTGCTACACCGATGCTGACTAGGCAAGGAGTATTCAGGACAGAAGATCCACTAGTGGCTGCTGCTTATTTCTTGGCTCAAACTTACTGCAATGGAGCTCTTGTGAGCAGAAAGTAGTGTCTCTATCCTCTACAGAGGCTAAATATAGAGCCCTTGCTCAAGGAGCTACAGAAGTAGCATGGTTCAGAAGTCTATTCTCTGAAATTGGTTTGAACCTTCCTGAAATCCCAATTCTTTGGTGTGATAATCAGAGTGCTGGCTCTCTTGCATCAAATCCAGTTTTCATGCTAGGACTAAACACATTGAACTTGATGCACACTATATAAGAGAACAAGTTGCTTCCAATCATGTGAAAGTTCAATATGTACCTACTGAACATCAAACAGCTGATATATTCACTAAATCCCTGTCTACTTGAAGGTTTGAATTTCTTAGAAACAAACTACAAGTTACAACTGCTGCTGGTATAGTTGAATCTCTTCCTGAGTCAACTAAAGATAAATAGAAGTGATAATCATATACATATTCAATACTGGGTGTATCCTACAATGTTCAAAGTTTGTGTGCTAAAAGGGTTGCTTAATTGATGATCAGGTTGATTAATAATTAGTTACTGCTTGAGTTTAGTTGCCGCTGTTGTTAGTGTTGTGTGTTAAAAGAGGCTGCTTAATTGCCTGATGACAGTTTGATCAGGTTGATTGATAATCAGTTACTGCTTGAGATTAGTTGCTGCTGGTGTTTTGTGTTAAAAGGGGCTGCTTTACTGCCTGATGACAGGTTGATCAGGTTGATTGATAATCAGTTACTACTTGAGATTAGTTGCTGTTGGTATAGTGGTTATTTGATGTCAGTTTACTTATCTAACGTCAGTTTACTTGAGATCAGTTGCTACAGGTTGCTGTCATGTTTGCAAATGCAGTAAACTTCACTTCAAATCAGTTGTGTGTTAAAAGGGCTGCTTAATTGCCTGATGACAGGTTGATCAGGTTGATTGATAATAAGTTACTGCTTGAGATTAGTTGCTGCTGTAAACTTCACTTGAGATCAGTTGGTGCTAATGGTAATCTGTTTGCTGTCATGTTTGCAAATGCTTAGTGTTCAGTTGATGTAAGTTTCCCTTGGGATAATTTGCTGTTGGTGTAGTGACAGTTTCCTTGAGGTCAGTTGCATAAGTTTTAGTTTTAGATCAGTTGCTGCTGGTGTAGTGTTCAGTTAATGTTGTTGACAATCAGTTACCTGTGATGAAATACTGCTGCTCAGTTTGTGGAAAGATGATAGTAAAAGTGGAAGATGATTATACAAATG
The DNA here is from genome assembly GCF_008641045.1 of Pistacia vera. Classification (NCBI taxonomy): domain Eukaryota; kingdom Viridiplantae; phylum Streptophyta; class Magnoliopsida; order Sapindales; family Anacardiaceae; genus Pistacia; species Pistacia vera. Next base: position 131,577 of record NW_022196279.1, on the reverse strand, counting down.
TAACAATTCCCAGTTCATTTTGAGGGAAGATGTCAGCAAGAACAAATGTAACAATCTTTCCCAGTTTAGTTTGAGGGAAGATATTAGTAAAGAAGTTAAAAGAGTCTTTTTAAGAGTCTGTTAACTTTGTTAAAACAGTTGTTACTGCTGGTAAATGTTGGTTACCTTTCAGCTCAATACTGAGTTCACTGTAGCTTATAAAAGCCTTATTGTAAACTGTACTCATTAAGTGAAAAATACAGAACAGAAATATATTCAGTATACTCCTCTTTCTCTTCTCTTCATCGTTCTTTTTCCTCTGTTTTTTGCTCTAAACCTAACAGTTAGTATGTTGAGTTTTTGTTCTCTGTCTAGAGTTTATAGCATTATTTGCTGACCGCATAAGATTCTGTGTAGTCATATCCCTGCTTCCTAAAGCTCTCTTCTTTGTGGATGAAGAACTTAGATGGATCTCCAAGTCCAGGTCATTAGCTTTCTCATTAGATTTGCTTGCAGTTGAGGGAGCATTCACTGAGTCACCATTTTGCATTCTCGCTTATTTTCAGAAGTGGGTGGAAATCAATGGCATGACGCTGTATTGGAGGACTCTTTGGTCTTCAAAGATTCATTAAAACAGCCAACATGACTGACTTGGCGGGGATTGTGAAAAAGACTCAGATTAAGTTGAGGCTGATTTGCTGAAAAGAAACTAAATGAACTGGAAGTTAGAGTGCCAGTGTTCAGAGGATAATATGGCAGACGTCCATCTTCAGGGGCCTGGAACAATAAAGGATGCATCTCAGGTTCTGACTCAGCACCTCTTTCGTCTTCAACAACATGAGATTCTTCTAGGTGCATATTTCTGACATTTTCTTTCACTGAATTATTTTTCTCTCTTCCAGTTTTTATTAAATGCGGAGTTCCCAACCTTACAAGATGAGATATTAGAGGAGCTGTACTTTTTTGTTCAGAACAGCCAACACCACTGCCAGTGACAGAAACGTTAGCGGATGATCCACAGAGGACGCTTTTGAAAGCTGACAGCGAGATTATACGAACAGATGGTGGGAGATTAATAGCCAACACCTTGTTGAGTCTACGAGCCCTGTATGGTGGTAAACAGACTTGAGACTTGGTCATTCTGAATGGATGGTTTGCCTGGACCACTGGACCTGTCACGCCCATCCTGGCTAGACAAGGCAAAATGGGTGGGTGGGCCGGGTATGGTCTGGGCCCACTGGGTACAGGCCATCGTAATTGTTGTGATTAAGGAAGAAATAAAATAAAAAATTTATTTTGTGTGGAGCATCGTGAAAGAAGTAATGGGGAGAACATATGACTGGATGATGATAAGAAAGGTGTATTTGGGTTTGACGGATCCACGCATACGAAGACTTTGAATGTCAATGAATTCTAAAGTACTATCAGTGACCCAATCAGCAATTGCTAAAGAAAACAGATTGTTTAAAGGTCTTTGAAGGGATTGGAATTGAAGAGAAAGAGAAGAATCGTATTGAGAGAGTTTGGTTGGTGAAAGTTGAAGGTACAAAGAAAAGAAACGCAGAGTTTCTTCAATATCGTAATTACTCAAAGGGACACCTAAATTATTTCATTTTTTTTATAAAAAATTTCTTGAAGTTTTTTATTAAAATTGATTTTCTTTTTTTAAAGTATGCGGGTACTCGCATGTATACTTGATCCACCCGTTTCAGAAACGGGTTAGGTTGGGTACGGGTCCAATTTTCACGAGTCCTTTAGAGTGGACATGTACCTTATATATATTTGACGAGTACGAGTCTACCTGTGGGTATGGACCCGTTTTGCTAAGTCTACTCCTAGGTAACCCTATCCCATCGGATCCGGGCGATTCAAGAGACTCAGGGTTTCGAGAGGAGGGTGAGTATTCATAAATGTTTCGTAAGATTCCAATTTTTGAAAACAGAATTAATATGGAGATCAATATGAACTACATAGAAATCCAAATCCCGAAATACAACCAAATGAGTTCTAAAAGCAGAAATACATGAAATTAAAGTTCTAAACCAGGGTTTCGAAAAAATCTAGTTACAGAAACATAATATCAGAGTGCACTAAAGTTTGTAAAACATGTTGATGATCATGCGTCAATGCCAACCAAGAGCATAGAGTATGCTCCGCAAGAACCCGGTCTACAATACTGACGGGGGGAGGACATAAAATAGTGAGCTAGCGAGCCCAATGAGTGGATAACACATTTTATATTAAAAGCCACACAACACCAATCCATCACACGATATAACATCAATCACCATATAATATTTCCAGATGCCATGGAATCACATACCAAATCATATAAAACAAATTAATCATCACCACTATACCAATAATCAAGGACCTAAGTCATAGCTCTCACGAGTCTATCCCAACATAGACATGTAGTTACACCACCCACAGTCTAACCTCGGGATGGTACCACCCATGGTCTACCCTCAAGGTGCATCATCCACAATCTATCCTTGGGATAGTATAATCATCACTAGATAACCATAATCGACCCACAGTCTACCCTCAGAGTGTAATGATATGATATCAAAATGGAATCCCATCCATGGTTTACCCTCGAGGCGTCAAAATCCCACACCGGCCAATACCCGCCTGGTGTAATCCCACATAGAACTCATTAGGTGTCTATCCTGTCTCGTTAGGATATCGTAATCGTTCGATAAGATAGACCAGCTCAATGCGCTCATGAACCTAAATATAATCTGTTGGTTGATGACTGGAGGGGAAGAGTAATATAAAAGGTGGTCTCAATCCGAAGGATGCATCCACAAACACATCGCATCCAAATATCGAAACACATAATGAATTATTTAGGCCTTCATGCATATACATATAAGTAATAATATCATATAATACTTGTTTTCGTTCAAACCGACATGCAAAATCCGAGTGCAATGGTTGAAACATCATTATAAATCATCATGTAAAATATCCATTTACCACTTATATTTTTCATTCTCCGTTTAGTCCCAAACATTTTATATTTTGTCAACTCCCTAAACTTTTGATATTTGCGGTAAACCTCGTATACTTTTAAATCCTTGTCAACTTCCTAAACATTTAAATCGTTACAGACAACCCCCAAAATTATAACTTCCAAACATGACAGTGTTGTGTACGTGTCTGGACGTGGATCTCTCATAAGGCAATTTATGGATGAGCTAGAGATTAGCTGAAAGTCAATAAGGATTGTTTATTTAGAATGAACTTAAATATATGTCTTTAGGATATTAGGTAGAGTAGCTCCTTACTCCTATTTCTTTTCTTTTAGCAACTACTAGGAGCATGTGGCTGGTTAGTAGGAGTTTGTTTTACGTCTACTTATTTAAAGCTTGTCAAGTCAATAAAGCAGGGAGGAAAAACTCTAGTCATTTCTTTTTCTTGGAGTCTGGCTGATTCTAATTAGCCATTGTTTATTTTCTTTTATTGCATAAAAACTGTTCATATTAGACAAACCCCTTATTCCAGAATGCATAATAAACTAGTAAACTCCAATAATAAATAAATTTAAACATTCCAATTTCCAGCAAGAACATTCTGAAGCATATAACCTTCAAATACCCAAAATGCATGCCTATATTTCTTTCCAAAACACACATAATATCTTCATAACCCAGGCAACTCATATACCCAACAAGCAGCCAGCATACACCACAACAATATGGGTTGTGAATGGGTTTACTATTCCACTCACCTCTCTGCTCAATCGAAGCTCCCTGCACTCTCCTCCACTCTTCTCTTCTGATCCTAGCATCAAGAACAACAATGGTTAGTTTTTCTCTTGGATTGAATAAGAAATGAGAGATCTACCTCCCAAGTTGCATGCATGAATACCAGAACTTGGGTTACAACCGGTTTACTCTTCTTTTCTCCTCTCCAACTCTATTTCATTTCATCTCCTCAATTCTCTCTCATTCGACCATTTTCGGCCGAACTCATTCTCCGCATCTCCTCCATTTTCAGCCGACCCGGGCTGCATGAACAATATATTTAATTTTTTCCTCGAAATTTAGTTGCACCCATCCTCTTGAGCTCTAACATTTGCAAAAACCAAAAATTGTACGTAAATAATAATAAATGAACTCTCTCATTTGCCTTTAACCACAAATGAACATTTCATAAAGCACTTAGAACCTCTGCGAAAAGAGAAGTGGTTTTCTGTTGTAAAGATGGACTATCGATCATATTATTGTTTCTAAACTCAATATGCTTTACATCGAAAGATGAATAAACTAGTATTCAAAAGATATTTAAGGGTACAAGCAAAATATAAAGAAAAAGTCTCGTAATTTTACAGAGAATGAAAACTTTGTAAATACTTTATTGTGTGAAACGAAATGATACACGTCTATTGAGAAAGTGACAACATCAATGGACTATCTAGAAAAGGTTAAACTATTCTCTGAGAAAGTAGTTAATTCACTGTGAACAAAATTAATCTCTTCAATATTGATATGGCGCATACTTGAACAGCATCTTGAAGCTCTCATGATCCCAACCAATTCAATTGCTACCTCTCTCATTGTAGGCCTATTTTTCCCATTTAAGTCCAGACATTTTCTTGCAAGACTGGCAATTGTTGCGATCTCTTCTTTTTTACCTTCTTTCATAACTCGAGCATCAAGGATTTCAAATAGACAATTCTCTTTCATGGCACGTAAAAAATATGCGGCAAGACTTTTATCTTCCTCAATATCAATTGAACGAATTGACTTTTGTCTAGTTAAAAGTTCTATAAGAACTATTCCAAAACTATAAACATCACTTTTCTCAGTAAATTGACTTAATCAGAAATACTCAGGATCAAGGTACCCAAAGGGCCCTTTTACTTGAGTGGTCAAACGAGTTTGATCAACTACAATAGATCTTGAAATTCCAAAATCCGACAATTTTACTTGAAATTTTTCATCTAAAAGTATGTTTTTGGACTTAATATCTCGATGATATATAGGTACGGAAGCAGCTGAATGCAAATAGGTTAGCACACTCGAAACTTCAAAGGCAATTAGTAATCGTAGTTCCCATGTGAATGGAAACTCCTCATTTTGGTCATGTAAATATTGAAAGAGATATCCATTAGAAACGAACTCATAGACTAAAAGAGGCACTTCTGTTTCCAAGCAACACCCTACTAGTTGAACTACATTTCTGTGACTAATTTGTGATAGTAATATAACCTCATTAATGAATTCTTCAATTTTACTTTCATCCGCTATCTTGAACTTTTTAATAGCTACAATTCTTCCTTCCAACAACATCCTTTTATACCCAGTGCCTTGACCACCTTCACCAAGAACTCGATTGCCATGATAATTGTCCGTGGCTTTTTCCAATTCCTTCGAGGTAAACAATTTTATCTTCTTAATGTTCCCACCATTTCTTGTAAATAACTTCTGCTTCATTTTGATTGCTTTCCGTTTTTGTATGAACTTGTTACAATGATAAGTAACACCATTCCAAGCCCAGCACTGAAACCTGCACAATTCAAGGACAAGAAATACATCATAAATATTCGCGAGTTTTGCGTCAACGGTACTAAACAACTGTAAAGTATGTTGAAACAGATACCTATACTGATTAAGTATTTGACTGGACTTTTTTTAATAAATATATCATCAGAACTTCGTGAAGGAGAGCACCATGTTTCTTCATCTTCACTTTGATAAGGTTCATAACCATAAGTACATTCGGAGCAATCGCTATTGTTCTTCCAAACACAAAGCAAGCCACCTACACAAAGTTGAAAAAAAAAAAAAAGTTACAAGTAAATGACAATGGCTATAAACGTAATTAATAAACGTCCATCTTCAGGGGCCTGGAACAACAAAGGATGCATCTCAAGATCTGACTCAGCACCTCTTTCGTCCTTAACAACATGAGATTCTTCTAGGTGCATATTTCTGACATTTTCTTTCACTGAATTATTTTTATCTCTTCCAATTTTTATTAAATGCGGAGTTCCCAACCTTACAAGATGAGATATTAGAGGAGCTGTACTTTTTTGTTCAGAACAGCCAACACCACTGCCAGTGAAAGAAACATTAGCAGATGATCCACATTGGACGCTTTTGAGAGCTGATTGCGAAATTATACGAACAGACGGTGGGAGATTCATAAGAGGAAAGTCTGGTGAGTGTGCCTTGTTACGTCTGCAAGCCCTGTGTTGAAATGGAAGCCTGAAACAGTGTCGTTTTGGGTAAAGAAGTACGACATCGTTTTAGACAACAACCAAATAAATCCAGACCGTAGGATAACTTTCAGATCCAATTGCCATAATCAATCACTTAGTCAACCATATATAAACTCACTTTTCGCAGAAACAATAGAACACTATTGGGTTTTTTCCTTTCATGCGATTTCTGAGTTAGGGTTGTTAGGTCCTTGTTATTGTTTGTGTAATCAGGTTTGAGTGGTTAGGGATTATAATCATTCGAGTGAGAGTGATGTTCTCACGGGTTAGGGATTCTCATTGGGTATCTCGTTAGGCTGATTGTAGTTTAAATTGTATTGATTTGGGTGATTGTAGGAAGTGTTGTAATCTTGATTCTTTGTGGTAATAGTAAGTGCAGCAAACTCATACCTTTCCTGAGCTGAACGTGGATGTAGCTTATCCATAAAATGATAAGTGAACCATGGTAATCCCTGTGTTGTCTTGGTATTCTTGTTTGATTGATTGTGTTTTAGATCTGTGATTGTGTTTGGTTGCGTAACAGTGGTATCAGAGCCATTTCTTGGAGTCCAAATTTGGTGATTATCGAGTTGTTGTCTCGATAGAAGAGACTTTGCGAAATTAGGGTTTTGCGAAATTAGGGTTTTGTGAGATTAGGGTTTCGGGGAATTTGGGGTTTTTGGAATCATTAATTCCTTTAAGTCTCTGAATAGATCTAAGGAGTCAAATCTTGACGAATCTTGGGAAAATAATAAGATCACAGAAATCGCAAAAAGGTCAGGGCAAGAGGAACTAGGATTTACAGTTCGGGGCTTTTACAAAACAAATAAAAAATGACCACAAACACCACCACACCACTAGTAATAAACCAATACGATGGGAAGATCGATTTCGGAAGCTAGAAGAATATGATGAAAGTTCTTCTCTCACACAACAAGGTTGCAATCGCACTGGAAAAGGATCCCAATAAATGGTCAGAGGAAAGACTGAAGAAGAAGGAAGAGATTGATGAAGAAGCATACAACTTGATCGTGATGAATCTCTCAGACAATGTACTTCGGAAGGTAGATGGATTCGAAACTCCACTTAGTTTATGGGGTAAGTTAGAATCTTTATATGTCTTACAGTCTGCACCGAATCTGACTTTCTTAAAGGGAGCCTTATGCTCATATGAAATGGATAATTCAAAGTCTATTGAGGAAAATTTAGATGAATTTCTTAAGATGAATCTAATTTAAAAGGCACAGACCTAGAACTAGGAGAGACAAGTCTTGCCATGATACTGCTAAACTCCTTAACAGATGACTACCGAGTAGTCAAGAATGCTCTTCAGTATTCTGGTACTATACCATGTGTTGATTTGATAGTTGTTGGGCTTAAGGCTAGGGAATTAGAGCTTAAAACCCTTAAGAGGAACAACAACACTATGTTTGTGAAGGGAAGATTAAAACCTAGTCAACCTAGTCAATCTAGTCAATCTAGTAAAGGATTCTAGCCTAGTCAGGGGGGTAAGAATAAGAAGAAATGGAAAGGAAGCAATAAAGCCAAAACTGAAACTAGGAAGTGTTACTACTACAACAAGACAGGCCATCTAAAGAAAAACTGTTTTGACTGGAAGAATAAACAGAAGCTAGGAAATACAGAGAACAACCTGGCCACTACTAGTAACCAAACAGATGAACCAGAATCCTAATAGTGTCAATATTTGACACTACAAAGGAATGGGTTTTAGATTCAGGTTGTACCTTCCATATGAGCCCTAATAAGAGTTGGTTCCAAGACTTTGAGAATTCTAAACATGAGACTATGTACATGGGGAACAACTAAGCATGTAGGGTTAAGGGAATAGGCTGCATAACCCTTAGATTAAGTGGGGGAAAACTAATCAAGTTAACCAAAGCGAGGTATATCACTAACTGAAAAAGAAACCTTGTCTCCCTAGGCACCTTGGATGAAGCAGGCTACTGCTGTAAGGCTAATAGTGGCTGGTTAAATGTCTATAAGAATGAAAAACTTGTCTTGACAGGACAAAAGAAAAATGGTCTCTATATACTGTGTGGTCGTTTCTACTGTGATTGTAACAGTACAACTCTTGGTTCTCAAAACTTATCTGTAACTAAAAAGTGGCACTTGAGGTTAGGTCATATGAGTCAAAAGGGAATGGATATCCAAAATAGGCAAGGACAGTTTGGGAAAGATACTATCACTAGCTTAGAATTCTGTGAAAATTGTGTACTTGGTAAACAACATAGGAACAGTTTTCCTAAGGGAGTTCATCTAGCAAACAACTATCTGGATTACTTACATCCTGATTTATGGGGGCCAGAAAAGGTTAAATCTCATGGTGGAAGTAGTTATTTTCTCTCAATCGTAGATGACTACAATAGGAAGGTCTGGGTATTCTTACTTAGGTCAAAAGATCAAGCTTTTGCAAAGTTTAGAGACTAGAAAACTTTAGTTGAAAACCAGTCTAGTAGAAAGGTCAAAGTCCTTAGGACTGACAATGGGCTTAAGTCCTGTAACCTGGAGTTTAACAAGTTCTGTAGTGAACAGGGGATCTTGAGGCATAGGACAGTCAGAAATACCCCTTAGCAAAACAGGGTTGCTGAGAGAATGAATAGGACACTCCTAAATAAAACTAGGTGTTTACTAATCACATCAAACCTCTCAAAAACATTATGGGGAGAAGCCCTCTCCATAGCTGCCAACTTAGTGAATAAGAGTCCCTCTACAACCATAGGACTAACCTTTCCAGAAGAGAGATGGTCTGGAAGAAGGCCAGAACTAGGGCATCTAAAAGTATTTAGCTGTGCAGCTTATGCACACACAGTGGAGGGCAAACTAGAACCAAGATCCACTAGGTGTGTGTTCCTTGGATATCCAGAGGGCGCAAAAGGGTATAGATTGTGGGATAGAGAGTCACCAGGGGTCATAATCATAGTAAGCAGGGATGTTGTGTTTAATGACAGAGTATTCCCATGTAAAGGAACTAACCCTGATGCAGGCACCACCAAAAGCACAGAAACAGCCACTAGTCAGACCAGTGCTACTCAGATTGAGGTGAAGCCCACAACCCAACAATTAAACCCACCTCAAGCACAAGCACAAGCACCCCAGTAGCCTAGAATTGAAACAACACTTGAGGAACCTGATCAAGATGCAGATGAAGAAATTGAAGAGTTCCTGGAACCACAACAACATGAACTGACAAATTATCAGTTGGCCAGAGACAGAACAAGGAGAGAGGTAAGACTACCCTCAAGATACTCATACGTAGAACTAATTTACACTACTCTTCTTGCAGGTACTGAGGTGCTGAGGTCTGAACCTGATACATATCAAGAGGCCATGGAATCTAGAGATAGGGACAAATGGAGAACATCTATGGAGGAGGAAATACAGTCTTTAAAGGTAAATGAAACATGGTCAGTGGTTCCAAAACAAAGAAACCAGAAGCTAACCCAATGTAAGTGGCTTTTCAAACTTAAAGATGGCATTTCCATAGCTGACCCACCTAGGTATAAAGCTAGACTTGTGGCTAAGGGGTATACCCAAAGGGAGGGGATAGACTTCAATGAAGTCTTCTCCCCTATGGTAAAATACAAAACAATTAGGATGATGTTGTCAGTATTTGAATAACAAGACCTGGAACTAGAGCAGTTGGATGTCAACACTGCATTTCTTCATGGAAACCTAGAGGAAAAAATCTATATGAGCCAACCTATGGGGTTTATTGACCCTGAGTTCCCAGACCATGCATGCCTCCTTAAAAAGTCTTTATATGAGTTAAAACAGTCCCCTAAGCAGTGGTACAAAAGGTTTGACACCTTTATAATAGGCATTGGATTCTCTAGAAGTCAATATGACAATTGTTTCTACTTTAAAATGAACAATAATCTGCCTATTTACTTACTGTTATATGTTGATGATATATTGTTAATTAGGAAGTCAAAAGCCCAGATTAGTGAATTAAAGAAGGAGTTAAATACTGAATTCAGTATGAAAAACCTAGGGAATGCCAAGAAAATTCTAGGCATGGAAATAAATAGGGATGGGAGGAGATGTGAACTTAGGCTGCAGCAACAATCTTATTTACTGAAACTAGTCACAAAGTTTGGCATGGCTGGTGCCAAGCTGGTCTCAATGCCCTTAACCAGTCAGTTTATACTTAGTAAGTCCCAATGCCCCAAAACTGAGTCAGAATTGTTGAGAATGGAGTCTGTCCCATATGCTAATGTTGTGGGGTCACTGATGTATGCCATGATTAATACTAGGCCAGACTTAGCCTTTGCCATTTCCATGTTAAGTAGATACATGTCGAACCCTGGTATGGAGCATTGGACAACTTTAAAATGGATGCTGAAATATATAAACAGTATTGTGTGTATTGGGCTTGAATACTGTAAAAGAAATACTGCATTTGATCTGGTTGGGTTTGTAGATGCTGACTTTGCAGGAGATAAGGATGCTAGGAAATCAACTACAACATATTTCTTTACACTGAGTGGAAATTGTATAAGCTGGAAATCGCAACTGCAGCCCATTGTAGCCTTGTCGTCAACAAAATCAAAGTACATTGTAGTAACTGATGTAGTTAAAGAAGCCTTATGGCTAAAAGGAATCCTGACAGAGGCAAATCTAATTGATGGGAAGGTGACAATGTACTCTAACAGCCAGAGTGAGATCCATCTAAGCAGAAATCCAGTGTACCACGAAAGAACTAAGCACGTGGATGTCCGCTATCACTTTGTGAGGGATCAAGTTGCAAATGGAATCATTGAACTTAAGAAGGTACCCACAGAAGAAAATCAAGCAGACATGGGCACCAAGATAATCACTCCAGCCAAGTTCAAGCACTGCTTGAACCTGTTGTATGTCAAGTAGTCTGGAGTGATAAAGAGCTATGACGGAATGGAACTGAGCAAGCTGCATAGAGAGACTGTTTCCAATGCTTCCAAGGTGGAGATTGTTAAAATGGAAGCCTGAAACAGTGTCGTTTTGGGTAAAGAAGTACGACGTCGTTTTAGACAGCAACCAAATGAATCCAGACCACAGGATAACTTTCAGATCCAACAGCCATAATCAATCACTTAGTCAACCATATATAAACTCAATTTTCGCAGAAACGATAGAACACTATTGGGTTTTTTCCTTTCGTGCGATTTCTGAGTTAGGGTTGTGAGGTCCTTGCTGTTGTTTGTAATCAGGTTTGAGTGGTTAGGGATTATAATCATTCGAATGAGAGTGTTGTTCGATCCACTACAAGAATTTAGGCTTCTCACAACAAAATAATTTGTCACTATAAATATCAAAATTGTGATAATTTTTTTAATGTGAGGAATTATATTGGTCACCAGATTAGTCACATTAAGTTTGTACTCTTATGTGTATGGTGACGAAAGAGTGTTTGGTCACCATAGCCTAATTATTTATTGTGACAATAATAATTTATCACTTTAAACTAGTTTATTGTGATAAATTATTTGTAACAATAGAAGACAATTTTTATTACTATAAATAATATTTTGTCATAATTGATTTACATTTAAATACCAAATGATAAGCTTTATAGTGAGATAATAATATATGTTGACTAAATTTATTTTATCAAAAATTGTGAATAATGACTAATTTATCTTCTCATAATTTTAATAGTGACCAAAATTCATTTGTCATTGACTTTATTATGACAGCATTTACTTTGTCACATGTTTGTTGATATGGTAATATTATTTATCGAAAATTATATAGTTAGAAAAATAATTTTGTAAAAAATTTAATAACATGACAAATAATTTTTAATACAAATATTTTTACATGACAAATTTTTAATTGTCAAAATAATATAGGTGTAACAAATATTTTTTGTCATGTTAATATACTTTGTTTCTCCATTTCCATAACCTTTCTTGTATATTTTTTGGGTAAAAGGTAATTGTATAAAGAATAAAAAAAATAAGTCCCAACCCCTACAAAGTCAAGTCCCTTGGACAAGCCCAAGCATCCAAGCCAAAGAAAACAAAAAAGGTGGCATGGATTTACATTCCAAAAAGCCACCAAGCAAGCCTCAAAGAGGACCATACAAAATGACCAGCAACACAAAAACAATGCAAGACTTTTGGTTTACAAAAGCCAACTGCATATACACGCAACCAAAACAAGAAGAAAAGGAGGAAGCAGCAGCCTGCAATCTGTATATAATTCCCCAGTAAAAACAGCTTTGGAAAAGCTTCTAGTCAGTGGCGAGAAAAGTCTTCTTCCAAGCCTCCAAGGTTTCAACATAGAAATATCTGCAGACCAAACAGTAATACTCACCACTTTGTAGGAGCAAGCACTACTAGAAAATCACAAGTGTAAGCAACTNTAGTGAGAAAATAATATATGATGACGAAATTGATTTTATCAAAAATTGTGAATAATGACTAATTTATCTTCTCATAATTTTAATAGTAACTAAAATTTATTTGTCATTGACTTTATTGTGACAACATTTACTTTGTCATATGTTTGTCTATATGATAATATTATTTATCGAAAATTATATAGTGAGAAAAATAATTTTGTAAAAAATTTAATAACATGACAAATAATTTTTAATACAAATATTTTTACATGACAAATTTTTTATTGTCAAAATAATATAGGATTGACAAATATTTTTTGTCATCTCAATATACTTTGTTTCTCCATTTCCATAACTTTTCTTGTATATTTTTTTGGGTAAAAGGTAATTGTATAAAGAATAAAAAAATAAGTCCCAACCCCTACAAAGTCAAGTCCCTTGGATAAGCTCAAGCATCCAAGCCAAAGAAAACAAAAAAGGTGGCATGGATTTACATTTCAGAAAGCCATCAAGCAAGCCTCAAAGAGGACCATACAAAATGACCAGCAACACAAAAACAATGCTAGACTTTTGGTTTACAAAAGCCAACTGCATATACATGCAACCAAAACAAGAAGAAAAGGAGGAAGCAGCAGCCTGCAATCTGTATATAATTTCCCAGTAAAAACAGCTTTGGAAAAGCTTCTGGTCAGCGGAGAGAAAAGTCTTCTTCCAAGCCTCCAAGGTTTCGACATAGAAATATTTGCAGACCAAACAGTAATACTCACCACTTTGTAGGAGCAAGCACTACTAGAAAATCACAAGTGTAAGCAATTGCTGACCTGGCACAAGAAATATAATGGTAGGATAAATCTAGAACATCAATATAAATATATATACACTTTTTAGTCAACATAGTTAGAACAAAAGAATGACCTGAAAACATGCCCAACGACCAATGTGACTTTATAATGCACTTGAGATCCAAGAATACAGCATTAGCATGGAATTCAAACCTAATGAGTAGATTAAGACTGCATTATGGCTAATACTTTTTCAGTTCAAAATCAAAGTCTTTCACCTCCTACACAAAAGCAACAAATATTTCATAGAAGTTGCGTAGAGGTGAAATTATTTATCTCAAAGAAGAAAAGATACATGAGGTATATTCATAGTTAATTCACACATCATAAGAGCTGACCTCCCATTTTTCAAGCTAACATCCAAGCCAAGCAAATTGGAAATTTGAGCCTTTTAACCAGATAAAGAGTAGAAGGTTTCCGGCAAGTTTGTAGCCTCTACAATAACAGACAGAAAAAAAAAAAAAAAAGTAAGCCCATTTTTGGTTTAAATTCATAGAATTTAACAGAATTAAAAGTAAGGAAGAAGTCAATGACTGCAATGAAGAATATGAAATTTGATTTCATTCACGTTTGGTTAAGGAAACGAAATGGTTAGTGTGATGGAAAAGACCATATTAATGTGTATGCAATAATTGCCGTTACATCACATAAAGGTCATCAGCTGAAACACAACAAAGCAATCAGCAATTTGATCACGTTTTCACTACACTCAAGAGTCAAGACAACATCCTATGAAATATACCAATAAGATATTATGAAGCAACTACATTTCAAAATCAAACTTAACAAAAGAAGCAAAACCAATTTGGCAGATACAATAATTAGAATTTTACCTCTTGCCACCACATTAAGTGGGAAAGATCCTATCATTTAGACATTATCATTTGATACTTTAACTTTCTTCGAAGCTTTCGTAATCCTCTCCGGAAGCCTTCCGATCTTTGAAAAAATAAATCTGACCAAACTGTCTGCTACTGCTGTTACAATAAAACACAGATCAATTGTTCATTCTCCAATACTCAGATACCAAACATCAATTTCTGCAATATCTTACAAGTCATAAGTTCCCACAATAACAAAATCATGAAAGAATCAGCATGCATGAAGAGTGGTGAAGATGGAGAATGAAACATGGATTCTTAAACCCGGTTTTCAAACAAAGCTTGAAAAGAGATATACCTACCTTGCTTTGGATTGATGAAGATTAGCTTCAAAAGGATGAAACCCCCACACTTTAACACACCTTGAGAGATAGAGAGTGGCCTTGGGTTTGAGAGAGAGTTTTGGTTTGTGGTTTTTGTGAACTAGTCAAGAATGAACAAAATGCAACCTTTTGCACTTATATATACTTGGGCAATATTGCAATTATTTATTTTCACTTCCAAGCCCAATAAAATCTTTTTTATAAAGGGACCCCAAGAATTTAATATGCACCTTTGAATAATCAATATATTCAAGGGCCATGTAAACTAAACTAGTTACATTACAACCGAAAAATTACCCCTTTTACCCTTTAAAATATTAAAAGGTTATTTGTTCATCTCTTATTCTTACTAACACTTAAGATATAATAATAAATATAATAATTATTGCTTGACCATTTAACCCTTAAAATGTCACAAATGATTTCTATGTAATATTACTATAGAAATCCCTTATTACCCTCGGAAGGTGCTAGCCCTCTTCGGATAATCATTTCTCTCTCATCCTTCTCTAATTCCAGGCTATTGGTGTGACAATGTAGGTACTGTGGATTAGCGTGAGCCGGGCGGATGAATCCGGAAACCTGTCCGGAGGCCCAACGGCTATGGTAAACATCTAGCAATGTGCCATAGTCCTAAACCACGATGAAGAGAATACTTATCGAACCCATTTCAGATCATAGTACCATGCAGGTAAAGTCCTCCATTGAGATATCCTAACCGAGTATGGATTCATGGAACGTCAAAATCCTAAACTCGATCTTCTAACGAATTGCGATCAATATGCTGGAACTTGTCATCACAAACTTACTTTTGTATGACTAATAATAGACTGGCCAGAGATTCAGTTTTTTGACATTTACGGTGTCGTCTAGGAACTCGATACCGGATGGAGTCAGCGGTACTCCGATCCTATATTCCGAGTCAATGGATCCCCTCTGACCATCGTTCATTCGCATATGAACAACGCATGACCAAATAGGCTTTATTGTACGAAACATGATTAGTCTCGTTTATACACCGTATGAACCATATGCATCCATATCGGATCCGACTACAAGTCTCAGGTCAAAGGACTACATCGTGCACTGATATAACCAAACGATAAATCATTGACTACATGCTTTTCAAGTGATTGTCGTTATTCGGTCACGTTCGAAAAAAGTTCACCAACCTTAATCCATACCAATGCCCTAGTGACATGACATCATCGTCATACGTACTTATATCAACCATGATATCTTTCGGAAGCATCCGGTATGCCTACTGTACAATATAGTTGCCCAAATTATATTGCTTCCGCAGGGAACCCTTTTCGATAATTCATTTACCTATAAAGACTTCATCGACAATTCATATACATATTTATTTAAATGCATCGATGAATAAAGGAAGCAATTTACATATGAATTGAAGAACTCTTTCTTCTATTATTTTATTATATATATACAAGACAAAATGCTTGAAACCGAACACAACGAATGTTTCTAGGGCATACACTAATATACACTAACAACTCATACATGTCTTGTATCTTTTTCTCTCTTGGATGCAGAGATTATAGTAGCGCCAAAAAAAATCCATTAAGAAGTGAAGTAACATGAAACTAGCATTAGATAGGACCAAGAGCTTATTTCATACAAAATTTAACTAAAGTTGCAGACAATTGGATTAAAGTAATAGAAGCTAACCAATGGGTCTAAAATATGGCATATGAAAAATATCAATCTGTCAATCCAAAATTGCTTACTCTTAAGTTTTGCACAAAACTAATTATAAAAAGACTTATTATCAAAGATATGTTTTATCAATAAACTCTCATTCAACTGAAACATAATAGCTGATACACCAATTCACTTGTTTTCTTGAGCTATAACATTGTAGTATTAAAAGAAGTTGAATTAATTCTAGAAAGCAACGAAAGAGAGCAAAGGGCAAGTACTTTGCCACGAGAGAGTACGGTAGCAATGAGAGAGCAATGATAGGTTTCTCTACACATGAGATATGTATATTAAAATAGTGAGAAAGAAACAACAGAGCAATAGAAATCTATTCAACACATAAGCAAAAGAACTCAACAAGGCACAAGAAGCAGAGAAAAGATAATCTATGCTAGTTATTTAGGATAACCAACGAACTTAAAGCAAAGAATAATGTGAAATACAAGCAATCAATAGGCAACCAAAGTTGAATGTCAAGACAAAAAGTAACAATCAATGTGAACAACAAAATGACATCTCTTCTTCTAGGGCTCAGACCACAATAAATTATTTAATGTGAAAACATACCTCATGGGAACTCCTTGTTGCGAATGTGCAATATGGGTAGGGCTGCATACAAGTAGCGGCATTCAGATGTTGTCATAATGCATATAGTAGAAACCTCTACAAAAACCGAAATAACCGCTGTAAATCAAGAAAAAATCTTAAGGAAAAGAGAAAAATAAAAATACATCTCAATGGAGCCTTCATAGTGGGGATGATCCTCTGAGAGGTTGTAAATGGCAAGCACAGTGCAATAGCAATGCCAAATATGTTACTTCTCCCACTTCGCGGTTTCATTATCAAAAATTTTCAAGTAAATCAATCAACCAATTGAAATCTTCAAAAAGATGTTTCTAAATACACAAACTATATAGACAGCAAATATTAGATTCCCATTTCAATAAACCTAAAAACACAACAAAACATGCCACAAAGACTGTTCCTTTTTACTCTCATCTTCAAAGAGATTCCAAATTTTATAGGCCTTTCATGCCAAATCCAGGAACTCCCACGCCCCATTCACGATTCATGACATAATCAATCTCAAATACAAAACAAAAAACAAAATTGAAAACAGAATCCTTCAAAACAGACAAATCACAAATATACAAAATGCTGTGATAGGATAAATAAATTAAAAATAAATCAAATAAGAATCAAACCTAGATTACGAAGATTTAGGGATGCTACAGGCATCGTCGTGATGACCTAAAGAAGTGAATCCTCGCTTGCGAGGAGCAAATAGGGGTGGAGTTTTGAGGAGGGGGGTGGGGAAAAAGATAAAAAAGGGGTTGGGCCTTTTTTCTATTTATGGAAATTTGATTTTTTTCCTTAATTATTAAAAATTGGTTTTTTTCTTGTTAAAAAACTTAATTTTTTCTTTATTTAATAGACTAATTTTAATAAAAATAAAAATGTTTATCTTTAATACATAAAATATATATTATTATCATCATATCCAACATAATTATTTATTAACCTTTCACTAATTTTTATTAAATTTTCGACCCAAACTTTCCAATAAGCTTTTTTCAGTTTGATATCTCTTTAATTATCCTTACTTATGTTTATAAAGAAAAAAAAGTCTCTTTAATAATAAATATATATTATTATTTGTCATAACTATAAAATATGTAATTATTTTTTGTGTTATATTTTCAAGCTAATACATATTCATCATTTACATGCATATATATTCATTCTTGCCGTTATCAAATTGAATTTTAATCAATCATATTATTGTTCTTGCTGCATAAATTAGACAGCGACATTAAATTAATAGGATATATTATTTGACTTTACCATGTATCAAACACCTATCTTAAGGATTTAGTTTAAATGCATAATTTACTCAATTTTTATTTCTCCTTTTCCTATGTCATATAGTGTATATATTTAGTACGTGAATAACAAAAGATTGAGAGTGTTCCAAAATGTGGAGAAAATGCTAGTTGGTTATGAAAATGATGTTATTCATCAATCAAATATTGGTTTGTAGAGTCGTTTTCTGATATTATCAATTTAGTCAGAATTTATTAAATCTAGATTTATTAGAGAAGTTGGAGTAGTAGTAATAGGATTAAGTATTGTTAGGTACTGATGAAGAATATAACTCATTACAAAGTTAAGCATATTATATCATAGAATCCTTTAGATTAGGAATTAGGATAACTTGAAGTCTATATAAGAAGCATAAACCATAGATATTTCATTGTATTTATTAGATACGATAGATTCTAATATGCTAAAAGGGTTCTTTTTTCTCTTCTTTTTTCCAAATTAAGAGTAAATTGTGGAGTACTAAACATAAAAATAAAATTTAAAAAAAAAAAAAGAGCAAAGAAAAACTATTTTAAAAAAAAAGTAAAAAAAAAACAGTAGAAAAAAAACTTTTTTTAAAAGAACGGCACTGCAAGATTGAACTAGTGCATCTTTTTCTCAATTCTTTCCTTTAACCACAAACAAACCTAATATCTATTTCTCTTCGTTTACTAATGATATAATTCATTTCGTTCTACATGTCTATCTATAAATACAAACTCACAGCTGACAAGTGAGAGAAACAATTGCGTTTTAGATAGTGTTTGTCCCCTTCACCTGCTTCTTCTCCTTCTTGCGTTTTTATTTTCTTCTTTCAGGATTTGGTTTTTCCCAATTAATTTTACAAAGAAAAGAAAAGACCAAAGGTGTTACTCACTCAATTCAATTTTCCCTTTTTATGTAACTACGAAGAAAATTAGGAGAATCAAAGGAAAGTCATAAAGACTTCCCTTTTCCCTTTTTTGCAATTCAATTTTCCCTTTTCCGTTTTTTTTTAATCATGATTGAATTGGTTATTTTTGTAATTTATCTTTGATGTAAACTTTAATACATACATTAATATTAACATGTGATTCAAATATTAAGTCTATAACAGTAAAGCGAAAATGAAATATTTTTATCTAAAGCCGAAAATGGTACATATATTTACATTTTATAAATTATTAATGATTTGTATTTTTACAATTTTTGGCCTTTTTGAGTTTTTTAAAAATAAAAATTAAAGGAGAGCATATTATATTTTTTTAGCAAATTTTGTCACAAAATATCACATTTAATTTAACTCAAATATTTTGTCACTAATACCTCCATTGTAACATTTACTATATATTAAAATATATATATATATATATATTTTGTAATGATAAATATTCTTTTGTGACAAATTAGTTTGTAATTATAGATTTATTATTAATATAGCGACAAAGGTTTTTATGACGAATATGTTTGTCACGATAAACAATTTACCTGGTACTTAAATTTGACTCAAACATTTGTCATTATATCTCTCTATTTCAACTATATTATGACATTTTATTTTGTAGCAATAATAAATCTTTTGTGACAAAATAATTGTAGTTATAGCATGTATAACTAAAATAGACTAAAATATTTTATGACAAAATATGTTGGCACAATAACAAAATTTACCTAGGTGCCAAAAATTGTGACAAAATATTAAGATAAAATTGTTTTTTCAAGATATTTCTTATGGATTTCTTTATTTAAACATATTATGACAATATTTGCTTGTATCATGGTATATTCTCTTTGTCATACTTAATGTGATTTTTTTTATTTTGTCATAATACCTATATTACTTGTGACGAAATAGCTTTTGATAAAATTAATTTTATCACAATATAATATATTTCTTGTAGATTCTCTCGGGTTAAGGATTCTTATTGGATATCTCGTTAGACTGATTGTAGTTTACATTGTACTGATTTGGGTGATTATAGGAATTATTGTAATCTTGATTCTTTGTGATAATAGTAAGTGCAACGAGTTCATACCTTTGCTGAACTCAATCTGGATGTAACTTATCCATAAAAGGATAAGTGAACGTGGGTAATCCCTGTATTGTCTTAGTATTCTTGTCTGATTGATTGTGTTTTAGATCTGTGATTGTGTTTGATTGCATAACACCCTGTATGGTGGTAAACAGACTTGAGACTTGGTCATTCTGAATGGATGGTTTGGCTGCTGACTGGACCTCTGGACCTATCACGCCCCATCCTGGGTACGGTCTAGGCCCACATGGTTTATCTTCTTCTCTTCTGTTGTAACTTCTCTCTTCATTTTTTCTACTTCTCTCTTCTTCTTCTGCTCTCATTCTCTTTCTGTTTTCTTTATTATCTCGTCATCCATGGCTACAAGTGCCATCATGAGAGCATCGCTGTTGGCCAGATCTTGCTGGCACCTACCGTTTTGTTTGGTTTGATTTGAATTTTTGCTAGTTATTTTAGTTTGTGTGGGTGAACTACGATGGGATTGGGACAGAATGGTGACCATGGATCGGCTTTGAACAGCACTGCACTATGGCCTTATCAGCTGATAGAATCTTGGCCACTCATGGCCTGGTGGCTTGCCTCACCAGTCTTCGTGGTTGCTGCGTGGAGGTGATGAGGAAGATAACAAAAATTTTGTTAAGGAAGAAAAAAAAATTAAAAAAAAAAAAAAAATATATATATATATATATATATATATTTTGTGGAGATTCGTGAAAGAAGTAATGGGAAGAAAATATGAGTGGGTGACGATAAGAAAGGTAGCAAAATTTTGGATGGAGCTATGGAGGATGTGCCGGGGAGGAAGATAAATCTAGGTGTATTTGGGTTTGACAAATCCACGCATATGAAGACTTTGAATGTCAATGAATTCTAAAGCAGTATCAGTGACCCAATGAGCAATTGCTAAAGAAAACAGATTGTTTAAAGTTCTTGGAAGGGATTGGAATTGAAGAGAAAGAGATGAATCGTATCGAGAGAGTTTGGTTGGTGAAAGTTGAAGGTACAAAGAAAAGAAACGCAGAGTTTCTTCAATATTGTAATTAGTCAAAGAGACACCTAAATTATTTTATTATTTTTACTAAAAAATTTCTTGAAGTTTTTTATTAAATTTTTATTTTTTTTAATTACGCGGGTACTCGTAAGTATCCTCGATCCACCCTTTCAAAAACGGGTTGGGTTGATACAGGTCCAATTTGCACTAGTCCTTTAGAGTGGACCTGTAATTTGTATATATTTGAAGGGTACAAGTCTACTCGTGGATATGGACCCGTTTTGTCAGGTCTACTCCTACATAACCCTATCCCATCTGATTCGAGTGATCTGAGGGACTCAGGGTTCCAAAAGGAGGGTGAGTATTTAGAAATATTTTGTAAGATTCCAATTTTTGAAAACATAATTAATATAGAGATCAATATGAACCACATAGAAATCCAAATCCTGAAATACAACCAAATGAGTTCTAAAAGCAAAAATACATAAAATTAAAGTTCTAAAATAGGGTTTCGAAAAAATATGGTTATAGAAACATAATATCGGTGTGCACTAAAGTTTGTAAAACATGTTGATGATCATGCGTCAATGCCAACCTAGAGCGTAGAGTATGCTCCGCACGAACCCGATCTACAATCCTAACGGGGGAGGACATGAAACAGTGAGCTAGGGAGCCCAATGAATGGATAATGCATTTTATATTAAAAGCCACACAACACCAATCCATTAGACGATACAACATTAATCACCATATAATATTTCCAGATGCCATGGGATCACATACCCAAATAATATAAAACAAATCAATCATCACCACTATACCAGTAACCAAGGACTTAAGTCATAACTCTCACGAGTCTATTCCAACATAGACATGTAGTTACACCACCCACAGTCTACCATCAGGGTGGTACCATCCATAGTTTACCCTCGGGGTGGTACCATCCACAATTTATCCTTAGGATAGTATAATCATCACTAGATAACTATAATCGACCCACATTCTACCCTTGGGGTGTCATGATATGGTATCAAATAGAATCTCATCCACAGTCTATCCTCAAGGCGTCAAAATCCCACATCAACCAATACTTTCCTGGTGTAATCCCACCTAGAGCTCATTAAGTGTCTATCCTATCTCGATAGGATATCGTAATCGTTCGATAGAATGAACCATCTCAATGCGCACATGAAGCTAAATATAATCAACTAGCTGATGACGGGAGAGGACGAATACTATAAAGGTGGTCTCAATCTGAAGGATAAAATGCATCCACACACAAATCGCATCTAAATATCGAAACACGTAATGAATTATGTAGGCCTTCGTGCAGATAGGTATAAGTAATAATATCATATAATACTTGTTTTCGCTCAAACGGACATGCAAAGTATGAGTGCAATGCTTGAAACATCATTATAAATCGTCATGTAAAATGTCCGTTTACCACTTATATTTTTCATTCTCCGTTGAGTCCCAAACGTTTGATATTTGTCAACCCCCTAAACTTCGAATTTTGTCGCAAACCCCCTATACTTTTAAATCCTTCCAAACCCCTAAACATTTTAAACCTTACAACAACCCCCAAAATTTTAACTTCCAAACATGACAGTTACACCCCTTATCCCAGAATGCATCAGTGAACTCCAACAATAAATTTCCAGCAAGAATATTCTGAAGCATATAACCTTCAAATACCCACAATGCATGCCTATATTTCATTCCAAAACACACCTAATATCTTGATAACCCAGGAAACTCATATACCCCACGAGCAGCCAGCATATACCACAAACTTAAATATATTAACAAATATAGCTTAGATCCACTCATATGAAAACTGGAGATGCATGGGTTGTGAATGGGTTTACTATTCCACTCACCTCTCAGCTCAGTCGAATCTCCCTTCACTCTTCTCTTCTGATCCTAGCATCAAGAACAACAATAGTTAGTTTTTCTCTTGGATTGATTAAGAAATGATAGATCTACCTCCCAAGCTGCATGCATGAATTACCAGAACTTGGATTACAACCGGTTTGCTCTTCTTTTCTCCTCCCACTCTATTTCATTTCATCTCCTCCATTTCTCTCTCACTCTACCATTTTCGGCCGAACCCATTCTCCTCTTTCTTCTCTTCTTCTTCTTTCTTTCTATCCTCTCTTCTATCTTCTCTCTCTTTTCTTTCTTTCTTTCCCCTTTCCTTTCTTTCTTCTCTTCTTTATCTCCTCTTTTCTTCTTCTCCCTTTGTCTTCTTCCTCTCTTCTTCTCGGCTTTTTATTCCTTCTTCATTTGGGTGACAGCCCCTTTTTTTTTATATGATATATCTTCTTAAAATTATACAACTGTCCCATATTTCTTTTATTTCTTGATACACCCCGCCACATCAGCTTTTATTGCAAAAATATCCCATATTTTCTTTTAAGTGACATGGAAAGTCGACATCTCTTTTTCTTTTCATTTTTACCCCCAACAAAATTTCAAACAATTGCATTACATTCCCTCTCCCGCCGCCGAAAACACCAATTTAATTAACAAAATTTCCAGAAAATAAATAAACAAAAAGGTGGTCATTACAGGACCCAATAGGAAGAAGTTTATCTCTAATGTGTAAACATGAACAACATATTTAATTATTACGTAAATAATAATAAATGCCCTCTCTCATTCGCCTTCAACCACAAATAGAACATAAGACATAAAGCTCTTGGAACCTCTGCGATAAGAGAAGTGGCTTTTTGTTGTAAAGATGGACTATCATATTATTGTTTCTAAACTCAATATGCTTTACATCGAAAGATGAATAAACTAATATTCAAAAGATATATAAGTGTACAATAGCAAAATATAAAGAAAAGTCTCATAATTTTACAAGAATGAAAACTTCGTAAATCCTTTATTATGTGAAATGAAATGGTACACGTCTATTGAGAAAGTGATAGCATCAATAAACTATCTAGTAAAGGATTAACTATTCTCAAAGGAAGGAGTTAAATCACCATGAACAAAATTAGTCTCTTCAATATTGATATGGTGCATTCTTGAAGCGCATCTTGAAGCTCTGATCCCACCCAATTCGATTGCTACCTCTCGCATTGTAGGCCTATTTTT